>NC_092420.1:96727538-97070454 GCF_040894005.1 Engystomops pustulosus | reverse complement strand
ACAGATCTTCGGTGGAGAGTGATACAATGTTTCTGATGAACTGATGAAAGAGCAAATAATTACCTATAGTCATAGTAGGAATGTGAGCGGGGGAGGGGCAGGAGGAGGAGCCATAGCTCTGTACACATCCTGAGCTTTAGACAAGCTTTATATGTGGAGACTATGAAGTACAGACACGTCCTGTGATATTTCCCAGACTGGACATTAAGGGGTGAAGAATTCTCAGTGTATCCCCAAGTGGGAATCAAGCTCCTAAAGTACTGTATGTAGGGAAGGAACAGAAAGAGTCAACCACAGGCTGCACTGCTATCTATGAGCCACAGGCTGCACTGCTGTCTATGAGCCACAGGCTGCACTGCTGTCTATGAGCTACAGGCTGCACTGCTGTCTATGAGTCACAGGCTGCACTGCTGTCTATGAGTCACAGGCTGCACTGCTGTCTATGAGTCACAGGCTCAACTGCTGTCTATAATCCACAGGCTGCACTGCTGTCTATGAGTCACAGGCTGCACTGCTGTCTATGAGCCACAGGCTGCTCTACTGTCTATATGTCACAGGCTGCACTGCTGTCTATGAGCCACAGGCTGCACTGCTGTCTATAATCCACAGGCTGCACTGCTGTCTATGAGTCACAGTCTGCACTGCTGTCTATGAGTCACAGGCTGCACTGCTGTCTATGAGCCACAGGCTGCTCTACTGTCTATATGTCACAGGCTGCACTGCTGTCTATGAGCCACAGGCTGCACTGCTGTCTATAATCCACAGGCTGCACTGCTGTCTATGTGCCACAGGCTGCACTGCTGTCTATGAGCCACAGGCTGCACTGCTGTCTATGAGCCACAGGCTGCACTGCTGTCTATAATCCACAGGCTGCACTGCTGTCTATAATCCACAGGCTGCACTGCTATCTATAAACCACAGGCTGCACTGCTGTCTATAATCCACAGGCTGCACTGCTGTCTATAATCCACAGGCTGCACTGCTGTCTATGAGCCACAGGCTGCACTGCTGTCTATGAGCCACAGGCTGCACTGCTGTCTATGAGCCACAGGCTGCACTGCTGTCTATAATCCACAGGCTACACTGCTGTCTATGAGCTACAGGCTGCACTGCTGTCTATAATCCACAGGCTGCACTGCTGTCTATAATCCACAGGCTGCACTGCTGTCTATGAGTCACAGGCTGCACTGCTGTCTATAATCCACAGGCTGCACTGCTGTCTATGAGTCACAGGCTGCACTGCTGTCTATAATCCACAGGCTGCACTGCTGTCTATGAGCCACAGGCTGCACTGCTGTCTATGAGTCACTGGCTGCACTGCTGTCTATAATCCACAGGCTGCACTGCTGTCTATGAGCCACAGGCTGCACTGCTGTCTATAATTCACAGGCTGCACTGCTGTCTATAATCCACAGGCTGCACTGCTGTCTATAATCCACAGGCTGCACTGCTGTCTATAATCCACAGGCTGCACTGCTGTCTATGAGCCACAGGCTGCACTGCTGTCTATAATCCACAGGCTGCACTGCTGTCTATGAGCCACAGGCTGCACTGCTGTCTATAATCCACAGGCTGCACTGCTGTCTATAATCCACAGGCTGCACTGCTGTCTATGAGTCACAGGCTGCACTGCTGTCTATGAGCCACAGGCTGCACTGCTGTCTATAATCCACAGGCTGCACTGCTGTCTATGAGCCACAGGCTGCACTGCTGTCTATAATCCACAGGCTGCACTGCTGTCTATGAGCCACAGGCTGCACTGCTGTCTATGAGCCACAGGCTGCACTGCTGTCTATAATCCACAGGCTGCACTGCTGTCTATGAGCCACAGGCTGCACTGCTGTCTATAATCCACAGGCTGCACTGCTGTCTATGAGCCACAGGCTGCACTGCTGTCTATGAGCCACAGGCTGCACTGCTGTCTATGAGCCACAGGCTGCACTGCTGTCTATGAGCCACAGGCTGCACTGCTGTCTATGAGCCACAGGCTGCACTGCTGTCTATGAGCCACAGGCTGCACTGCTGTCTATGAGTCACAGGCTGCACTGCTGTCTATAATCCACAGGCTACACTGCTGTCTATGAGTCACTGGCTGCACTGCTGTCTATGAGTCACAGGCTGCACTGCTGTCTATAATCCACAGGCTGCACTGCTGTCTATGAGTCACAGGCTGCACTGCTGTCTATAATCCACAGGCTGCACTGCCGTCCATGAGCCACAGGCTGCACTGCTGTCTATAATCCACAGGCTGCACTGCTGTCTATAATCCACAGGCTGCACTGCTGTCTATGAGCCACAGGCTGCACTGCTGTCTATGAGTCACTGGCTGCACTGCTGTCTATGAGCCACAGGCTGCACTGCTGTCTATGAGTCACTGGCTGCACTGCTGTCTATGAGCCACAGGCTGCACTGCTGTCTATGAGTTACAGGCTGCACTGCTGTCTATAATCCACAGGCTGCACTGCTGTCTATAATCCACAGGCTGCACTGCTGTCTATGATCCACAGGCTGCACTGCTGTCTATAATCCACAGGCTGCACTGCTGTCTATGAGCTACAGGCTGCACTGCTGTCTATGAGCCACAGGCTGCACTGCTGTCTATGAGTCACAGGCTGCACTGCTGTCTATGAGCCACAGGCTGCACTGCTGTCTATGTGTCACAGGCTGCACTGCTGTCTATGAGTCACTGGCTGCACTGCTGTCTATAATCCACAGGCTGCACTGCTGTCAAAAATCCACAGGATGCACTGCTGTCTATACTCCACAGGCTGCACTGCTGTCTATGAGTCACAGGCTGCACTGCTGTCTATGAGCCACAGGCTGCACTGCTGTCTATAATCCACAGGCTGCACTGCTGTCTATGAGCCAAAGGCTGCACTGGTGTCTATGAGCCACAGGCTGCACTGCTGTCTATGATCCACAGGCTGCACTGCTGTCTATGAGCCACATGCTGCACTGCTGTCTATAATCCACAGTCTGCACTGCTGTCTATGAGCCACAGGCTGCACTGCTGTCTATGAGTCACAGGCTGCACTGCTGTCTATGAGCCACAGTCTGCACTGCTGTCTATGAGTCACAGGCTGCACTGCTGTCTATGAGCCACAGTCTGCACTGCTGTCTATGAGCCACAGGCTGCACTGCTGTCTATGAGTCACAGGTTGCACTGCTGTCTATAATCCACAGGCTGCACTGCTGTCTATGAGCCACAGGCTGCACTGCTGTCTATAATCCACAGGCTGCACTGCTGTCTATGAGCCACAGGCTGCACTGCTGTCTATAATCCACAGGCTGCACTGCTGTCTATGAGCCACAGGCTGCACTGCTGTCTATGAGCCACAGGCTGCACTGCTGTCTATGAGTCACAGGCTGCACTGCTGTCTATGAGTCACAGGCTGCACTGCTGTCTATAATCCACAGGCTGCACTGCTGTCTATAATCCACAGGCTGCACTGCTGTCTATAATCCACAGGCTGCACTGCTGTCTATGAGCCACAGGCTGCACTGCTGTCTATGAGCCACAGGCTGCACTGCTGTCTATAATCCACAGGCTGCACTGCTGTCTATAATCCACAGGCTGCACTGCTGTCTATGAGCCACAGGCTGCACTGCTGTCTATGAGCCACAGGCTACACTGCTGTCTATGAGCCACAGGCTGCACTGCTGTCTATAATCCACAGGCTGCACTGCTGTGTATGAGTCACAGGCTGCACTGCTGTCTATGAGCCACAGGCTACACTGCTGTCTATGAGCCACAGGCTACACTGCTGTCTATAATCCACAGGCTGCACTGCTGTCTATGAGTCACAGGCTGCACTGCTGTCTATGAGACACAGGCTGCACTGCTGTCTATGAGCCACAGGCTGCACTGCTGTCTATAATCCACAGGCTGCACTGCTGTCTATAATCCACAGGCTGCACTGCTGTCTATAATCCACAGGCTGCACTGCTGTCTATGAGTCACAGGCTGCACTGCTGTCTATAATCCACAGGCTGCACTACTGTCTATGAGTCACAGTCTGCACTGCTGTCTATGAGTCACAGGCTGCACTGCTGTCTATAATCCACAGGCTGCACTGCTGTCTATAATCCACAGGCTGCACTGCTGTCTATAATCCACAGGCTGTACTGCTGTCTATAAGCCACAGGCTGCACTGCTGTCTATAATCCACAGGCTGCACTGCTGTCTATGAGCCACAGGCTGCACTGCTGTCTATAATCCAGAGGCTGCACTGCTGTCTATGAGCCACAGGATGCACTGCTGTCTATAATCCACAGGCTGCACTGCTGTCTATGAGCCACAGACTGCACTGCTGTCTATAATCCACAGGCTGCACTGCTGTCTATAATCCACAGGCTGCACTGCTGTCTTTAATCCACAGGCTGCACTGCTGTCTATGAGTCACAGGCTGCACTGCTGTCTATGAGCCACAGGCTGCACTGCTGTCTATGAGCCACAGGCTGCACTGCTGTCTATGAGCCACAGGCTGCACTGCTGTCTATGAGTCACAGGCTGCACTGCTGTCTATGAGTCACAGGCTGCACTGCTGTCTATAATCCACAGGCTGCACTGCTGTCTATGAGCCACAGGCTGCACTGCTGTCTATGAGCCACAGGCTGCACTGCTGTCTATGAGTCACAGGCTGCACTGCTGTCTATAATCCACAGGCTGCACTGCTGTCTATGAGCCACAGGCTGCACTGCTGTCTATGAGTCACAGGCTGCACTGCTGTCTATAATCCACAGGCTGCACTGCTGTCTATGAGCCACAGGCTGCACTGCTGTCTATAATCCACAAGCTGCACTGCTGTCTATAATCCACAGGCTGCACTGCTGTCTATAATCCACAGGCTGCACTGCTGTCTATAATCCACAGGCTGCACTGCTGTCTATAATCCACAGGCTGCACTGCCGTCTATAATCCACAGGCTGCACTGCTGTCTATAATCCACAGGCTGCACTGCTGTCTATGAGCCACAGGCTGCACTGCTGTCTATAATCCACAGGCTGCACTGCTGTCTATAATCCACAGGCTGCACTGCTGTCTATGAGTCACAGGCTGCACTGCTGTCTATGATCCACAGGCTGCACTGCTGTCTATAATCCACAGGCTGCACTGCTATCTATGAGTCACAGGCTGCACTGCTGTCTATGAGCTACAGGCTGCACTGCTGTCTATGAGTCACAGGCTGCACTGCTGTCTATGAGTCACTGGCTGCACTGCTGTCTATGAGCCACAGGCTGCACTGCTGTCTATAATCCACAGGCTGCACTGCTGTCTATGAGTCACAGGCTGCACTGCTGTCTATGAGTCACAGGCTGCACTGCTGTCTATGAGCCACAGGCTGCACTGCTGTCTATGAGCCACAGGCTGCTCTACTGTCTATGAGCCACAGGCTGCACTGCTGTCTATGAGTCACAGGCTGCACTGCTGTCTATAATCCACAGGCTGCACTGCTGTCTATGAGTCACAGGCTGCACTGCTGTCTATGAGTCACAGGCTGCACTGCTGTCTATGAGCCACAGGCTGCACTGCTGTCTATGAGCCACAGGCTGCTCTACTGTCTATGAGTCACAGGCTGCACTGCTGTCTATGAGCCACAGGCTGCACTGCTGTCTATGAGTCACAGGCTGCACTGCTGTCTATGAGCCACAGGCTGCTCTACTGTCTATATGTCACAGGCTGCACTGCTGTCTATGAGCCACAGGCTGCACTGCTGTCTATAATCCACAGGCTGCACTGCTGTATATGAGCCACAGGCTGCACTGCTGTCTATGAGCCACAGGCTGCACTGCTGTCTATGAGCCACAGGCTGCACTGCTGTCTATAATCCACAGGCTGCATTGCTGTCTATAATCCACAGGCTGCACTGCTGTCTATAAACCACAGGCTGCACTGCTGTCTATAATCCACAGGCTGCACTGCTGTCTATAATCCACAGGCTGCACTGCTGTCTATGAGTCACAGGCTGCACTGCTGTCTATGAGTCACAGGCTGCACTGCTGTCTATAATCCACAGGCTGCACTGCTGTCTATGAGCCACAGGCTGCTCTACTGTCTATGAGCCACAGGCTGCACTGCTGTCTATGAGCCACAGGCTGCACTGCTGTCTATGAGCCACAGGCTGCACTGCTGTCTATAATCCACAGGCTGCACTGCTGTCTATGAGTCACAGGCTACACTGCTGTCTATGAGCCACAGGCTGCACTGCTGTCTATGAGTCACTGGCTGCACTGCTGTCTATGAGTCACTGGCTGCACTGCTGTCTATGAGTCACTGGCTGCACTGCTGTCTATGAGTCACTGGCTGCACTGCTGTCTATGAGTCACTGGCTGCACTGCTGTCTATGAGCCACAGGCTGCACTGCTGTCTATAATCCACAGGCTGCACTGCTGTCTATGAGTCACATGCTGCACTGCTGTCTATGAGTCACAGGCTGCACTGCTGTCTATAATCCACAGGCTGCACTGCTGTCTATAATCCACAGGCTGCACTGCTGTCTATAATCCACAGGCTGCACTGCTGTCTATAATCCACAGGCTGCACTGCTGTCTATGAGTCACAGGCTGCACTGCTGTCTATGAGTCACAGGCTGCACTGCTGTCTATGAGTCACAGGCTGCACTGCTGTCTATAATCCACAGGCTGCACTGCTGTCTATAATCCACAGGCTGCACTGCTGTCTATAATCCACAGGCTGCACTGCTGTCTATGAGCCACAGGCTGCACTGCTGTCTATAATCCACAGGCTGCACTGCTGTCTATGAGCCACAGGCTGCACTGCTGTCTATGAGTCACTGGCTGCACTGCTGTCTATAATCCACAGGCTGCACTGCTGTCTATGAGCCACAGGCTGCACTGCTGTCTATAATTCACAGGCTGCACTGCTGTCTATAATCCACAGGCTGCACTGCTGTCTATAATCCACAGGCTGCACTGCTGTCTATAATCCACAGGCTGCACTGCTGTCTATGAGCCACAGGCTGCACTGCTGTCTATAATCCACAGGCTGCACTGCTGTCTATGAGTCACAGGCTGCACTGCTGTCTATGAGCCACAGGCTGCACTGCTGTCTATAATCCACAGGCTGCACTGCTTTCTATGAGCCACAGGCTGCACTGCTGTCTATAATCCACAGGCTGCACTGCTGTCTATGAGCCACAGGCTGCACTGCTGTCTATGAGCCACAGGCTGCACTGCTGTCTATAATCCACAGGCTGCACTGCTGTCTATGAGCCACAGGCTGCACTGCTGTCTATAATCCACAGGCTGCACTGCTGTCTATGAGCCACAGGCTGCACTGCTGTCTATGATCCACAGGCTGCACTGCTGTCTATGAGCCACAGGCTGCACTGCTGTCTATGAGACACAGGCTGCACTGCTGTCTATGAGTCACAGGCTGCACTGCTGTCTATAATCCACAGGCTACACTGCTGTCTATGAGTCACTGGCTGCACTGCTGTCTATGAGTTACTGGCAGCCCTGCTGTCTATGAGCCACAGGCTGCACTGCTGTCTATGAGCCACAGGCTGCACTGCTGTCTATGAGCCACAGGCTGCACTGCTGTCTATGAGCCACAGGCTGCACTGCTGTCTATGAGACACAGGCTGCACTGCTGTCTATGAGTCACAGGCTGCACTGCTGTCTATAATCCACAGGCTGCACTGCCGTCTATGAGCCACAGGCTGCACTGCTGTCTATAATCCACAGGCTGCACTGCTGTCTATAATCCACAGGCTGCACTGCTGTCTATGAGCCACAGGCTGCACTGCTGTCTATGAGTCACTGGCTGCACTGCTGTCTATGAGCCACAGGCTGCACTGCTGTCTATGAGTTACAGGCTGCACTGCTGTCTATAATCCACAGGCTGCACTGCTGTCTATAATCCACAGGCTGCACTGCTGTCTATGATCCACAGGCTGCACTGCTGTCTATAATCCACAGGCTACACTGCTGTCTATGAGCCACAGGCTGCACTGCTGTCTATGAGCCACAGGCTGCACTGCTGTCTATGAGTCACAGGCTGCACTGCTGTCTATGAGCCACAGGCTGCACTGCTGTCTATGTGTCACAGGCTGCACTGCTGTCTATGAGTCACTGGCTGCACTGCTGTCTATAATCCACAGGCTGCACTGCTGTCTATGAGCCACAGTCTGCACTGCTGTCTATAATCCACAGGCTGCACTGCTGTCTATGAGTCACAGGCTGCACTGCTGTCTATGAGCCACAGGCTGCACTGCTGTCTATAATCCACAGGCTGCACTGCTGTCTATGAGCCACAGGCTGCACTGGTGTCTATGAGCCACAGGCTGCACTGCTGTCTATGATCCACAGGCTGCACTGCTGTCTATGAGCCACAGGCTGCACTGCTGTCTATAATCCACAGTCTGCACTGCTGTCTATGAGCCACAGGCTGCACTGCTGTCTATGAGTCACAGGCTGCACTGCTGTCTATGAGCCACAGGCTGCACTGCTGTCTATAATCCACAGTCTGCACTGCTGTCTATGAGCCACAGTCTGCACTGCTGTCTATGAGCCACAGGCTGCACTGCTGTCTATGAGTCACAGGTTGCACTGCTGTCTATAATCCACAGGCTGCACTGCTGTCTATGAGCCACAGGCTGCACTGCTGTCTATAATCCACAGGCTGCACTGCTGTCTATAATCCACAGGCTGCACTGCTGTCTATGAGCCACAGGCTGCACTGCTGTCTATGAGTCACAGGCTGCACTGCTGTCTATGAGTTACTGGCTGCCCTGCTGTCTATGAGCCACAGGCTGCACTGCTGTCTATGAGTCACAGGCTGCACTGCTGTCTATAATCCACAGGCTGCACTGCTGTCTATGAGTCACTGGCTGCACTGCTGTCTATAATCCACAGGCTGCACTGCTGTGTATAATCCACAGGCTGCACTGCTGTCTATAATCCACAGGCTGCACTGCTGTCTATAAGCCACAGGCTGCACTGCTGTCTATGAGTCACAGGTTGCACTGCTGTCTATAATCCACAGGCTGCACTGCTGTCTATGAGCCACAGGCTGCACTGCTGTCTATAATCCACAGGCTACACTACTGTCTATGAGCCACAGGCTGCACTGCTGTCTATGAGCCACAGGCTGCACTGCTGTCTATGAGTCACAGGCTGCACTGCTGTCTATAATCCACAGGCTGCACTGCTGTCTATAATCCACAGGCTGCGCTGCTGTCTATAATCCACAGGCTGCACTGCTGTCTATGAGCCACAGGCTGCACTGCTGTCTATGAGCCACAGGCTACACTGCTGTCTATGAGCCACAGGCTGCACTGCTGTCTAGGAGCCACAGGCTGCACTGCTATCTATGAGCCACAGGCTACACTGCTGTCTATGAGCCACAGGCTGCACTGCTGTTTATAATCCACAGGCTGCACTGCTGTGTATGAGTCACAGGCTGCACTGCTGTCTATGAGCCACAGGCTACACTGCTGTCTATGAGCCACAGGCTACACTGCTGTCTATAATCCACAGGCTGCACTGCTGTCTATGAGTCACAGGCTGCACTGCTGTCTATGAGACACTGGCTGCACTGCTGTCTATGAGCCACAGGCTGCACTGCTGTCTATAATCCACAGGCTGCACTGCTGTCTATAATCCACAGGCTGCACTACTGTCTATGAGTCACAGTCTGCACTGCTGTCTATGAGTCACAGGCTGCACTGCTGTCTATAATCCACAGGCTGCACTGCTGTCTATAATCCACAGGCTGCACTGCTGTCTATAATCCACAGGCTGTACTGCTGTCTATAAACCACAGGCTGCACTGGTGTCTATAATCCACAGGCTGCACTGCTGTCTATGAGCCACAGGCTGCACTGCTGTCTATAATCCAGAGGCTGCACTGCTGTCTATGAGCCACAGGATGCACTGCTGACTATAATCCACAGGCTGCACTGCTCTCTATGAGCCACAGGCTGCACTGCTGTCTATAATCCACAGGCTGCACTGCTGTCTATAATCCACAGGCTGCACTGCTGTCTTTAATCCACAGGCTGCACTGCTGTCTATGAGTCACAGGCTGCACTGCTGTCTATGAGCCACAGGCTGCACTGCTGTCTATGAGTCACAGGCTGCACTGCTGTCTATAATCCACAGGCTGCACTGCTGTCTATGAGCCACAGGCTGCACTGCTGTCTATAATCCACAGGCTGCACTGCTGTCTATGAGTCACAGGCTGCACTGCTGTCTATGAGTCACAGGCTGCACTGCTGTCTATAATCCACAGGCTGCACTGCTGTCTATGAGCCACAGGCTGCACTGCTGTCTATAATCCACAGGCTGCACTGCTGTCTATAATCCACAGGCTGCACTGCTGTCTATAATCCACAGGCTGCACTGCTGTCTATAATCCACAGGATGCACTGCTGTCTATAATCCTCAGGCTGAACTGCTGTCTATAATCCACAGACTGCACTGCTGTCTATAATCCACAGGCTGCACTGCTGTCTATGAGCCACAGGCTGCACTGCTGTCTATGAGCCACAGGCTGCACTGCTGTCTATAATGCACAGGCTGCACTGCTGTCTATAATCCACAGGCTGCACTGCTGTCTATGAGTCACAGGCTGCACTGCTGTCTATGATCCACAGGCTGCACTGCTGTCTATAATCCACAGGCTGCACTGCTGTCTATGAGTCACAGGCTGCACTGCTGTCTATGAGTCACAGGCTGCACTGCTGTATATGAGTTACAGGCTGCACTGCTGTCTATGAGTCACAGGATGCACTGCTGTCTATGAGCCACAGGCTGCACTGCTGTCTATGAGCCACAGGCTGCACTGCTGTCTATGAGCCACAGGCTGCACTGCTGTCTATGAGTCACAGGCTGCACTGCTGTCTATGAGCCACAGGCTGCACTGCTGTCTATGAGCCACAGGCTGCACTGCTGTCTATGAGCCACAGGCTGCACTGCTGTCTATGAGCCACAGGCTGCACTGCTGTCTATGAGTCACAGGCTGCACTGCTGTCTATGAGCTACAGGCTGCACTGCTGTCTATGAGCCACAGGCTGCACTGCTGTCTATGAGCCACAGGCTGCACTGCTGTCTATGAGCCACAGGCTGCACTGCTGTCTATGAGTCACAGGCTGCACTGCTGTCTATGAGCCACAGGCTGCACTGCTGTCTATGAGCCACAGGCTGCACTGCTGTCTATGAGCCACAGGCTGCACTGCTGTCTATGAGCCACAGGCTGCACTGCTGTCTATGAGTCACTGGATACACTGCTGTCTATGAGCCACAGGCTACACTGCTGTCTATGAGCCACAGGCTGCACTGCTGTCTATGAGCTACAGGCTGCACTGCTGTCTATGAGCCACAGGCTGCACTGCTGTCTATGAGCCACAGGCTGCACTGATGTCTATGAGCTACAGGCTGCACTGCTGTCTATGAGCCACAGGCTGCCTGCTGTCTATGAGCCACAGACTGCACTGCTGTCTATGAGCCAAAGGCTGCACTGCTGTCTATGAGCCACAGGCTGCACTACTGTCTATGAACCACAGGCTAAACTGCTGTCTATGAGTCACAGGCTGCACTGCTGTCTATGTGTCACAGGCTGCACTGCTGTCTATGAGCCACAGGCTACACTGCTGCCTATGAGTCACAGGCTGCACTGCTGTCTATAAGCCACAGACTGCACTGCTGTCTCTAATCCACAGGCTGCACTGCTGTCTATAATCCACAGGCTGCACTGCTGTCTATAATCCACAGGCTGCACTGCTGTCTATGAGCCACAGGCTGCACTGCTGTCTATGAGCCATAGGCTGCACTGCTGTCTATAATCCACAGGCTGCACTGCTGTCTATGAGCCACAGGCTACTCTGCTGTCTATGAGTCACAGGCTGCACTGCTGTCTATGAGTCACAGGCTGCACTGCTGTCTATGAGTCACAGGCTGCACTGCTGTCTATGAGTCACAGGCTGCACTGCTGTCTATAATCCACAGGCTGCACTGCTGTCTATGAGCCACAGGCTGCACTGCTGTCTATAATCCACAGGCTGCACTGCTGTCTATAATCCACAGGCTGCACTGCTGTCTATAATCCACAGGCTGCACTGCTGTCTATAATCCACAGGATGCACTGCTGTCTATAATCCTCAGGCTGAACTGCTGTCTATAATCCACAGACTGCACTGCTGTCTATAATCCACAGGCTGCACTGCTGTCTATGAGCCACAGGCTGCACTGCTGTCTATGAGCCACAGGCTGCACTGCTGTCTATAATGCACAGGCTGCACTGCTGTCTATAATCCACAGGCTGCACTGCTGTCTATGAGTCACAGGCTGCACTGCTGTCTATGATCCACAGGCTGCACTGCTGTCTATAATCCACAGGCTGCACTGCTGTCTATGAGTCACAGGCTGCACTGCTGTCTATGAGTCACAGGCTGCACTGCTGTATATGAGTTACAGGCTGCACTGCTGTCTATGAGTCACAGGATGCACTGCTGTCTATGAGCCACAGGCTGCACTGCTGTCTATGAGCCACAGGCTGCACTGCTGTCTATGAGCCACAGGCTGCACTGCTGTCTATGAGTCACAGGCTGCACTGCTGTCTATGAGCCACAGGCTGCACTGCTGTCTATGAGCCACAGGCTGCACTGCTGTCTATGAGCCACAGGCTGCACTGCTGTCTATGAGCCACAGGCTGCACTGCTGTCTATGAGTCACAGGCTGCACTGCTGTCTATGAGCTACAGGCTGCACTGCTGTCTATGAGCCACAGGCTGCACTGCTGTCTATGAGCCACAGGCTGCACTGCTGTCTATGAGCCACAGGCTGCACTGCTGTCTATGAGTCACAGGCTGCACTGCTGTCTATGAGCCACAGGCTGCACTGCTGTCTATGAGCCACAGGCTGCACTGCTGTCTATGAGCCACAGGCTGCACTGCTGTCTATGAGCCACAGGCTGCACTGCTGTCTATGAGTCACTGGATACACTGCTGTCTATGAGCCACAGGCTACACTGCTGTCTATGAGCCACAGGCTGCACTGCTGTCTATGAGCTACAGGCTGCACTGCTGTCTATGAGCCACAGGCTGCACTGCTGTCTATGAGCCACAGGCTGCACTGATGTCTATGAGCTACAGGCTGCACTGCTGTCTATGAGCCACAGGCTGCCTGCTGTCTATGAGCCACAGACTGCACTGCTGTCTATGAGCCAAAGGCTGCACTGCTGTCTATGAGCCACAGGCTGCACTACTGTCTATGAACCACAGGCTAAACTGCTGTCTATGAGTCACAGGCTGCACTGCTGTCTATGTGTCACAGGCTGCACTGCTGTCTATGAGCCACAGGCTACACTGCTGCCTATGAGTCACAGGCTGCACTGCTGTCTATAAGCCACAGACTGCACTGCTGTCTCTAATCCACAGGCTGCACTGCTGTCTATAATCCACAGGCTGCACTGCTGTCTATAATCCACAGGCTGCACTGCTGTCTATGAGCCACAGGCTGCACTGCTGTCTATGAGCCATAGGCTGCACTGCTGTCTATAATCCACAGGCTGCACTGCTGTCTATGAGCCACAGGCTACTCTGCTGTCTATGAGTCACAGGCTGCACTGCTGTCTATGAGTCACAGGCTGCACTGCTGTCTATGAGCCACAGGCTGCACTGCTAACTATAATCCACAGGCTGCACTGCTGTCTATAATCCACAGGCTGCACTGCTGTCTATGAGCCACAGGCTGCACTGCTGTCTATAATCCACAGGCTGCACTGCTGTCTATAATCCACAGGCTGCACTGCTGTCTATGAGCCACAGGCTACACTGCTGTCTATGAGCCACAGGCTGCTCTACTGTCTATGAGCCACAGGCTGCACTGCTGTCTATGAGTCACAGGCTGCACAGCTGTCTATGAGCCACAGGCTGCACTGCTGTCTATGAGTCACAGGCTGCACTGCTGTCTATAATCCACAGGCTGCACTGCTGTCTATGGGCCACAGGCTGCACTGCTGTCTATAATCCACAGGCTGCACTGCTGTCTATGGGCCACAGGCTGCACTGCTGTCTATGAGCCACAGGCTGCTCTACTGTCTATGAGCCACAGGCTGCACTGCTGTCTATGAGTCACAGGCTGCACTGCTGTCTATATGTCACAGGCTGCACTGCTGTCTATAATCCACAGGCTGCACTGCTGTCTATAATCCACAGGCTGCACTGCTGTCTATAATCCACAGGCTGCACTGCTGTCTATGGGCCACAGGCTGCACTGCTGTCTATGAGCCACAGGCTGCTCTACTGTCTATGAGCCACAGGCTGCACTGCTGTCTATGAGTCACAGGCTGCACTGCTGTCTATATGTCACAGGCTGCACTGCTGTCTATGAGCCACAGGCTGCACTGCTGTCTATGAGCCACAGGCTACACTGCTGTCTATGAGCCACAGGCTACACTGCTGTCTATGAGCCACAGGCTACACTGCTGTCTATGAGCCACAGGCTGCTCTACTGTCTATGAGCCACAGGCTGCACTGCTGTCTATGAGCCACAGGCTACACTGCTGTCTATGAGCCACAGGCTGCTCTACTGTCTATGAGCCACAGGCTGCACTGCTGTCTATGAGTCACAGGCTGCACTGCTGTCTATGAGCCACAGGCTGCACTGCTGTCTATGAGCCACAGGCTGCACACCTGTCTATGAGCCACAGGCTGCACTGCTGTCTATGAGCCACAGGCTGCACTGCTGTCTATGAGTCACAGGCTGCACTGCTGTCTATGAGCCACAGGCTGCACACCTGTCTATGAGCCACAGGCTGCACTGCTGTCTATGAGCCACAGGCTGCACTGCTGTCTATGAGTCACAGGCTGCACTGCTGTCTATGAGCCACAGGCTGCACTGCTGTCTATGAGCCACAGGCTGCACTGCTGTCTATGAGTCACAGGCTGCACTGCTGTCTATGAGCCACAGGCTGCACTGCTGTCTATAATCCACAGGCTGCACTGCTGTCTATAATCCACAGGCTGCACTGCTGTCTATTAGCCACAGGCTGCACTGCTGTCTATGAGCCACAGGCTGCACTGCTGTCTATGAGTCACAGGCTGCACTGCTGTCTATGAGCCACAGGCTGCACACCTGTCTATGAGCCACAGGCTGCACTGCTGTCTATGAGCCACAGGCTACACTGCTGTCTATGAGCCACAGGCTACACTGCTGTCTATGAGCCACAGGCTGCTCTACTGTCTATGAGCCACAGGCTGCACTGCTGTCTATGAGCCACAGGCTACACTGCTGTCTATGAGCCACAGGCTGCTCTACTGTCTATGAGCCACAGGCTGCACTGCTGTCTATGAGCCACAGGCTGCACTGCTGTCTATGAGCCACAGGCTGCACACCTGTCTATGAGCCACAGGCTGCACTGCTGTCTATGAGCCACAGGCTGCACTGCTGTCTATGAGTCACAGGCTGCACTGCTGTCTATGAGCCACAGGCTGCACACCTGTCTATGAGCCACAGGCTGCACTGCTGTCTATGAGCCACAGGCTGCACTGCTGTCTATGAGTCACAGGCTGCACTGCTGTCTATGAGCCACAGGCTGCACTGCTGTCTATGAGCCACAGGCTGCACTGCTGTCTATGAGTCACAGGCTGCACTGCTGTCTATGAGCCACAGGCTGCACTGCTGTCTATAATCCACAGGCTGCACTGCTGTCTATAATCCACAGGCTGCACTGCTGTCTATTAGCCACAGGCTGCACTGCTGTCTATGAGCCACAGGCTGCACTGCTGTCTATGAGCCACAGGCTGCTCTACTGTCTATGAGCCACAGGCTGCACTGCTGTCTATGAGCCACAGGCTGCACTGCTGTCTATGAGTCACAGGCTGCACTGCTGTCTATGAGCCACTGGCTGCACTGCTGTCTATGTGTCACAGGCTGCACTGCTGTCTATGAGTCACAGGCTGCAATGCTGTCTATGAGTCACAGGCTGCACTGTTGTCTATGAGTCACAGGCTGCACTGCTGTCTATGAGCCACAGGCTGCACTGCTGTATATGAGCCACAGACTGCACTGCTGTCTATGAGTCACAGGCTGCACTGCTGTCTATGTGTCACAGGCTGCACTGCTGTCTATGAGTCACAGGCTGCACTGCTGTCTATGTGTCACAGGCTGCACTGCTGTCTATGTGTCACAGGCTGCACTGCTGTCTATGAGTCACAGGCTGCACTGCTGTCTATGAGCCACAGGCTGCACTGCTGTCTATGAGCCACAGGCTGCACTGCTGTCTATAATTCACAGGCTGCACTGCTGTCTATGAGTCACAGGCTGCACTGCTGTCTATGAGCCACAGGCTGCTCTACTGTCTATATGTCACAGGCTGCACTGCTGTCTATGAGCCACAGGCTGCACTGCTGTCTATAATTCACAGGCTGCACTGCTGTCTATGAGTCACAGGCTGCACTGCTGTCTATGAGCCACAGGCTGCACTGCTGTCTATAATCCACAGGCTGTACTGCTGTCTATAATCCACAGGCTGCACTGCTGTCTATTAGCCACAGGCTGCACTGCTGTCTATGAGCCACAGGCTGCACTGCTGTCTATGAGCCACAGGCTGCTCTACTGTCTATAAGCCACAGGCTGCACTGCTGTCTATGAGCCACAGGCTGCACTGCTGTCTATGAGTCACAGGCTGCACTGCTGTCTATGAGCCACTGGCTGCACTGCTGTCTATGTGTCATAGGCTGCACTGCTGTCTATGAGTCACAGGCTGCACTGCTGTCTATGAGTCACAGGCTGCACTGTTGTCTATGAGTCACAGGCTGCACTGCTGTCTATGAGTCACAGGCTGCACTGCTGTCTATGAGTCACAGGCTGCACTGCTGTCTATGTGTCACAGGCTGCACTGCTGTCTATGTTTCACAGGCTGCACTGCTGTCTATGAGTCACAGGCTGCACTGCTGTCTATGAGCCACAGGCTGCAATGCTGTCTATAATTCACAGGCTGCACCGCTGTCTATGAGCCACAGGCTGCACTGCTGTCTATGAGTCACAGGCTGCACTGCTGTCTATGAGCCACAGGCTGCACTGCTGTCTATGAGCCACAGGCTGCACTGCTGTCTGTGAGTCACAGGCTGCACTGCTGTCTATGAGTCACAGGCTGCACTGCTGTCTATGAGCCACAGGCTGCACTGCTGTCTATGAGCCACAGGCTGCACTGCTGTCTATGAGCTCCAGGCTGCACTGCTGTCTATAATCCACAGGCTGCACTGCTGTCTATAATCCACAGGCTGCACTGCTGTCTATAATCCACAGGCTGCACTGCTGTCTATAATCCACAGGCTGCACTGCTGTCTATGAGCCACAGGCTGCACTGCTGTCTATAATCCACAGGCTGCACTGCTGTCTATAATCCACAGGCTGCACTGCTGTCTATAATCCACAGGCTGCACTGCTGTCTATAATCCACAGGCTGCACTGCTGTCTATAATCCACAGGCTGCACTGCTGTCTATAATCCACAGGCTGCACTGCTGTCTATGAGTCACAGGCTGCACTGCTGTCTATGAGTCACAGGCTGCACTGCTGTCTATAATCCTCAGGCTGCACTGCTGTCTATAATCCACAGGCTGCACTGCTGTCTATGAGTCACAGTCTGCACTGCTGTCTATGAGTCACAGGCTGCACTGCTGTCTATGAGCCACAGGCTGCACTGCTGTCTATAATCCACAGGCTGCACTGCTGTCTATGAGTCACAGGCTGCACTGCTGTCTATGAGTCACAGGCTGCACTGCTGTCTATAATCCACAGCCTGCACTGCTGTCTATGAGCCACAGGCTGCACTGCTGTCTATGAGCCACAGGCTGCACTGCTGTCTATGAGTCACAGGCTGCTCTACTGTCTATGAGTCACAGGCTGCACTGCTGTCTATGAGCCACAGGCTGCACTGCTGTCTATGAGCCACAGGCTGCACTGCTGTCTATGAGCCACAGGCTGCACTGCTGTCTATGAGTCACAGGCTGCACTGCTGTCTATGAGCCACAGGCTGCACTGCTGTCTATAATCCACAGGCTGCACTGCTGTCTATGAGCCACAGGCTGCTCTACTGTCTATGAGTCACAGGCTGCACTGCTGTCTATGAGTCACAGGCTGCACTGCTGTCTATAATCCACAGGCTGCACTGCTGTCTATAATCCACAGGCTGCACTGCTGTCTATGAGTCACAGGCTGCACTGCTGTCTATGAGTCACTGGCTGCTCTACTGTCTATGAGTCACAGGCTGCACTGCTGTCTATGAGCCACAGGCTGCACTGCTGTCTATGTGTCACAGGCTGCTCTACTGTCTATGAGTCACAGGCTGCACTGCTGTCTATGAGCCACAGGCTGCACTGCTGTCTATGAGCCACAGGCTGCACTGCTGTCTATGAGCCACAGGCTGCACTGCTGTCTATGAGTCACAGGCTGCTCTACTGTCTATGAGTCACAGGCTGCACTGCTGTCTATGATCCACAGGCTGCACTGCTGTCTATGAGCCACAGGCTGCACTGCTGTCTATGAGCCACAGGCTGCACTGCTGTCTATGAGCCACAGGCTGCACTGCTGTCTATGAGCCACAGGCTGCACTGATGTCGGAAATACCTTCACTTGCTCTCCTATGTTTCCTATGTGGTCACTTCTTCCTGACCTTATTTTTTCCAATGTTTCACATGTCAATGATTTTATCAAGATGAATGAGGTCTCAAATATGAGTTTCTCGCACTATAAATAAGACGGGGGTGCACCTGCGCAGCATCTGTCTGACTAAGCCTGCCGGAATTTCCATTCAGAGCTGATTTTATGTCCAAGAAACTCATTACCTGACACATGAAACACAAACCTGACCAGCAGAGACCCCCGGCCCCCCTAAGGAGAGCGCAACCATATGTGTGGCCCGAAACACCGCGCAGCACAAGTCTGCAAATACACATTGTCACGGACAAATTAAAGAGGATCCAACCCCCTCCTCCGCCCTGACACCCCATAATATGCAGCAACATCTCTCATACTTCTATCATCTACTGCTTCTCGGATATTCATCCTAGAAATTTAGGAATTCATTGACAAGTAGGTGTTACCAGATGGGGGTGTGCCTCTGCAGTTTGAAACTGTCAGTGCTGATTGGACAGTCTACGACTGTGCGAGACACACCCCCAGCTGGTAACACCCACTGAGCAATTAATTTCTAAATTTATTTAGGGGGCAGTATTATGGTAGTTATATTCTTGTACATAGGGGGCAGTATTATAGTAGTTATATTCCTGTACATAGGGGACAGTATTATAGCAGTTATATTCTTGTACATAGGGGAGCAGTATTATAGTAGTTATATTCCTGTACATAGGGGGCAGTATTATAGTAGTTATATTCTTGTACATAGGGGGCAGTATTATAGTAGTTAAATTCCTGTACATAGGGGGCAGTATTATAGTAGTTATATTCCTGTAATAGGGGGCAGTATTATAGTAGTTATATTCTTGTACATGGGGGGCAAAATTATAGTAGTTATATTCCTGTACATAGGGGGCAGTATTATAGTAGTTATATTCTTGTACATAGGGGGCAGTATTATAGTAGTTAAATTCCTGTACATAGGGGGCAGTATTATAGTAGTTATATTCCTGTAATAGGGGGCAGTATTATAGTAGTTATATTCTTGTACATGGGGGGCAAAATTATAGTAGTTATATTCCTGTACATAGGGGGCAGTATTATAGTAGTTATATTCTTGTACATAGGGGACGGTATTATAGTAGTTATATTCCTGTACATAGGGGGCAGTATTATAGTAGTTATATTCCTGTACATAGGGGGCAGTATTATGGTAGTTATATTCCTGTACATAGGGGGCAGTATTATAGTAGTTATATTCTTGTACATAGGGAGCAGTATTATAGTAGTTATATTCTTGTACATAGGGGCAGTATTATAGTAGTTATATTCCTGTACATAGGGGGCAGTATTATAGTAGTTATATTCTTGTACATAGGGGACGGTATTATAGTAGTTATATTCTTGTACATAGGGGGCAGTATTATAGTAGTTATATTCCTGTACATAGGGGGTAGTATTATAGTAGTTATATTCCTGTATATAGGGACAGTGTTATAGTAGTTGTATTTTTATACATAGTGGGGAGTATTATAGTAGTTATATTCCTGTTCATAGGGGTCAGTATTATAGTAGTTATATTCTTGCCCATAGGGGTCAGTATTATAGTAGTTATATTCCTATACATAGGAGGCAGTATTATAGTAGTTATACTCTTGTACATAGGGGGCAGTATTATAGTAGTTATATTCCTGTACATAGGGGGCAGTATTATAGTAGTTATATTCCTGTACATAGGGGGCAGTATTATAGTTATATTCTTGTATATAGGGGGCAGTATTATAGTAGTTATATTCCTGTACATAGGGGGCAGTATTATAGTAGTTATATTCTTGTACATAGGGGGCAGTATTATAGTAGTTATATTCTTGTACATAGGAGGCAGTATTATAGTAGTTATATTCTTGTACATAGGGTGCAGTATCATAGTAGTTATATTCTTGTACATAAGGGACGGTATTATAGTAGTTATATTCCTGTATATAGGGACAGTGTTATAGTAGTTGTATTCTTATACATAGTGGGCAGTATTATAGTAGTTATATTCCTGTTCATAGGGGTCAGTATTATAGTAGTTACATTCTTGCCCATAGGGGACAGGATTATAGTAGTTATATTCCTATACATAGGGGGCAGTATTATAGTAGTTATATTCTTGTACATAGGGGGCAGTATTATAGTAGTTATATTCCTGTTCATAGGGGGCAGTATTATAGTAGTTATATTCTTGTATATAGGGGCAGTATTATAGTAGTTGTATTCTTATACATAGGGGGCAGTATTATAGTAGTTATATTCTTGTACATAGGAGGCAGTATTATAGTAGGTATATTCTTGTACATAGGTGGCAGTATTATAGTAGTTATACTCTTGTATATAGGTGGCAGTATCATAGTAGTCATATCCCTGTAGATAGGGGGCAGTATTATAGTAGTTATATCCCTGTACATAGGGGGCAGTATTATAGTAGTTATATTCTTGTACATAGGGGGCAGTATTATAGTAGTTATATTCTTGTACATAGGGGGCAGTATTATAGTAGTTTTATTCTTGTACATAGGGGGGCAGTATTGTAGTAGTTATATTCCTGTACATAGGGGGCAGTATTATAGTAGTTATATTCCTGTACATAGGGGGAAGTATTATAGTAGTTTTATTCCTGTACATAGGGGGCAGTATTATAGTAGTTTTATTCTTGTACATAGGGGGAAGTATTATAATAGTTATATTCTGGTACATAGGGGGGCAGTATTATAGTAGTTATATTCCTATACATAGGAGGCAGTATTATAGTAGTTATACTCTTGTACATAGGGGGCAGTATTATAGTAGTTATATTCCTGTACATAGGGGGCAGTATTATAGTAGTTATATTCCTGTACATAGGGGGCAGTATTATAGTTATATTCTTGTCTATAGGGGGCAGTATTATAGTAGTTATATTCCTGTACATAGGGGGCAGTATTATAGTAGTTATATTCCTGTACATAGGGGGCAGTATTATAGTAGTTATATTCTTGTACATAGGGGGCAGTATTATAGTAGTTATATTCTTGTACATAGGGTGCAGTATCATAGTAGTTATATTCTTGTACATAAGGGACGGTATTATAGTAGTTATATTCCTGTATATAGGGACAGTGTTATAGTAGTTGTATTCTTATACATAGTGGGCAGTATTATAGTAGTTATATTCCTGTTCATAGGGGTCAGTATTATAGTAGTTATATTCTTGCCCATAGGGGACAGTATTATAGTAGTTATATTCCTATACATAGGGGGCAGTATTATAGTAGTTATATTCTTGTACATAGGGGGCAGTATTATAGTAGTTATATTCCTGTTCATAGGGGGCAGTATTATAGTAGTTATATTCTTGTATATAGGGGCAGTATTATAGTAGTTGTATTCTTATACATAGGGGGCAGTATTATAGTAGTTATATTCCTGTACATAGGGGGCAGTATTATAGTAGTTATATTCCTGTACATAGGGGGCAGTATTATAGTTATATTCTTGTATATAGGGGGCAGTATTATAGTAGTTATATTCCTGTACATAGGGGGCAGTATTATAGTAGTTATATTCTTGTACATAGGGGGCAGTATTATAGTAGTTATATTCTTGTACATAGGAGGCAGTATTATAGTAGTTATATTCTTGTACATAGGGTGCAGTGTCATAGTAGTTATATTCTTGTACATAAGGGACGGTATTATAGTAGTTATATTCCTGTATATAGGGACAGTGTTATAGTAGTTGTATTCTTATACATAGTGGGCAGTATTATAGTAGTTATATTCCTGTTCATAGGGGTCAGTATTATAGTAGTTATATTCTTGCCCATAGGGGACAGTATTATAGTAGTTATATTCCTATACATAGGGGGCAGTATTATAGTAGTTATATTCTTGTACATAGGGGGCAGTATTATAGTAGTTATATTCCTGTTCATAGGGGGCAGTATTATAGTAGTTATATTCTTGTATATAGGGGCAGTATTATAGTAGTTGTATTCTTATACATAGGGGGCAGTATTATAGTAGTTATATTCTTGTACATAGGAGGCAGTATTATAGTAGGTATATTCTTGTACATAGGTGGCAGTATTATAGTAGTTATACTCTTGTATATAGGTGGCAGTATCATAGTAGTTATATCCCTGTAGATAGGGGGCAGTATTATAGTAGTTATATCCCTGTACATAGGGGGCAGTATTATAGTAGTTATATTCTTGTACATAGGGGGCAGTATTATAGTAGTTATATTCTTGTACATAGGGGGCAGTATTATAGTAGTTTTATTCTTGTACATAGGGGGGCAGTATTGTAGTAGTTATATTCCTGTACATAGGGGGCAGTATTATAGTAGTTATATTCCTGTACATAGGGGGCAGTATTATAGTAGTTATATTCTTGTACATAGGGGGAAGTATTATAGTAGTTTTATTCCTGTACATAGGGGGCAGTATTATAGTAGTTTTATTCTTGTACATAGGGGGAAGTATTATAATAGTTATATTCTGGTACATAGGGGGGCAGTATTATAGTAGTTATATTCTTGTACGTAGGGGGCAGTATTATAGTAATTATATTCTTGTACATAGGGGCAGTATTTTAGTAGTTATATTCTTGTACATAGGTGGCAGTATTATAGTAGTTATTTTCCTGTACATAGGGGGCAGTATTATAGTAGTTATATTCCTGTACATAGGGGGCAGTATTATAGTAGTTATATTCTTGTACATAGGGGGCAGTATTATAGTAGTTTTATTCTTGTACATAGGGGGCAGTATTATAGTAGTTATATTCTTGTACATAGGGGGCAGTATTATAGTAGTTATATTCTTGTACATAGGAAGTATTATAGTAGTTATATTCTTGTACATAGGGGGCAGTATTATAGTAGTTATATTCCTGTACATAGGGGGAAGTATTATAGTAGTTATATTCTTGTACATAGGGGGCAGTATTATAGTAGTTATATTCTTGTACATAGGTGGGCAGTATTATAGTAGTTATATCCTGTACATAGCGGGCAGTATTATAGTAGTTATATTCCTGTACATAGGAGGAAGTATTATAGTAGTTATATTCCTGTACATAGTGGGCACTATTATAGAAGTTATTTTCCTGTACATAGGGGGCAGTATTATAGTAGTTATATTCTTGTACATAGGGGGCAGTAGTATAGTAGTTATATACCTGTACATAGGGGGCAGTATTATAGTAGTTATATTCTTGTACATAGGGGTCAGTATTATAGTAGTTATATTCTTGTACATAGGGGGCAGTATTATAGTAGTTATATTCCTGTACATAGGGAGCAGTATTATAGTAGTTATATTCCTGTACATAGGGAGCAGTATTATAGTAGTTATATTCCTGTACATAGGGAGCAGTATTATAGTAGTTATATTCTTGTACATATGGGGCAGTATTATAGTAGTTGTATTCCTGTACATAGGGGGCAGTATTATAGTAGTTATATTCTTGTACATAGGGGGCAGTATTATAGTAGTTATATTCTTGTACATAGGGGGCAGTATTATAGTAGTTATACTCCTGTACATAGGGGGCAGTATTATAGTAGTTATATTCTTGTACATAGGGGGATGTATTATAGTAGTTATATTCCTGTACATAGGGGGCAGTATTATAGTAGTTATATTCCTGTACATAGGGGGGCAGTATTATAGTAGTTATATTCCTGTACATAGGGAGCAGTATTATAGTAGTTATATTCCTGCACATAGGGAGCAGTATTATAGTAGTTATATTCTTGTATATAGGGGGCAGTATTATAGTAGTTATATACCTGTACATAGGGGTATTATTATAGTAGTTGTATTCCTGTACATAGGGGGCAGTATTATAGTAGTTATATTCTTGTACATAGGGGGCAGTATTATAGTAGTTATATTCTTGTACATAGGGGGCAGTATTATAGTAGTTATATACCTGTACATAGGGGCAGTATTATAGTAGTTATTTTCCTGTACATAGGGGGCAGTATTATAGTAGTTATATTCTTGTACATAGGGGCAGTATTATAGTAGTTATATTCCTGTACATAGGGGGCAGTATTATAGTAGTTATATTCTTGTACATAGGGGGTAGTATTATAGTAGTTATATTCCTGTACATAGGGGGTAGTATTATAGTAGTTATATTCTTGTACATAGGGGGCAGTATTATAGTAGTTATATTCTTGTACATAGGAGGCAGTATTATAGTAGTTATATTCCTGTACATAGGGGGCAGTATTATAGTAGTTATCTTGTACATAGGGGGCAGTATTATAGTAGTTATATTCTTGTACATAGGGGGCAGTATTATAGTAGTTATATTCTTGTACATAGGGGGCAGTATTATAGTAGTTGTATTCCTGTACATAGGGGGCAGTATTATAGTAGTTATATTCTTGTACATAGGGGACAGTATTATAGTAGTTATATTCTTGTACATAGGGGGCAGTATTATAGTAGTTATACTCCTGTACATAGGGGGCAGTATTATAGTAGTTATATTCTTGTACATAGGGGGATGTATTATAGTAGTTATATTCCTGTACATAGGGGGCAGTATTATAGTAGTTATATTCCTGTACATAGGGGGGCAGTATTATAGTAGTTATATTCCTGCACATAGGGAGCAGTATTATAGTAGTTATATACCTGTACATAGGGGCAGTATTATAGTAGTTGTATTCCTGTACATAGGGGGCAGTATTTTAGTAGTTATATTCTTGTACATAGGGGGCAGTATTATAGTAGCTATATTCTTGTACATAGGGGGCAGTATTATAGTAGTTATACTCCTGTACATAGGGGGCAGTATTATAGTAGTTATATTCCTGTACATAGGGGGCAGTATTATAGTAGTTATATTCTTGTACATAGGGGCAGTATTATAGTAGTTATATTCCTGTACATAGGGGGCAGTATTATAGTAGTTATATTCTTGTACATAGGGGGTAGTATTATAGTAGTTATATTCCTGTACATAGGGGGTAGTATTATAGTAGTTATATTCTTGTACATAGGGGGCAGTATTATAGTAGTTATATTCTTGTACATAGGGGCCAGTATTATAGTAGTTATATTCTTGTACATAGGGGGCAGTATTATAGTAGTTATATTCCTGTACATAGGGGGCAGTATTATAGTAGTTATATTCCTGTACATAGGGGGCAGTATTATAGTAGTTATACTCCTGTACATAGGGGGCAGTATTATAGTAGTTATACTCCTGTACATAGGGGGCAGTATTATAGTACTTATATTCTTGTACATAGGGAGCAGTATTATAGTAGTTATATTCTTGTACATAGAGGGGAGTATTATAGTAGTTATATTCTTGTACATAGGGGGAGGTATTATAGTAGTTATATTCCTGTACATAGGGGGCAGTATTATAGTAGTTATACTCCTGTACATAGGGGGCAGTATTATAGTAGTTATATTCCTGTACATAGGGGGCAGTATTATAGTAGTTATATCCCTGTACATAGGGGGCAGTATTATAGTAGTTATATTCCTGTACATAGGGGGCAGTATTATAGTAGTTATATTCTTGTACATAGGGGGCAGTATTATAGTAGTTATATTCCTGTACATAGGGGGCGGTATTATAATAGTTATATTCTTGTACATAGGGGGCAGTATTATAGTAGTTATATTCCTGTACATAGGGGGCAGTATTATAGTAGTTATTTTCTTGTACATAGGGGGCAGTATTATAGTAGTTATATTCTTATACATAGAGGGCAGTATTATAGTAGTTATATCCTTGTACATAGGGGCAGTATTATAGTAGTTATACTCCTGTACATAGGGGGCAGTATTATAGTAGTTATATTCCTGTACATAGGGGGCAGTATTATAGTAGTTATATCCCTGTACATAGGGGGCAGTATTATAGTAGTTATATTCTTGTACATAGAGGGCAGTGTTATAGTAGTTATATTCTTGTACATAGGGGGCAGTATTATAGTAGTTATATTCTTGTACATAGGGGGCAGTATTATAGTAGTTATATTCTTGTACATAGGGGGCAGTATTATAGTAGTTATATTCTTGTACATAGGGGGCAGTATTATAGTAGTTATATTCCTGTACATAGGGGGCAGTATTATAGTAGTTATATTCTTGTACATATGGGGCAGTATTATAGTAGTTATATTCCTGTACATAGGGGGCAGTATTATAGTAGTTATATTCTTGTACATAGGGGCAGTATTATAGTAGTTATATTCTTGTACATATGGGGCAGTATTATAGTAGTTATATTCCTGTACATAGGGGGCAGTATTATAGTAGTTATATTTCTGTACATAGGGGGCAGTATTATAGTAGTTATCTTGTACATAGGGGAAAGTATTATTAGTATCTCTTCCTCCTCTCAGTAATATATGTCATGTACACACATTGGAGCAGTGTATCCTGAGTGCGGTGTTATCTGTGAGATAGGTGCACTGTATGGAGGTTTTCATCAGGAGGATATACCGCACCCCAGGACATACATTACTGGTCTTATCTGTTCCCTGAACATACTGCTGATGACG
This sequence comes from Engystomops pustulosus, assembly GCF_040894005.1. Classification (NCBI taxonomy): domain Eukaryota; kingdom Metazoa; phylum Chordata; class Amphibia; order Anura; family Leptodactylidae; genus Engystomops; species Engystomops pustulosus. Next base: position 97,043,285 of record NC_092420.1, on the reverse strand, counting down.
GGACACCCACACGTTATTATAGGGGCCTCCAATACTTTTAATTGAGTCATGTTATAACTTTGCTGCTTTTTGGATTGTTCTGTTTGTATGTCACATGATGTCACCACCATAGACGCGGTCCCAACCCCCAACGTTTTATTATCACTACAATTTCTGATTTCCTATGTATCTTCTATATTTCGTGTATCTCAGTACTGAAGCCGCTTTCCTCCCCTTTTACAGTAAATCTCCCCCTTCCCATTTCCAGTGATCAGAACCAGAGGAGAGGTTCTACGCGAGATCTGATAACGCTCAGACAGATTATTTTATTTCCATTAAAGTTTTTCATTTTTTGGAATATTTTGTAATTTTTTTGCAGCAGTTCCTCGCCCGGCGCCCCAGGGATTTCTTGTGCGCTGCGCGGCCGGGGGTTCTGGGTTTGATTATTTTCGCTCTGTAGACTGGCGAAGGGGGGAAAAGTGCAAAGTCTCCGGGTCACAGTGTGTAACGTGAGAGCGCGGCCGCGTCCTGAGGTTTTATGGGAACGAGGAGGAAACACGATCCAGTTCAAAAGACGGATTTAATGTTGCATCATGTGAAAACAATTGAAGCCGCTTAATCCTGTACCGTAGCTTTAAGAGCGAGCGCAGCCATCACTAGGAGGAAAGGAAAGCTCTCATTTCCCTGCATTCAAATTACAATCAGTATGGAAGAACCCCAGCCCCCAAAATACTCCAGCCCCCCTATACCCCAGCCCCCAATATACTGCATCCCCCTATACCCCAGCCCCCAATATACTGCATCCCCCTATACCGCAGACCCCAATATACTGCTTCCCCTATACCCCAGCTCCCAAAATACTCCAGCCCCCCTATACCCCAGCCCCCAATATACTGCATCCCCTATACCCCAGCCCCCAAAATACTCCAGCCCCCATATACCCCAGCCCCCAATATACTGTATCCCCCTATACCCCAGCCCCCAATATACTGCATCCCCCTATACCCCAGCCCCCAATATACTGCATCCCCCTATACCCCAGACCCCAATATACTGCATCCCCCTATACCCCAGACCCCAATATATTGCATCCCCCTATACCCCAGACCCCAATATACTGCATCCCCCTATACCCCAGACCCCAATATACAGCATCCCCCTATACCCCAGACCCCAATATACTGCACCCCCCTATACCCCAGCCCCCAAAATACTCCAGCCCCCCTATACCCCAGCCCTCAATATACTGCATCCCCCTATACCCCAGACCCCAATATACTGCATCCCCCTATACCCCAGACCCCAATATACTGCATCCCCCTATATCCCAGCCCCAGATATACTGCATCCCCCCTATACCCCAGCCCCACATATACTGCAGCCCCCTATACCCCAGCCCCCAATATACTGCATCCCCCTATACCCCAGCCCCCAATATACTGCATCCCCCCTATACCCCAGCCCCCAATATACTGCATCCCCCCTATACCCCAGCCCCCAATATACTGCAGCCCCCTATACCCCAGCCTCCAATATACTGCATCCCCCTATACCCCAGCCCCCAATATACTGCATCCCCCCTATACCCCAGCCCCAAATATACTGCATCCCCCTATACCCCAGCACCCAACATACTGTATACCCCTATAACCCAGCCCCCAATATACTGCATCCCCCTATACCCCAGCCCCAAATATACTGCATCCCCCTATACCCCAGCACCCAACATACTGTATACCCCTATACCCCAGCCCCCAATATAATGCATTACCCCTATACCTCAACCCCCAATATACCCCAACCCCCAATATACTGCATCCCCCTATACCCCAGCCCCCAATATAATGCATTCCCCCTATACCTCAACCCCCAATATACCCCAACCCCCAATATACTGCATCCCCCTATACCCCAACCCCAATATACTGCATCCCCCTATACCCCAACCCCCAATATACTGCATCCCCCTATATCCCAGTCCCCAATATATTGCATACCCCCTATACCCCAACCCCAATATACTGCATCCCCTATACCCCAACCCCTAATATACTGCATCCCCCTATACCCCAACCCCCAATATACTGCATCCGCCTATATCCCAGCCCCCAATATATTGCATACCCCCTATACCCCAGCCCCCAATATACTGCATCTCCTATACCTCTGCCCCCAGTATACTGCATTTTCCCTATAGATCAGCCCCCAATATACTGCATACCCTATACCCCAACCCCAATATACTGCATCCCCCTATACCCCAACCCCCAGTATACTGCATTCCCCCTATTCCCCAGCCCCCAATATACTGCATCCCCCTATACCCCAACCCCCAATATACTGCATCCCCCTATACTCCAGCCACCAATATACTGCACCCCCCCTATACCCCAGACCCCAATATACTGCATCCCCCTATATCCCAGCCCCAGATATACTGCATCCCCCCTATACCCCAGCCCCACATATACTGCATACCCTATACCCCAACCCCAATATACTGCATCCCCCTATACCCCAGCCCCCAATATACTGCATTCCCCCTATACCCCAGCCCCCAATATATAACATCCCCCCTATACCCCAGCCCCCAATATACTGCATCCCCCTATACCCCAGCCCCAATATACTACATCCCCCCTATACCCCAGCCCCCAATATACTGCATCCCCCTATACCCCAGCCCCCAATATACTGCACCCCCCCTATACCCCAGCCCCCAATATACTGCATCCCCCTATACCCCAGCCCCCAATATACTGCACCCCCCCTATAACCCAGCCCCCAATATACTGCATCCCCCTATACCCCAGCCCCCAATATACTGCATCCCCACATACCCCAGCCCCCAATATACTGCATACCCCCTACACCCCACCTGCCAATATACTGCATCCCCCTATACCGCAGCCCCCAATATACTGCATCCCCCTATACCCCAGCCCCCAATATACTGCATCCCCCTATACCCCAGCCGCCAATATAATGCATCCCCCTATATCCCAGCCCCCAATATACTGCATTCCCCTACACCCCAGCATCTAATATACCGCATCCCCCTATACCCCAGCCCCCAATATACTGCATCCCCCTATACCCCAGCCCCCAATATACTGCATCCCCCTATACCACAGCCACCAATATACTGCACCCCCCCTATACCCCAGCCCCCAATATACTGCATCCCCTATACCCCAGCCCCCAATATACTGCACCCCCCTATACCCCAGCCCCCAATATACTGCATCCCCCTATATCCCAGCCCCCAACATACTGCATCCCCCTATACCCCAGCCCCCAATATACTGCATCCCCCTATACCCCAGCCCCCAATATACTGCACCCCCCTATACCCCAGCCCCCAATATACTGCATCCCCCTATACCCCAGCCCCCAATATACTGCACCCCCCCTATACCCCAGCCCCCAATATACTGCATCCCCCTATACCCCAGCCCCCAATATACTGCACCCCCCTATACCCCAGCCCCCAATATGCTGCATCCCCCTATACCCCAGCCCCCAATATACTGCATACACCCTACACCCCACCTGCCAATATACTGCATCCCCCCTATACCCCAGCCCCCAATATACTGCACCCCCCCTATACCCAAGCCCCCAATAAACTGCATCCCCCTATACCCCAGCCCCCAATATACTGCATCCCCCTATACCCCAGCCCCCAATATACTGCATACCCTCTACACCCCACCTGCCAATATACTGCATCCCCCTATACCCTAGCCCCCAATATACTGCATCCCCCTATACCCCAGCCCCCAATATACTGCACCCCCCCTATACCCCAGCCCCCAATATACTGCATCCCCCTATACCCCAGCCCCCAATATACTGCACCCCCCCTATACCCCAGCCCCCAATATACTGCATCCCCCTATACCCCAGCCCCCAATATACTGCATCCCCCTATACCCCAGCCCCCAATATACTGCACCCCCCCTATACCCCAGCCCCCAATATACTGCATCCCCTATACCCCAGCCCCCAATATACTGCATCCCCCTATACCCCAGCCCCCAATATACTGCATCCCCCTATATCCCAGCCCCCAACATACTGCATCCCCCTACACCCCAGCATCTAATATACCGCATCCCCCTATACCCCAGCCCCCAATATACTGCATCCCCCTATACCCCAGCCCCCAATATACTGCATCCCCCTATACCCCAGCCCCCAATATACTGCACCCCCCCTATACCCCAGCCCCCAATATACTGCATCCCCTATACCCCAGCCCCCAATATACTGCACCCCCCCTATACCCCAGCCCCCAATATACTGCATCCCCCTATATCCCAGCCCCCAACATACTGCATCCCCCTATACCCCAGCCCCCAATATACTGCATCCCCCTATACCCCAGCCCCCAATATACTGCACCCCCCCTATACCCCAGCCCCCAATATACTGCATCCCCCTATACCCCAGCCCCCAATATACTGCACCCCCCCTATACCCCAGCCCCCAATATACTGCATCCCCCTATACCCCAGCCCCCAATATACTGCATCCCCCTATACCCCAGCCCCCAATATACTGCATACCCCCTACACCCCACCTGCCAATATACTGCATCCCCCCTATACCCCAGCCCCCAATATACTGCACCCCCCCTATACCCCAGCCCCCAATATACTGCATCCCCCTATACCCCAGCCCCCAATATACTGCATCCCCCTATACCCCAGCCCCCAATATACTGCATACCCCCTACACCCCACCTGCCAATATACTGCATCCCCCCTATACCCCAGCCCCCAATATACTGCATCCCCCTATACCCCAGCCCCCAATATACTGCACCCCCCCTATACCCCAGCCCCCAATATACTGCATCCCCCTATACCCCAGCCCCCAATATACTGCACCCCCCTATACCCCAGCCCCCAATATACTGCATCCCCCTATACCCCAGCCCCCAATATACTGCATCCCCCTATACCCCAGCCCCCAATATACTGCATCCCCCTATACCCCAGCCCCCAATATACTGCATCCCCCTATACCCCAGCCCCCAATATACTGCATCCCCCTATACCCCAGCCCCCAATATACTGCATACCCCCTACACCCCACCTGCCAATATACTGCATCCCCCTATATCCCAGCCCCCAACATACTGCATCCCCCTATACCCCAGCCCCCAATATACTGCATCCCCCTATACCCCAGCCCCCAATATACTGCACCCCCCCTATACCCCAGCCCCCAATATACTGCATCCCCCTATACCCCAGCCCCCAATATACTGCACCCCCCCTATACCCCAGCCCCCAATATACTGCATCCCCCTATACCCCAGCCCCCAATATACTGCATCCCCCTATACCCAAGCCCCCAATATACTGCATACCCCCTACACCCCACCTGCCAATATACTGCATCCCCCCTATACCCCAGCCCCCAATATACTGCACCCCCCCTATACCCCAGCCCCAATATACTGCATCCCCCTATACCCCAGCCCCCAATATACTGCATCCCCCTATACCCCAGCCCCCAATATACTGCATACCCCCTACACCCCACCTGCCAATATACTGCATCCCCCCTATACCCCAGCCCCCAATATACTGCATCCCCCTATACCCCAGCCCCCAATATACTGCACCCCCCCTATACCCCAGCCCCCAATATACTGCATCCCCCTATACCCCAGCCCCCAATATACTGCACCCCCCCCTATACCCCAGCCCCCAATATACTGCATCCCCCTATACCCCAGCCCCCAATATACTGCATCCCCCTATACCCCAGCCCCCAATATACTGCATCCCCCTATACCCCAGCCCCCAATACACTGCATCCCCCTATACCCCAGCCCCCAATATACTGCACCCCCCCTATACCCCAGCCCCCAATATACTGCATCCCCCTATACCCCAGCCCCCAATATACTGCATCCCCCTATATCCCAGCCCCCAACATACTGCATCCCCCTATACCCCAGCCCCCAATATACTGCATCCCCCTATACCCCAGCCCCCAATATACTGCATCCCCCTATACCCCAGCCCCCAATATACTGCACCCCCCTATACCCCAGCCCCCAATATACTGCATCCCCCTATACCCCAGCCCCCAATATACTGCATACCCCCTACACCCCACCTGCCAATATACTGCATCCCCCTATACCCCAGCCCCCAATATACTGCACCCCCCCTATACCCCAGCCCCCAATATACTGCATCCCCCCTATACACCAGCCCCCAATATACTGCACCCCCCTATACCCCAGCCCCCAATATACTGCTTCCCCTATACCCCAGCCCCCAATATACTGCATCCCCCTATACCCCAGCCCCCAATATACTGCATACCCCCTACACCCCACCTGCCAATATACTGCATCCCCCCTATACCCCAGCCCCCAATATACTGCACCCCCCCTATACCCCAGCCCCCAATATACTGCATCCCCCTATACCCCAGCCCCCAATATACTGCATCCCCCTATACCACAGCCCCCAATATACTGCATACCCCCTACACCCCACCTGCCAATATACTGCATCCCCCCTATACCCCAGCCCCCAATATACTGCATCCCCCTATACCCCAGCCCCCAATATACGGCACCCCCCCTATACCCCAGCCCCCAATATACTGCATCCCCCTATACCCCAGCCCCCAATATACTGCACCCCCCCTATACCCCAGCCCCCAGTATACTGCATCCCCCTATACCCCAGCCCCCAATATACTGCATCCCCCTATACCCCAGCCCCCAGTATACTGCATCCCCCTATACCCCAGCCCCCAATATACTGCATCCCCCTATACCCCAGCCCCCAATATACTGCATACCCCCTACACCCCACCTGCCAATATACTGCATCCCCCTATATCCCAGCCCCCAACATACTGCATCCCCCTATACCCCAGCCCCCAATATACTGCATCCCCCTATACCCCAGCCCCCAATATACTGCACCCCCCTATACCCCAGCCCCCAATATACTGCATCCCCCTATACCCCAGCCCCCAATATACTGCACCCCCCCTATACCCCAGCCCCCAATATACTGCATCCCCCTATACCCCAGCCCCCAATATACTGCATCCCCCTATACCCCAGCCCCCAATATACTGCATACCCCCTACACCCCACCTGCCAATATACTGCATCCCCCCTATACCCCAGCCCCCAATATACTGCACCCCCCCTATACCCCAGCCCCCAATATACTGCATCCCCCTATACCCCAGCCCCCAATATACTGCATCCCCCTATACCCCAGCCCCCAATATACTGCATACCCCCTACACCCCACCTGCCAATATACTGCATCCCCCCTATACCCCAGCCCCCAATATACTGCATCCCCCTATACCCCAGCCCCCAATATACTGCACCCCCCCTATACCCCAGCCCCCAATATACTGCATCCCCCTATACCCCAGCCCCCAATATACTGCACCCCCCCTATACCCCAGCCCCCAATATACTGCATCCCCCTATACCCCAGCCCCCAATATACTGCATCCCCCTATACCCCAGCCCCCAATATACTGCATCCACCTATACCCCAGCCCCCAATATACTGCATCCCCCTATACCCCAGCCCCCAATATACTGCACCCCCCCTATACCCCAGCCCCCAATATACTGCATCCCCCTATACCCCAGCCCCCAATATACTGCATCCCCCTATATCCCAGCCCCCAACATACTGCATCCCCCTATACCCCAGCCCCCAATATACTGCATCCCCCTATACCCCAGCCCCCAATATACTGCATCCCCCTATACCCCAGCCCCCAATATACTGCACCCCCCTATACCCCAGCCCCCAATATACTGCATCCCCCTATACCACAGCCCCCAATATACTGCATACCCCCTACACCCTACCTGCCAATATACTGCATCCCCCTATACCCCAGCCCCCAATATACTGCACCCCCCCCTATACCCCAGCCCCCAATATACTGCATTCCCCCTATACACCAGCCCCCAATATACTGCACCCCCCTATACCCCAGCCCCCAATATACTGCATCCCCCTATACCCCAGCCCCCAATATACTGCATACCCCCTACACCCCACCTGCCAATATACTGCATCCCCCCTATACCCCAGCCCCCAATATACTGCACCCCCCCTATACCCCAGCCCCCAATATACTGCATCCCCCTATACCCCAGCCCCCAATATACTGCATCCCCCTATACCCCAGCCCCCAATATACTGCATACCCCCTACACCCCACCTGCCAATATACTGCATCCCCCCTATACCCCAGCCCCCAATATACTGCATCCCCCTATACCCCAGCCCCCAATATACTGCACCCCCCCTATACCCCAGCCCCCAATATACTGCATCCCCCTATACCCCAGCCCCCAATATACTGCACCCCCCCTATACCCCAGCCCCCAATATACTGCATCCCCCTATACCCCAGCCCCCAATATACTGCATCCCCCTATACCCCAGCCCCCAATATACTGCATACCCCCTACACCCCACCTGCCAATATACTGCATCCCCCTATATCCCAGCCCCCAACATACTGCATCCCCCTATACCCCAGCCCCCAACATACTGCATCCCCCTATACCCCAGCCCCCAATATACTGCATCCCCCTATACCCCAGCCCCCAATATACTGCATCCCCCTATACCCCCCCTATACCCCAGCCCCCAATATACTGCATCCCCCTATACCCCAGCCCCCAATATACTGCATCCCCCTATACCCCAGCCCCCAATATACTGCACCCCCCCTATATCCCAGCCCCCAATATACTGCATCCCCCTATACCCCAGCCCCCAATATACTGCATCCCCCTATACCCCAGCCCCCAATATACTGCATCCCCCTATACCCCAGCCCCCAATATACTGCATCCCCCTATACCCCAGCCCCCAATATACTGCACCCCCCCTATACCCCAGCCCCCAATATACTGCATCCCCCTATACCCCAGCCCCCAATATACTGCATCCCCCTATATCCCAGCCCCCAACATACTGCATCCCCCTATACCCCAGCCCCCAATATACTGCATCCCCCTATACCCCAGCCCCCAATATACTGCATCCCCCTATACCCCAGCCCCCAATATACTGCATCCCCCTATACCCCAGCCCCCAATATACTGCATCCCCCTATACCCCAGCCCCAATATACTGCATCCCCCTATACCCCAGCCCCCAATATACTGCATCCCCCTATACCCCAGACCCCAATATACTGCACCCCCCTATACCCCAGCCCCCAATATACTGCATCCCCCTATACCCCAGCCCCAATATACTGCATCCCCCTATACCCCAGCCCCCAATATACTGCATCCCCCTATACCCCAGCCCCACATATACTGCAGCCCCCTATACCCCAGCCCCAATATACTGCATTCCCCCTATACCCCAGCCCCAATATACTGCATACCCCCTATACCCCAGCCCCCAATATACTGCATCCCCCTATACCCCAACCCCCAATATACTGCATACCCCCTACACCCCACCTGCCAATATACTGCATCCCCCTATATCTCAGCCCCATTATACCGCAAAAAAAAGCCCAATAATGGGGAGGAGATCGGGGTCACTGGAAGAAAATGGAGTTTATGTTTATAATTAGACTCCTTTTTTTGAGGATTTCCTTTTTTTTTTCGCTCTCCCGCTGAGGCCTCTTATCATTTACATCTGAATGACCTTCACGTGTACAGATCCCTTTAATTTTATGGCCACAAACTCCAGCGGGAATCGGACGCTAATGTCTTGTTTACGGGGGCAATTCCGGCTTTTTTGGGGCTTTTCACCCATTGGTGTTAATTGATAGGAATAATGAGACTGACTGAGGGGAGGACAAGGGGTTAATGGTTTTATGGCAGAAATAACACAAATAATGAAGCCAATTATAGACTAATTAACCCTTTACAACCAGAGGCTTTGAAAAAAACATTCTGATAATTCCTGATTCTACACTCGTCCGTTTTAGCGTTGATCCCTACAGATGCGGCTTCAGATCACTCTGATCGCTGGGGGGGAGGTCCTGCTAGTGAGTCATTCACCCAACAGCGGCCTCTAAAGGAGAAATGTGATATGACAGGGCGTCCATTCAGCTTTCTGGTATATACAGGGGCTCTTCTCTCTGCTTCTTACAGGAGGTCTCACACTCGGATGTTATTTCAATGTATTCCGGACAATTCCATTAGAAGGACAATTCCATAAAGATTGTATCCAAGTCCATGTAACATTTTGTTCCTGTTTTTTCTTGGTTGTTGTGTCGCTGTGTAGCCTCGGGTCCCCGTGCAGCGCTGTTCACACTATGCAGAGTATATACCAGGACAATGTGGGGGGCTGTGGACTCACCCCCGGGGGGGTCTCAGGTGCGCACACAAGTCTCGCTGTTTGTCCGGTCTCCTGCTGGGGGCAGGTAAATATCAGACATTGTGCAGAGGGTTGTTATTTGAGGCCACATTATATGTAATTCACATGTAAACACCAGAGTGAGAGGAGATTACACAGGAGAAGTGTCACCCTACAGACGTGCTATGTATTGTCCCTGGAGAGATGTATAATCAGACCTCACACTGCTGTGCCCTGTGCTCTCTGCAGCCAGTGTTATGTATTGTCCCTGGAGAGATGTATAATCAGACCTCACACTGCTGTGCTCTGTGCTCTCTGCAGCCATTGTAATGTACTGTCCCTGGAGAGATGTGTAATCAGACCTCACACTGCTGTGCTCTGTGCTCTCTGCAGCCAGTGTTATGTATTGTCCCTGGAGAGATGTATAATCAGACCTCACACTGCTGTGCTCTGTGCTCTCTGCAGCCATTGTAATGTACTGTCCCTGGAGAGATGTATAATCAGACCTCACACTGCTGTGCTCTGTGTTCTCTGCAGCCAGTGTTATGTATTGTCCCTGGAGAGATGTATAATCAGACCTCACACTGCTGTGCCCTGTGCTCTCTGCAGCCAGTGTTATGTATTGTCCCTGGAGAGATGTATAATCAGACCTCACACTGCTGTGCTCTGTGCTCTCTGCAGCCATTGTAATGTACTGTCCCTGGAGAGATGTATAATCAGACCTCACACTGCTGTGCTCTGTGCTCTCTGCAGCCAGTGTTATGTATTGTCCCTGGAGAGATGTGTAATCAGACCTCACACTGCTGTGCTCTGTGCTCTCTGCAGCCAGTGTTATGTATTGTCCCTGGAGAGATGTATAATCAGACCTCACACTGCTGTGCTCTGTGCTCTCTGCAGCCAGTGTTATGTATTGTCCCTGGAGAGATGTGTAATCAGACCTCACACTGCTGTGCTCTGTGCTCTCTGCAGCCAGTGTTATGTATTGTCCCTGGAGAGATGTGTAATTGATAGGGATGGATCCTATATCCCCTTATGCTCTCCCTTATTCAGAACATGTTTATGTTATATCTCTCAGGAAAATCCTTAGGAGAATTGAGCTGAATAAATAAGGTTGCATAAAGAGTATAAATATTGCTTGGTTTAGATGACCAGAATGGACTTTGACCGGTTATTAATACTCTTAATTACAGAACTTCTGATTAGTATCAAGGAATAATAACCATTAAGGTAGCTTGTGCCAGCTCGCACCTGGCACTTAATGGGAAAATCAATAATGGAATTTATTCATTATTGATATGCCCTGTAAACAAGGACATATGTTAATTATTAACTATAGTTAAATGGAAACTGACCAATTGTTATAATATTTCCTAATGGTTCGATGAAACTATCCAATAATTGTAAGACAGCTTAACATGTAAACGCCCTTCTTTTGGGTATATAAGACGATGTCATGCACCAATAAAGCAGAGTTTTATTCAGAGAACCAGCGTGTGTTCTTGTCTGAAATTCTCGGCGAGCTCGTCATCATCCTGAATTTGGCTCCTCTCCAATATACTGAATTGTCCCCATTGAGGACAACCCTAACATAATCAGACCTCACACTGCTGTGCTCTGTGCTCTCTGCAGCCAGTGTTATGTACTGTCCCTGGAGAGATGTATAATCAGACCTCACACTGCTGTGCTCTGTGCTCTCTGCAGCCAGTGTTATGTATTGTCCCTGGAGAGATGTGTAATCAGACCTCACACTGCTGTGCTCTGTGCTCTCTGCAGCCAGTGTTATGTATTGTCCCTGGAGAGATGTGTAATCAGACCTCATGCTGCTGTGCTCTGTGCTCTCTGCCACCAGTGTTATGTACTGTCCCTGGAGAGATGTGTAATCAGACCTCACACTGCTGTGCTCTGTGCTCTCTGCAGCCAGTGTTATGTATAGTTCCTGGAGAGATGTGTAATCAGACCTCACACTGCTGTGCTCTGTGCTCTCTGCAGCCAGTGTTATGTGATGTCCCTGGAGAGATGTGTGATCAGACCTCACACTGCTGCGCTCTGTGCTCTCTGCAGCCAGTGTTATGTGATGTCCCTGGAGAGATGTGTAATCAGACCTCACACTGCTGTGCTCTGTGCACTCTGCAGCCAGTGTTATGTATTGTCCCTGGAGAGATGTATAATCAGACCTCACACTGCTGTGCTCTGTACTCTCTGCAGCCAGCGTTATGTATTGTTCCCAAAGAGATGTGTAATCATACCTCACACTGCTGTGCTCTGTGCTCTCTGCAGCCAGTGTTATGTATTGTCCCTGGAGAGATGTGTAATCAGACCTCACACTGCTGTGCTCTCTGCAGCCAGTGTTATGTATTGTCCCTGGAGAGATGTGTAATCAGACCTCACACTGCTGTGCTCTGTGCTCTCTGCAGCCAGTGTTATGTATTGTCCCTGGAGAGATGTGTAATCAGACCTCACACTGCTGTGCTCTGTGCTCTCTGCAGCCAGTGTTATGCATTGTCCCTGGAGAGATGTGTAATCAGACCTTACACTGCTGTGCTCTGTGTTCTCTGCAGCCAGTGTTATGCATTGTCCCTGGAGAGATGTGTAATCAGACCTCACACTGCTGTGCTCTGTGCTCTCTGCAGCCAGTGTTATGTATTGTCCCTGGAGAGATGTGTAATCAGACCTCACACTGCTGTGCTCTGTGCTCCCTGCAGCCAGTGTTATGTATTGTCCCTGGAGAGATGTGTAATCAGACCTCACACTGCTGTGCTCTGTGCTCTCTGCAGCCAGTGTTATGTACTGTCCCTGGAGAGATGTGTAATCAGACCTCACACTGCTGTGCTCTGTGCTCTCTGCAGCCAGTGTTATGTATTGTCCCTGGAGAAATTTGTAACCATAACTTTCATAGTTTTGTTTGTTGCTAGAAACAGAAGGACACGCCCCCAGTGCACTTGGAGAAGCTACAATCCCAGAATATAACTTTATATATAAACATATAAATGACACTCCATATATCACAGTCCTGCTGCTACTAACAATATACACAAAGGTCACACATCTCGCCAGGGACAATACATAACACTGCCTGCAGTCTGTATGGTGTCACCTGCTGACAGGTTCCCTTTAGACATGTGCACTCTAGTCTTGTCTACGTGTTCTCGCTCTGCCCCATTGTGACCAGTAGCTGTTACATCCCCGCTGCTCATTGTGGAAACAATAATCAGTCGCAGTCATTAGAGATGTGAATCATCAGAATCCAAACCTCATCCTCTCCCCTGACTCGTTATAATTAGCCCCGCTAATTGTACATAGGGGGCAGTATTATAGTAGTTATATCCCTGTACATAGGGAGCAGTATTATAGTAGTTATATTCCTGTACATAGGGGGCAGTATTATAGTAGTTATATTCTTGTACATAGGGGGCAGTATTATAGTAGTTATATTCCTGTACATAGGGGGCAGTATTATAGTAGTTATATTCCTGTACATAGGGGGCAGTAGTATAGTAGTTATATTCTTGTACATAGGGGCAGTATTATAGTAGTTATATTCCTGTACATAGGGGGCAGTATTATAGTAGTTATATTCCTGTACATAGGGGGCAGTATTATAGTAGTTATATTCCTGTACATAGGGGGCAGTATTATAGTAGTTATATCCCTGTACATAGGGAGCAGTATTATAGTAGTTATATTCCTGTACATAGGGGGCAGTATTATAGTAGTTATATTCTTGTACATAGGGGGCAGTATTATAGTAGTTATATTCCTGTACATAGGGGGCAGTATTATAGTAGTTATATTCCTGTACATAGGGGGCAGTAGTATAGTAGTTATATTCTTGTACATAGGGGCAGTATTATAGTAGTTATATTCCTGTACATAGGGGGCAGTATTATAGTAGTTATATTCCTGTACATAGGGGGCAGTATTATAGTAGTTATATTCTTGTACATAGGGGGCAGTATTATAGTAGTTATATTCTTGTACATAGGGGGGCAGTATTATAGTAGTTATATTCTTGTACATAGGGGGGCAGTATTATAGTAGTTATATTCCTGTACATAGGGGGCAGTATTATAGTAGTTATATTCCTGTACATAGGGGGCAGTATTATAGTAGTTATATTCCTGTACATAGGGGGCAGTATTATAGTAGTTATATCCCTGTACATAGGGAGCAGTATTATAGTAGTTATATTTCTGTACATAGGGGGCAGTATTATAGTAGTTATATTCCTGTACATAGGAGCAGTATTATAGTAGTTATATTCCTGTACATAGGGAGCAGTATTATAGTAGTTATATTCTTGTACATAGGGGGCAGTATTATAGTAGTTATATCCCTGTACATAGGGAGCAGTATTATAGTAGTTATATTCTTGTACATAGGGGGCAGTATTATAGTAGTTATATTCCTGTACATAGGGGGCAGTATTATAGTAGTTATATTCCTGTACATAGGGGGCAGTATTATAGTAGTTATATTCCTGTACATAGGGGGCAGTATTATAGTAGTTATATCCCTGTACATAGGGAGCAGTATTATAGTAGTTATATTCCTGTACATAGGGGGCAGTATTATAGTAGTTATATTCCTGTACATAGGGGGCAGTAGTATAGTAGTTATATTCTCGTACATAGGGAGCAGTATTATAGTAGTTATATTCCTGTACATAGGGGGCAGTATTATAGTAGTTATATTCTTGTACATAGGGGGCAGTATTATAGTAGTTATATTCTTGTACATAGGGGGCAGTATTATAGTAGTTATATTCTTGTACATAGGGGGGCAGTATTATAGTAGTTATATTCTTGTACATAGGGGGGCAGTATTATAGTAGTTATATTCTTGTACATAGGGGCAGTATTATAGTAGTTATATTCTTGTACATAGGGGCAGTATTATAGTAGTTATATTCCTGTACATAGGGGCAGTATTATAGTAGTTATATTCCTGTACATAGGGGGCAGTATTATAGTAGTTATATTCTTGTACATAGGGGGCAGTATTATAGTAGTTATATTCTTGTACATAGGGGCAGCATTATAGTAGTTATATTCCTGTACATAGGGGGCAGTATTATAGTAGTTATATTCTTGTACATAGGGGCAGTATTATAGTAGTTATATTCCTGTACATAGGGGCAGTATTATAGTAGTTATATTCTTGTACATAGGGGGCAGTATTATAGTAGTTATATTCTTGTACATAGGGGGCAGTATTATAGTAGTTATATTCTTGTACATAGGGGGGCAGTATTATAGTAGTTATATTCTTGTACATAGGGGCAGTATTATAGTAGTTATATTCTTGTACATAGGGGGCAGTATTATAGTAGTTATATTCCTGTACATAGGGGCAGTATTATAGTAGTTATATTCTTGTACATAGGGGGAAGTATTATAGTAGTTATATCCCTGTACATAGTGGGCAGTATTATAGTAGTTATATTCCTGTACATAGGGGGCAGTATTATAGTAGTTATATTCTTGTACATAGGGGGCAGTATTATAGTAGTTATATTCTTGTACATAGGGGGCAGTATTATAGTAGTTATATTCTTGTACATAGGGGGCAGTATTATAGTAGTTATATTCCTGTACATAGGGGCAGTATTATAGTAGTTATATTCCTGTACATAGGGGGCAGTATTATAGTAGTTATATTCTTGTACATAGTGGGCAGTATTATAGTAGTTACATTCTTGTACATAGGGGGCAGTATTATAGTAGTTATATTCTTGTACATAGGAGGCAGTATTATAGTAGTTATATTCCTGTACATAGGGGCAGTATTATAGTAGTTATATTCCTGTACATAGGGGGCAGTATTATAGTAGTTATATTCCTGTACATAGGGGGCAGTATTATAGTAGTTATATTCCTGTACATAGGGGGCAGTATTATAGTAGTTATATTCTTGTACATAGGGGGCATTATTATAGTAGTTATATTCCTGTACATAGGGGCAGTATTATAGTAGTTATATTCCTGTACATAGGGGGCAGTATTATAGTAGTTATATTCCTGTACATAGGGGGCAGTATTATAGTAGTTATATTCCTGTACATAGGGGGCAGTATTATAGTAGTTATATTCTTGTACATAGGGGGCATTATTATAGTAGTTATATTCCTGTACATAGGGGGCAGTATTATAGTAGTTATATTCTTGTACATAGGGGGCAGTATTATAGTAGTTATATTCCTGTACATAGGGGGCAGTATTATAGTAGTTATATTCCTGTACATAGGGGGCAGTATTATAGTAGTTATATTCTTGTACATAGGGGGCATTATTATAGTAGTTATATTCCTGTACATAGGGAGCAGTATTATAGTAGTATTGTGACTACTTAACCCTTTTATTACCAGTTTAGTTATTTTCGTGGGGGAATACATTGCCTTCCTATTAATAGTTGAGTCTTTCACTGTTGCTAATTCTTCATCCTGAGGAACATAATTCGGTGATATTTGACTCCAGGTCCCTGCAGCGCTGGGGGAGAGGGCAGATTAGGGCAAGGTCCTGACAAGTGGCCTCTCTCCATCACTAAATAGGAACCTTGTGTAATAATGTGTGTGGCGGCTGAGCTGTAGGTTGTTCTCTCCCCGTGACATTACAGTGCGCCAGTGTTACACGACACATGAGGTCATCAGGACCGGGTTCGGCGCTTTCATTACTGCTTGGAGCGGCGCCAGGACTTTCTCCGTCAAGGGTCGACCTCAGAAAATTGGGTCCTTTTGTGCTGGAGTAACGAGATCCGAAAATATGTCAACTTTAAAGAGAGACAATTAATGTATCATATCATCTTATTAATGAAATGGGCGGGGCCAGAAGGGGTAAAGGTTATCGATTGGAGGAATCAGACCGATCCTGGAGGATTTGATTGGGAATTGTTATGACATTGGCGACACCTAGTGGTTAGTGATTGCTCTGCAGCCTGAGGTTCCAGAGATGAGAGGGTTAATATTGAAGGGTACGGCAATGCCAAATTATGAGGAAAAGTAACAAAAATAAAAAAAATAATGTAAATGGTTATTCATATCTTATCAGTGGGATTGTAGCCCCCAGCCCCTCACACATCACATGTTTAATGCAACCACAGCGACCACTGCACAGCTTCTGAGCACAGCGCCGGACATGGCATAGTTACATGTTTATAGTAGCAGCTGGACTGTGAATAAGGAATTTATATATACCATGATTCTCCCAGTGCAATGGAGTTGTGTCCTCACACTGCTGTGCTCTGCACTCTCTTAAGGCAGTGTTCAGCTTTGTCGATGGTAAGATGTATAATCATATCTTTGTGTATGTAGTAGCAGCAGGACTGTGATATATGTATTTATATTCCAGAATTGCAGTTTCTCCAAGTGCACTAAAGGCATGTCCTCACACTGCTGTGCTCTCTGTAGTCGGTGTTAGGGATTGTTCCTGCAGTGATGTGTAATCAGACCTTTTTATATTTTGTTAGTAACAGCAGGACTGTGATGTAAGAATTTATATTCCAGCCTGTAGAACTACCAAGTGTACTGTGGGGGATGGGGTGTCACTGATCACTGCTGTGATCTGTAGTCAGTGTTATGTATTGTCCCTGGAGAGATGTGTAATCAGACCGCTGTGTGTGTTGTTAGTAGTAGCAGGATTGTGGATTGCAGCTTCTCCAAGTGCACTGTGGATGTGTCCTCACACTGCTGTGCTCTCTGCACTGACATGATCCACAGCTTTTCTCACTGCTGTAACATCACTCAGAAGCCTAGTATAGAGTTTTCCAATTAAAGAGGGGCCAAGCAGCACAGCAGTAGGGGCACTGAGCACTAAGAGCACATAGCACAGCAGTGTGAGGGCACGCCCCCAGTGCACTTGGAGAAGCTGCAATCCTGGAACAGAAATAAATTTATCACAGTCCTGCTGCTACTAACATACACAAAGATGTGATTACACATCCCTCCAGGGCCGATACATGACCCCGGCTGCAGTGTGTGCACATCCCTTTGCAGGTATCAAGCACTCGGCTCCATGGAGGATAATAACGAGACACATTTCCACTTCTCCATTCACTTTTACTCTCTCCATCCCCGGGACATAGGGGTCTGAGTGACGCAGATCGGACAGGACAGGGACACTATGGGGACATGTAGACAATGACATGGGGGCGGGGCTTTATGTGATGACCGTAGGCGCCGTGCGTCCTGTCCGCTCCTGGAGCTGGGAAAGCTTCAGCGCAATAGTGACCAGAGGAGCCAACATGTCCTGCGGGGAAGAGAGAAGAGTCACTCACACAACAGCAACCACAGGTACATGGTCTTGTGTCTTAAAGGGATCTCAACATTAATAATTACCCCTTTAAGAAAAGGTTTAAAGACAAAGCTATGTCCTAAATAATACGGCAGACATATAATTATATATTACTCAGCTGGTAACGGCCTCCCGCTCCAGCGCTGCAGGGAGTGGTCCCCATCAGACAGGAAGTGATGCTGACACGCCCACTGCTCAGCCAATCACAACTCCTCTGCCATCATCACTTCCTGTCTGAAGCCCTGGAGACTAGTTACAAGATCTGTGCAAAATGTATGAAGTGCAGCAAAAAATTTGATACAATTTCTTTTCGTTTGATACTATCGCCCGTTACAGGTCCGTTGGGATTTTTGCAACTTTTTGAAACACAATTTATCATAAGAAGCGCAGCCAGTACTACGTGCAGTGTCCTGTGCGGTGTGCAGGGGGCGCCAGATTCATGAAGACCTAGATCGGGGGTTAATTGGCCGGCTTGACCGTGCGGCTGCCAATCCGGCAATATGTTGCGGTTACGAGGCCGCACCCCGGATCTGAACGGCAATGAACCGCTCCACTCGTCTCTAATCGGGACAAATATGGCTGAATCTCTCTACAGGTCCTGAGATATAACTCTGGGTAATTGCACAGGAGGGGGAGTCACGTGGAGTGGGGTCAGGAGGTAAAATCGCCCACCCCTTACAATAGACTTCCTGTAGAATTACGGAGGGAGACACAGGTCAATCCATGGTCAAAAAGTTGCAACTTTTTTTCAACTTTACTTCTGCCAAATTGTCTTCAGTTTTAGTCACCTTTGTCCCCATCCACCAGCGAGTCAAACTATCACCCCCGCCCCCCCCATAACAGGCCCCGATTCCCAGCTTTGACATGTCGCTGGATTTTCCAATTTGTAACTACAAGGATATATATAAAAAAGTGAAAATACTTCATATATTTTCCTAAACTCCCCCCACGTTTTACGATACTGGACGCGTCATGTGTCAGCGCTGCCCAAAATGACAGGAAACGCAACCGGAGCCAAGAACCACAGAGAGAACAGGAAGGAATGTGAGCTCGGCAGCGGCGGGGAGAGACGCGATCCTGGGACATTAGGAATTAAAGGGTTCATTAAAGGGATGAGTCGGCCCGGGGAGATGAGGGGATTGCAGGTTTTAAAGAGTTAATTGTGCTCCATTGACGAACACGGAGGGAAAGATGAAGTTACGTCGCTTTTCACACTCAGGGACAATCCGCGGGGTCTGCCAATACACTCCCAGTACAATCAGTGAGAATCCACAGGTGGAGGGCTCTGGGCGGGTGTTACTAGAGACCTTCCATGCTTTAGCTTCACAGGCTGTTACACTGTAAAAGAGCACTTCTCCTTCCCACTGAGATTACAGCAGAGGGAGGGGTAAGTGCTGAGGGAGCAGGGAAGAGTGTAACAGCATTTGAAGCTACAGCACAGAGTGGTTCTGGTAGCATCCCCTGGTGCCCTTCAGGCTCATTAGCATAATTATAAAAGTTGATTTTAGTAGGAAGAAGGCCATGGCCATCAGTAATGTCCCTGGTTTATCAGGACGCATTCTGATGATGGATTTCCTTTAAAATGAGGCTAATGAACCAGAAGGGCTCCTGTGGGTGTTACCAAAGCACCTCAGTGCTGTAGCTTCCGAGCTGTTACACTGTCTCTTCTCCCTCTGCCTGATGTAATCTCACACAGTGATGTGAATATGGAATAACCATTATTCAGAGATTACGGATTCTTATGAGTAAATCCGAGGATTCAACAGGGAACGGACGTAGAAGCCGCTCTCCTCCTGTGCTTCATCACCGGTCTCCATAAGTATCCAGTAGATCCACATGACAGATCCTTCCATTGCCGGTTACTGTGCGCATTCGGGGGTCATCCTCTACCCCTGCAGACTCCTCTACCTACCTGAGGGTCCTCGTAGATTTTGGGAGCCTCCTTCTCGTAGCTGTCTATATACAGTCGTACAGTTGCTCCGGCGCTGCCGGTACCGCTCAGTCTGAAGATGATGCGAGATCCATCGGTAAAGATGATCCTTAACCCCTGCATGACGGAGATACAGTATTATATAGGAGGATAAATGGCCAAGACTACAACTCCCAGCATCCCACACAGTACAGTCCAATGACACCTACCTGATTCCTGGAAATACTCCCATCCACCGGGTCACTGTATTCAAAGTTATCAGCCTTCTCCACCGTGTAAACCTTATCCCCCACCGAGAACTTCTGCCCCACGAATGAGCGATCAAACATCAGCGACTCCAGGTCCTTCATCATCTTATTGGCTCCATCCGAGTCCACCTCCTCATAATCGTATCTATAGGGAAAAGCACATCACCCCAGAGCTGCACTCACTATTCACTGTGTACATACATGACATTACTTATCCTGTACTGATCCTGAGTTACATCCTGTATTATACCCCAGAGCTGCACTCACTATTCACTGTGTACATACATGACATTACTTATCCTGTACTGATCCTGAGTTACATCCTGTATTATACCCCAGAGCTGCACTCACTATTCTGCTGCTGGTGCAGTCACTGTGTACATACATGACATTACTTATCCTGTACTGATCCTGAGTTACATCCTGTATTATATCCCAGAGCTGCACTCACTATTCTGCTGCTGGTGCAGTCACTGTGTACATACATGACATTACTTATCCTGTACTGATCCTGAGTTACATCCTGTATTATACTCCAGAGCTGCACTCACTATTCTGCTGCTGGTGCAGTCACTGTGTACATACATGACATTACTTATCCTGTACTGATCCTGAGTTACATCCTGTATTATACCCCAGAGCTGCACTCACTATTCTGCTGCTGGTGCAGTCACTGTGTACATACATGACATTACTTATCCTGTACTGATCCTGAGTTACATCCTGTATTATACCCCAGAGCTGCACTCACTATTCTGCTGCTGGTGCAGTCACTGTGTACATACATGACATTACTTATCCTGTACTGATCCTGAGTTACATCCTGTATTATACTCCAGAGCTGCACTCACTATTCTGCTGCTGGTGCAGTCACTGTGTACATACATGACATTACTTATCCTGTACTGATCCTGAGTTACATCCTGTATTATACCCCAGATCTGCACTCACTATTCTGCTGCTGGTGCAGTCACTGTGTACATACATGACATTACTTATCCTGTACTGATCCTGAGTTACATCCTGTATTATACTCCAGAGCTGCACTCACTATTCTGCTGTTGGTGCAGTCACTGTGTACATACATGACATTACTTATCCTGTACTGATCCTGAGTTACATCCTGTATTATACTCCAGAGCTGCACTCACTATTCTGCTGCTGGTGCAGTCACTGTGTACATACATGACATTACTTATCCTGTACTGATCCTGAGTTACATCCTGTATTATACCCCAGAGCTGCACTCACTATTCTGCTGCTGGTGCAGTCACTGTGTACATACATGACATTACTTATCCTGTACTGATCCTGAGTTACATCCTGTATTATACTCCAGAGCTGCACTCACTATTCTGCTGCTGGTGCAGTCACGGTGTACATACATGACATTACTTATCCTGTACTGATCCTGAGTTACATCCTGTATTATACCCCAGAGCTGCACTCACTATTCTGCTGCTGGTGCAGTCACTGTGTACATACAGGACATTGCTTGTTACCTGGTGAAGAAGTTGCGTCCAAATTTTTGCCAGTGATCTTTGAGGATTTCCTCTACGCTCTGCTTGCGGGTGGCCATGATGGATAACCAGGCGAGAACCGCCCACAATCCGTCCTTTTCCCTAATGTGATCCGATCCTGTGGGAACCAACAACAATCACCTTGTAGTCAGAAATGAATGACCCTTTGGTCATACTAGGTGGAGCAATGGCATCTGCCCCCTCAATAGTGTATAGACCACCCTGTCCATATATACATGGGACCACTCCTACATTCAGGACGTGACTACCGCCCCCCCCCCCCCAGGAATATAAGAGGGGAGGGGGCAGCGTGTGATGTGACTAGGAGGAAGGAGAACAGCAAAGAATATTCACAGCTGGAAGGTTACATAGTCACCAGCAGCACAGAGGATTTCAGGAGAGGCTGTTGTAATGGCCTCCGCTGACCTCTCCGCTCCATCTGTGAGGCTTATAAACAATTCTCTCATTAATAAAATGACTGCCCCCCGGTGGTCACAGAGAGCAATGACGCCCCAGACATCTGTATTGAATAGAGTGCGAGGGGGGGACGCGGCCTCCCTAAAAATAGACCTCAAAATAACTTCCAATAATAACTTAATTACTCCTTTGTGTCCCAAAATTACACAGACCGCTGTCAGATGCAATTTCTGGCTTGGATACATTTCCATATAAAATAAAATGCTGAATTTAATTTGTACATCTGTAAAATAATAGAACTTATAAAAAAAGATCCTTCAAGGACCTCGCCAAATCAAATGTTTATGTACAAAGACGAAGGATGGAAAGGAAGTATGTGGTCACCCCCCCGCACCCAGCCCCCACCAACCCCGGCACCCAGCCCCCGCTCATACCGCTAATAGTCACACACTACAATGTACATTACTTATCCTGTACGGATCCTGAGTTACATCCTGTATTATACCCCAGAGCTGCACTCACTATTCTGCTGCTGGTGCAGTCACTGTGTACATACATGACATTACTTATCCTGTACTGATCCTGAGTTACATCCTGTATTATACCCCAGAGCTGCACTCACTATTCTGCTGCTGGTGCAGTCACTGTGTACATACATGACATTACTTATCCTGTACTGATCCTGAGTTACATCCTGTATTATACCCCAGAGCTGCACTCACTATTCTGCTGCTGGTGCAGTCACTGTGTACATACATGACATTACTTATCCTGCACTGATCCTGAGTTACATCCTGTATTATACTCCGGAGCTGCACTCACTATTCTGCTGCTGGTGCAGTCACTGTGTACACACATGACATTACTTATCCTGTACTGATCCTGAGTTACATCCTGTATTATACCCCAGAGCTGCACTCACTATTCTGCTGCTGGTGCAGTCACTGTGTACATACATGACATTACTTATCCTGTACTGATCCTGAGTTACATCCTGTATTATACTCCAGAGCTGCACTCACTATTCTGCTGCTGGTGCAGTCACTGTGTACATACATGACATTACTTATCCTGTACGGATCCTGAGTTACATCCTGTATTATACCCCAGAGCTGCACTCACTATTCTGCTGCTGGTGCAGTCACTGTACACACATGACATTACTTATCCTGTACTGATCCTGAGTTACATCCTGTATTATACTCCAGAGCTGCACTCACTATTCTGCTGCTGGTGCAGTCACTGTGTACATACATGACATTACTTATCCTGTACTGATCCTGAGTTACATCCTGTATTATACCCCAGAGCTGCACTCACTATTCTGCTGCTGGTGCAGTCACTGTGTACATACATGACATTACTTATCCTGTACGGATCCTGAGTTACATCCTGTATTATACCCCAGAGCTGCACTCACTATTCTGCTGCTGGTGCAGTCACTGTACACACATGACATTACTTATCCTGTACTGATCCTGAGTTACATCCTGTATTATACTCCAGAGCTGCACTCACTATTCTGCTGCTGGTGCAGTCACTGTGTACATACATGACATTACTTATCCTGTACTGATCCTGAGTTACATCCTGTATTATACTCCGGAGCTGCACTCACTATTCTGCTGCTGGTGCAGTCACTGTGTACATACATGACATTACTTATCCTGTACTGATCCTGAGTTACATCCTGTATTATACCCCAGAGATGCACTCACTATTCTGCTGCTGGTGCAGTCACTGTGTACATACATGACATTACTTATCCTGTACTGATCCTGAGTTACATCCTGTATTATACCCCAGAGCTGCACTCACTATTCTGCTGCTGGTGCAGTCACTGTGCACATACATGACATTACTTATCCTGTACTGATCCTGAGTTACATCCTGTATTATACCCCACAGCTGCACTCACTATTCTGCTGCTGGTGCAGTCACTGTGTACATACATGACATTACTTATCCTGTACTGATCCTGAGTTACATCCTGTATTATACCCCAGAGCTGCACTCACTATCGGTTCCCTACATCCTCTTTGGGTTCTGCTCCGGCTCTCCTCTTACCGGTTCCGAAGCTTTCCTCTCCGCACAGCGAGAGTTTATTTGCATCCATTAAATTTCCAAAGAATTTCCAGCCGGTCGGAGTCTCGTATAATGTGATCTTTGTAGCTTTTGCGACTCTAAAGAAAAAAAGAGACGAGGTGAACGAAAACAGAAGATTACAGATTCGCGGCTCATGTCGCTCTAATTAAGCTCCGAGGTTCCTTTTTCCTTCCACGTTGCGAAGTGTTTTTACTTCATATATTTTGATAAGTTTTCATGCGCCGACACGACATGTAATAAACACGTTCAGTTTTTAAAGTTTTATGGACTTGCAGATCCAGGCCTCGGCCTTCTCACAACTTTTTATTTTCGCCGTCGTCATGGCGACACGGGGACGGAGGCGAAATACAAGGACGCGAGTGTTTGGTCGCCGCATAGTTTTTAATCTGGATTTTATTATTCGTGTAATGTCACCGTCTGACAGGATTTGTTTTTTGACGGATCGGAGATTGTGGTCACTAACAGGAGGAACCATCGCAGGGGCCGGATTGTATTTCAGGGCATCAGGGCATTCACCGGGCACAAGTAAGGGGCCTCACACCCCAAAACTAGAAGACAAATCTAAAAGATTCTCTACACTGTAGTAAAAGTGTGAAAACGGATTCTTAAAATCTTTTTTCTACGTGGAGAAATTATGACCTGAAGTTACAGGCCCGAAGCCTGAGGCGGCAGTACGGAGGGAACCAGGGGAGTGCAACCTCTGTGGGCAGGTAAGTTGTAGATATTGAAGGGGTTGTCTGAGAGTTATGAAAAACACAAAAGGTGGCAGGGTGGGGGCTGCTTAAAAAAATAAAGATGTACTTACCTCCTCGTGTCCTGTTCTGCTGTCGCTCCGGTCAGCGCGCCATGTAAACAAACATGGCCGCCGGAGCAGTGCTGGACTCAGCTTCCGACTGGCCACGCCGGACCGTCCCTATTCACAGCACTGTGTATCCGGCCTGGACGGTTGTTGGGTCCAGCCGGAAGCTGAATCCAGCACTGCTCCGGCAGCCATGTTTGTTTACACGGTGCGCGGACCGGAGCGACAGCAGAACGGGACACGAGGAGGGTGTCGGAAGGTAAGTATATCTTTTTTTTTTAAGCAGCCCCCTCCCAGCCACCTTTTGTTTTTTTCATAACTCTCGGACAACCACTTTAATATTTATAACAATTTAGATCCATATGAGGATTGTCTGACGGAACCGGACGTGGCCAGGACCCTGGAACCGGACCTGACAGGACATGCCTGCAGAATCTTTCAGTCGTGCAGCCTCAGACTTTAGGTCTTTATCAATTCAATGTATTGAAAATCTGTTTTCAAGTTTGAATAGTTACTAAAATTCCTCGCAGACGATCTATTCCCTCCACAACAGGAAGCTCCCAGAGTTGTCCAATTGTTAAATTTTCCCTAAAGGAGACAGAAAGGGTTAAAAGATCACCTCACTGATCCCGACCAATCCCATACGGGCACCAAACAGTCTCTACTTCCTGTTTCCACCCGACAGACAGGAAATGTCACTCATCCAATCAGAGCATGAGGCGGGCCACTGCTCCACTCTGTGATTGGCTGAAAGAGGGAACAGGAAGTAGGGACCATTGGGGAATCGGGGCAGGATCGCGAGACCCAGGAAATTGGGGGATTGGGTATTTCTTTTTGTTGCGATGTTAAAAAGTCATAAACAAAATAAATTTAAAGGGATTTTCCAGGCAAGAAAAAAAGAATCTGCCCAGAAATCTCCATTTTAAAAGTTTTCCCCAATTTTTAATCTCCTCATATCTTACCGGTCCAGAGCTCCGCTGGTGGGCATGCTCCTCGCCAATCCTCGGACGCCCGTCTGCTGGAAGTAGGGAATACTGAAAATATTAGCAGCAATAACCGCCACGGAATCCGAAGGGTTAACAAAGAATCCGTTTCTGCCCAGAATCATGTTCCGGTCCTAAAAAACGAGAAGAGAAATATGGGGGTGGGGTTTTATTTGTCACTTGCAGAATCATCCTAAAAATCAGAGACAGAAGCTTCCCCCGTCCTGCGGCTACCCCATCTCCATCGAAGGCTGCGCCAAAGTCGTGCTCGCCGCACTTCATCGTATCCACCAGTTCTGAGGCGTAGGTCAAGTTTGGATCCGGATGGTGACCCCCAAAATCTTCCAGTGGGACGCAGTTTACAGCAGAATTGGCCGGAGCACCGAGCTCCTCGCAGAGGATTTTCTTCACGTACGGTCCAACAACTGGTTAATAGAGAAAAAAACGGAATAAGAATTGATGGAGTAATTATCGGATCATGTACCACACATCGGGAACCAGGAGTGTAAGGATTATATTGTATTGTCCCGTTACCTCCGTGCATGGCGTCTATGCGGATGTGGAGCCGGTTCTGTCCGGAGAGAAGTTCCTTTAAGGCACTAAAGTCAAAGATGTTCCGCAGCATGTTCCCGTAAGACTCCACCGAGTCCACAATCTCCACTGCAAGACATAAGACGCGGGTCAGAGATCGGGGGAAGTCCAAAAACATTCCAGAAGCATTGAGAAAGCTTAAAGAGGGTTTGTTTTTTGCAGGAGGAGTTGTAGTTTTATTTCTGGGAATATTATTATATTGGAAACCTCTCTCTCAGGCAAACTCCTGTCATGCCACAATCACTAGTGATCGTGACATCTAAGGGGTTAAAGGGCAGGGATCTGGGCCATAGTAGTGAGATGCTGGCACCAGCAGGGGACAGGTGGCAGGGGTTCAGAAGCGGATGGACCATCATGTCCACAGGAACGGATACGTCCACAGAGCTGCCGCTTGTTATATATTTGGGGACCCCTCACCCCAATGACCCCGCGCACCCGGATGTCACCGTCTCACCTGTAAACGGCTTAAACTTATTCTCCAGATCAAACTGCTGCTTCCCGATGGTGGATAAGTCGACTTTGAGGTCGGGGCAGATGGCATATTCCTCGATGGTCTTACTGAGCTGGAAGATCTTGTCAGTGATGGCTTCGGGTGCAGGTCCTAGAGGAAACACGAGACCCATCAGCGCCGGCTCCTGCCAAAACCTTATCTGACCCACCAGCGCCGCTTATACATGAGAACCACTGACTGATAATGTCAGGGACTGGTGGAGCCGCAATACCAAGCACAGCCACTATACAATGCATGGCGCTGTTCTTGCAGTCTCTTCATATTAGATTGGCGCGGTGCCAGGTGTCAGACCCCCCCCCACTAGTCGGATCACAGATCAATATCAATGTCCCAGAAAATCCCCCTGCAATACACCCGACTGATGATACTTTTGTGCAGCTGAGAGTTTGTTACAGTTGTATCCTGTATAGACAGCCCTCTGCTTTCCTGACAGTTTGTTACACTGTATCAGTGCAGCTCAGAGAATTGTCCCACCTCTGATCGCTCATTTTTCCCTCTCACCTCCATTGGAAGTGTTGAACTTGATGCCGAAATCTCCGTTGGGACCCCCAGGGTTGTGACTGGCCGTCAATATGATTCCCCCAATAGCTTTGATTTTGCGGATGATGCAGGACACGGCGGGGGTGGACAGGATCCCGTTCTGCCCGATCACCAGACGACCGATCTGAAAGATGAGAAATTATACTATTAACCCATTGCTTCCCAAATACATTCCAAATATCCGGGATCCTGGATCATCAATAAACCGGACAATTAGTGACTGGGAAGCAGCGGATGTTATATAGAAACCAATCAGATACATTTATATTACACCTGAGCTGTAATACCCAACGCAACCTGTAGGCAGGAGCGGCGCTATTACCGCAGCCTGGACACCCCCTACGTGTCCCATTACCACTATACAAGCCCCTCATCCGGGATGGTATTTGCAGCTATTGATTGCCCGATGCTTGGGGAGGGCGCAGCCAAAGGGTGCCCCGGAAAGGTGCAGCCAAAGGGTGTCCGGTGATTGGAGAGGGCACAGCCATAGGGGGTCCAGTGCTTGGGGAGGGCGCAGCCATAGGGTGCCCGGTGCTTGGGGAGGGCGCAGCCATAGGGGGTCCAGTGCTTGGGGAGGGCGCAGCCATAGGGGGTCCGGTGATTGGAGAGGGCACAGCCATAGGGGGTCCAGTGCTTGGGGAGGGCGCAGCCATAGGGGGTCCAGTGCTTGGGGAGGGCGCAGCCATAGGGGGTCCAGTGCTTGGGGAGGGCGCCTGGTGGGTGGATACTTTGCAGCTATTGGAGGTCTGTTGGGTGGGAAATGTGCAGCCATAGGGTGTCTTGTGATTGGGGAGGGTGCAGCCATTGGGTGTCTGGGAGGTGGATACTTTGCTGCTTAGGGTTCTGTGGGCGGAGCTATGTTCCCATACAATTAATGGAGGAACTCTTATAAAATCACAGCATGGGGTACAGCATTGAACCAGCGGAGAGGAGAGAGGCAAGTACAGGTTTATGGGGGGTTTTTTGTAAGCCTTTCTTTATGATGGGCCAAAATAGTTCAATCGCAACAACCCCTTTAATTCTGATTAGATAGGAACATTTAGGCAGTTGGGTCGTACAAAACATTGGTTTCATATTTTAGGTTTACAGTAATCTAAGTATTAATGCATAAAATTTATTATGTTTATATAAAAAAAAAGTAAAAAAAAAAAACCTGGATTATTTGTATAAAAAATGACAAAATTATATGCAAAAAAAAAAAAAAAAATTCTATCACAAACTTTATTGAAAATTAAAAAACCTCCCACAACATAAATCTACAGCAAAAAATTCCCATCCCGGCTACAAAGATGATAAGAGGGATCACATCCCGGTCATTGTCAGATGTAAAATCTCACTCATTCCTGGAATGTAAAAAGCTTCCGCTATAATATGGGTAAAGGGGGGAGAATATAAAATATACACCAGTGAAAATACATCATTAAAAAGAACATATAATGTGGTTGTGTATTTAACTTGTTCTAAATTCATTAAAAAAAAAATAAATTAAAAAACGTTAAAAGTAACAAAAAACAAAACAAAAAACAAATCAAACACTAGACACCAGGACTAGAGATCCCAGCAGGGTTAGTTATACGCACCCCATTAGCCGCCGCCATCTGTACGATAGTTTCAATAGCGAATTTGTTATAGTATCTTCCGTCTCCGCCCACCACCACGGTTGACCCCTGCCGATCCCGGAGGTCAATGGAGAAAAAGATGCTTTGGATGAAGTTCTGGAGGTAGTTTGTCCGGCTCTGGAAGTAGTGGGTCTTCTTGCGTAGTCCACTGGTTCCGGGTCTCTGGTCATTGTACGGCGCGGTGGGTAACGTCAGTAACGGGATCGGACCGTCATCCATTGCGTCAGCACATAGAGGCCGCGGGGGGGAAATCCGAGCGGCCAAAAAATTCAAGGAAACGAGCAAAATGCAGGAAACAGATTTCAGGAGCAGCAATGTCAAATCCAGCAGCGAGACATTCAGCGAGGAGACGCCAAAAATAGCTCCCAGGATGCGAGGACGATGCGGTTTCTAAGTGTAACTGAAGAACGCTCCGGACACATGTCCCCAACCGTCACTGTCACAGGAGGGAGACAAGGTACACACAGAGCCACACTGCACCTCCACACCAGGGTCCCGGGGCTGCAGGGCAAGGGGTCCCCTCCATGGCTGCCGGAGGACACACAGTGACAAGTCCAGGATCCCCCCGGTAGCCCTGGTGCGGCACCAACCAAGACGAGACGTAGATTGTAGGAGAGCGACAAATGCACAAGAGCCGCGTCCGCACCGGCACAGATCTGGAGTCCTGGATTAACTCTTCACTGATCGGCAGAACCACTTCAAGCCGGAATCAGGAAGGAAAACCCCCGAGTGCCGACATCCCCAGTAATCTCTGGATAAAGATTTGTTGTCTTTCTGCAAGAGAACGAAAGTACCTGGCGCTGCCCTGCTCTCTACTGCCCCTCAAATGCATTTGTTATCAAAGGCTCTCTAGCGCCTCTCCTGCAGGCCTCCCGGTGCTGCCCTGCTCTCTAGCCTAGCGCCTCTCCTGCACTTGTCCGGGGCTGCCCTGCTCTCTAGCGCCTCTCCTGCACTTGTCCGGGGATGCCCTGCTCTCTAGCGCCTCTCCTGCACTTGTCCGGGGATGCCCTGCTCTCTAGCGCCTCTCCTGCACTTGTCCGGGGATGCCCTGCTCTCTAGCGCCTCTCCTGCACTTGTCCGCGGATGCCCTGCTCTCTAGCGCCTCTCCTGCACTTGTCCGCGGATGCCCTGCTCTCTAGCGCCTCTCCTGCACTTGTCCGGGGATGCCCTGCTCTCTAGCGCCTCTCCTGCACTTGTCCGCGGATGCCCTGCTCTCTATCGCCTCTCCTGCACTTGTCCGGGGATGCCCTGCTCTCTAGCGCCTCTCCTGCACTTGTCCGCGGATGCCCTGCTCTCTAGCGCCTCTCCTGCACTTGTCCGCGGATGCCCTGCTCTCTATCGCCTCTCCTGCACTTGTCCGGGGATGCCCTGCTCTCTAGCGCCTCTCCTGCACTTGTCCGGGGATGCCCTGCTCTCTAGCGCCTCTCCTGCACTTGTCCAGGGATGCCCTGCTCTCTAGCGCCTCTCCTGCACTTGTCCGGGGATGCCCTGCTCTCTAGCGCCTCTCCTGCACTTGTCTGGGGCTGCCCTGCTCTTTAGCGCCTCTCCTGCACTTGTCCGGGGATGCCCTGCTCTCTAGCGCCTCTCCTGCACTTGTCCGGGGATGCCCTGCTCTCTAGCGCCTCTCCTGCACTTGTCTGGGGCTGCCCTGCTCTTTAGCGCCTCTCCTGCACTTGTCTGGGGCTGCCCTGCTCTTTAGCGCCTCTCCTGCACTTGTCCGGGGATGCCCTGCTCTCTAGCGCCTCTCCTGCACTTGTCCGGGGATGCCCTGCTCTCTAGCGCCTCTCCTGCACTTGTCCGGGGATGCCCTGCTCTCTAGCGCCTCTCCTGCACTTGTCCGGGGCTGCCCTGCTCTTTAGCGCCTCTCCTGCAGGTCTCCCGCTGTTGCTCTGCTCTCTAGCGCCTCTCCTGTAGGTGTCCTGCCTTGGCCACTACATCCATCTTCTGTCACTCACATTATACCCCTTCCGGCACTGTGACGGGCACTGGGAGCTTAACGGTCACAATGTTTCCGGAGGGGCACAAGTCCAGCTCTCCTGCACTG
Source organism: Engystomops pustulosus (assembly GCF_040894005.1). NCBI lineage: Eukaryota > Metazoa > Chordata > Amphibia > Anura > Leptodactylidae > Engystomops > Engystomops pustulosus. Next base: position 97,011,358 of record NC_092420.1, on the reverse strand, counting down.
TGATCCTCCATATATTTATTTTCATGCTAATTGGGTTAAATACCTGGAATTTGTCGGAGAGAACTTCCGCGGCTCCGCTGTAACCGGACCCAACCCCAACACCTGTTCTCCTTCCCCTCTGACCTTTGCACAGACTCTAGGACAGGGATAGGTGGACGCAGTCGTGTAACTTAATCCTTTCTAATTTGATTGAGGTCACGGGAAGAAGAATCTGCCGATTAGTGACAAGCGCCGGAAAAGGGGGCGAGAGCCCGAAACCGGGACACAACCAGACCGGGGGCGGGACATTAATGTACGGGAGGAAACCCACTTACCCGGCAATCGCGAAATCATGTGCAAAAAACAACCAATTCTGAAATTGATCATAATCCAGTTTTCCAGTGGCTTCCAGATTTCAGAAATAGAAATTTGCTAAATATCAAAACTTCTAAGTCTCATTTCAGCCAAAAGTTACAAGTTGTTATAATGAAGCAAATCTGCATCAAAAGAGAGTCAATATTTCATAAGAGCGGAGACGAGTGAAGATCGGTGGTACTTGTGTCCCCCTAGTGGAGGAAGTTAGGAATGACATCCCTACTTCCCTGCATTCGTCAGCGCATGTTCACACTTGATGGATTTGCAGCTGCAAAAACCCTTTTAAAACTTGGGGTGTCCTATAGACTTGTTCTCTATTCCCCCCCAAAGCTCTACCTATAAATAATTTCACTATATCAAGTGCCTGAGGGGGTTCTGATCCAACTGATCCGATTTCTTATTGCACTTATTTGTTTTGTATTAGGATTCATCTTGAGGAATTGTTAGATATGCGATTGCCTAAGACGCAGTACAGGACGGGTAAATGACTGAGCACTCGGCACAGGAAGAGAAGGACACGTTCAGATTTGTTTGTCAAACTTTTCTGACCTTTGATCAGGACATGAAGTTTTAGAATTGCCAAAAATTCAAGGACAGAACCCCGACCCGGAACCTCGGCCCCCAGGTCAGGGGTCACTGCAGATAGTCCATGATCATGTCCTGTATAAATCAGACACTTTCTATCCATTACCCTTCTTTACAGTCGGGTCGGGGAGCTCATGGTGACCCCCTGTAAATCATCTCTTGTCGTATTGGGGGTCACCAAGACATAGATTATGTCCCACAGGCCAGAAACACCTAATACACCGACTATAGAAGATACACAGTAACAATGTATACAATTACTGTACAGCCTCCCTGACTGTATACTTAGGGTCCCTTAGAAATTTAGGACCGTATAGACAGAAGAATAACCTTAGCGGGCAGAGAGGGCACAGGCTTTAGCTCCTGCTTTGCCGATGCATTATGGGATTGATAGATAGGTCTTTCTATCCTTGTGGTAAGAGTCTGGATGGTCCCTGATCACACGGGGGGCCTCATCTCCCACATCTGTGATATGTACAATGGTGGGGGATGCACAGAAAGGACATTAAGCTTCATTTGGCCCATGAGAACAAAAATGCTGAAATTATGGAAAATCCCCAGAGCCATCAGGTTGGGGGAATAGTAAGACGATTCTGCTGCTATACAGGGATCACATCTCCAGGTAAGATCCGTTATTTATAGGAAGATAATGGGATTGACCACATCCCGTCACAGTCAGTAACGTCTTGGTCCCGGAGTAATAATCTGATCTCCGCATCAGACGCCAAGTCCTGTCCATGGCCGAGGATCTGGACCGAGGATTATAGCAGGTCCGATCGCTCCTGTACTGACCTCCCGTGAGACCAGCAGTCACATCCCGCAGATCACGGCACCAGATCTTACTGGGATGAGGCGACACTGGATGACACGACTGTGTGCTGTCCAGGGAACGTCGCACCAGATCCCCTAGACCAATCACATCCACATGAAACCATCCGACAACCTACAGCGGAAAGAACCAAAAGGAGAACAAGAGGGTCCAACGTCCCGTCCAGGAGATCAACATCCTGAAAACCCGTAGAAGGCAATGAAATGCGCCCCCCCGCTGTACACCGAGGCTCCATTCAGGAGGTAACCAGGTCCTCGTGTTGGGGGGTTCGACCCGTGTGTCCAGAAGATGAGCTACATAGTTAGGATTATCCTTCAAGTCAGATTTTCGGGGGAAACTGTTAAATTTGTCAGCCTCCTCCGGCTCTTCTTCCTGGCTCTCCTCCCTGCACTGCACGCTGCAGCTTCTCCTCTCCTCCCTGCACCACACACTGCAGCATCTCCTCTCCTCCCTGCACCGCACACTGCAGCTTCTTCTCTCCTCCCTGCACCGCACACTGCAGCTTCTCCTCTCCTCCCTGCACCGCACACTGCAGCTTCTCCTCTCCTCCCTGCACCGCACACTGCAGCTTCTCCTCTCCTCTCCTCCCTGCACCGCACACTGCAGCTTCTCCTCACTGCACCACACACTGCAGCTTCTCCTCTCCTCTCCTCCCTGCACCGCACACTGCAGCTTCTCCTCTCCTCCCTGCACCGCACACTGCAGCTTCTCCTCTCCTCCCTGCACCGCACACTGCAGCTTCTTCTCTCCTCCCTGCACCGCACGCTGCAGCTTCTTCTCTCCTCCCTGCACCGCACGCTGCAGCTTCTCCTCTCCTCCCTGCACCGCACGCTGCAGCTTCTCCTCTCCTCCCTGCACCGCACGCTGCAGCTTCTCCTCTCCTCCCTGCACCGCACGCTGCAGCTTCTCCTCTCCTCCCTGCACCGCACGCAGGACCCGGGAGTAGCACAGTACAGTACTTACCTCTCCGGCGAACCAGGAGCAGTGAACTTCTCAGCTGGACACATTTTTCGGCAGAGCTCTTCCACAGCTGGACCTCCACCCCTGGGGCACAGATTTTTACACAGTGATTCAACAGTCGCCTATGAGGGAGCGGCCATGACACGAGTCACAGATCTGTCCCACAGCCAAAACCTCCACAGCAGATCCAGACACCAGATCACCGTGACTCAGGAGCCGTCACCTCTATCAGGCTGCAACAATGTGCAACGTAACAATGTATCCATAGAAAGAGACTGATCACAACTAGGACAAGAAAGCGACCAATCAGGGCTCTGATTAACGCAGGACGGGAGCGAATGCAGAGCATGTTGGAACTGCACACCCGCTCCGTACGATACAGGGCACTTAGGGGACCTTCAGTTACCTTTACTCCCAGGGGCACCCCCAAATAATCAGACACATCCCCCGACCCTGTGGATAGGGGAACATTTCATCCGCGGATAAGAATTACATCGCCGCCTACATATAGATACAGCTCCAGGTTTACACTGTATGTAGTGGTGCAGGTACCTACCTGTGCTCTGCTGTAATGTGCTGAGCCCACCACATCCCATCACATAGCAGTAGCCCCCACAATTCAGTACGGACACCAGAGTTAGAGCCATCATCTAGACCAGACCTGGGCACTGTACATCCAACCCCCCAACAACCTCTGACCGGCCGCCTGAGACCACCGAAAAACTGCCCCCGTCCCCATCGTCACCTAATGATGCAATTAAGTCCTCTATATTGTCATTCAGTCATTGTGATGTATGTAGGGAGAAGTTATACACTGAATGCACTGTACATTGGGTAGATCTGAGCACATTAGTTTGGTCCTCCAAAACCGTTCCAATTTCTCGTGTGCCCCCTGGGAGAATTAAACGCCCCTCCATGTAGAATACGGCCACAGTCACTTTCCTGTGAGACGCGAGAGACATCAGTAAGTTACAGAGAACCATCCGGACGCCGAGCCAGAGCGGAGACGAGATCCGGGCGCACAAGTATTTGGGGGCCTGGGTATGGGGGGCGCAGGATAAACCTGTTATTAGATCACTGGTTCTAGGGAAGACAACTGACCTATGACCTCCAGAGACGGGCACCTCCCCTGCCAGGGCAGAATGGCAGTGGGGTTCAGTGTGGGGGGCTCCGGGGGGGCTGGGCCATTTGTTGATTTCTGCACATGTAATTCTACAGTTGCCCTGTAGGGGTCGCTATAAGGGAAACATATGACTGCCTGTGGCTTCTACTGGGGTGACATCTGCAGAGGCAACGGATCCAGGAGGGAGAAGAGAAGATGGTTCAGAATTGTTATTTTGTGCAGGAGGAAGTGCAGCCGGAGATTGTTACATTGTGGTGACATCTTACTACATCGCTACTATGTGTCCACATAGCCCCCGCCCCGTGTACACAGCTCCCCTGCTCCCATATGTCTCCATGGCTACTATGTGTCCACAGCTCCCCTGCGCATCCTGCCGTCATGGGTTACTCTTCTGTGTGGAGGTTATTACACTTGGTTTGTAGTCTGTTACCATGGAAACACATAGCATTGCATAGGACCTGTATACACAAAACGTAAGAGATATTTAACCCATTATAGTCACCTAGGATCAGAGCTCCTGCATTTCTGGGGGACGACAATCACCTACTGAAAATCGGATTCTAGTCTATAGTCCCACATTCACTATAGGAAATCTCCCCGACACTTGGACATCGCTCGCTGCCCCAAAATCCACCATATACAAGCCCTTCCAGGGAGTGTCCACCGGGGATATCAGCAATGGCTACAGGACCACAAACATGGCGCATTCTCATCCCTGCAAATAATCCGTCCTGTCTGATCCGTTATTCTCTAGAACTAATTCATTCCATGGGGCGAGTCAATCCGTAAAAACAGGTCCTTACGTCTGATCCGCAAAGAATAGCGCACACCCGGACCACGGATACAATCCCGACCTATGGATTATCTCTAATCCCCTGCAGAGTCCTGGCAGCTCTGAGCCGTATCGTGTACACAGGACCCGCGCAGGACGATGCGTACAACCGCAGAGACTGGAAATATCATCAGGAAAAATCCATGGAGCGGCTCCAGACCCTTTGGGGACCCGGAAGCGGTCAGACAGGAGCCAGGCAGGAGGATCAGCAGGTCACGGGCAGTATGGCTGCACAGCGGGGTCACTGCGGGTCACTGCGGGGTCTATGGAGGCCTCTGACGTGTTCCACAAATCAATACAGAAGGCGACGCTCCGTGTAGAACGCGCAGAACGCTGGGAATATCATCCAGAGACTTCTATATAAAGGCCCCAAATCCGATGACAGGAGGCGGCTGTAAGCGCACACCCGGCCTGGATTCCTGCAAGGTCACTTTAAATGTCAAAGGTCACATGATGCGTCCACAAGGTGACACCAAGATCATGTCTGGCCGGGGAGGAATCAGCCGTTCCCCAGCTGCAGAGCGTCTCTCCCCGGGTGGTGATGGCGGGAGGGGGGATGACAGCGATGGGATCCATAATAATGATCCCCGAGCTGTCAGTAGGGGGCGGCCCGGCCCTCCTCCATAATAAGGATCCCCACAGGGGAAGCAGAATCCTAGCGCCGGGCGCACTACAAGTACCAGCAACACAGAATCAGAGCTCCAGTCCCTACTGCTCCCCCATTATTACTGCCCTGAAAACCAATGCACCCCCAGAATGTTCTTGCCCTGCAGCTCATCGCATCCCCAGCACCCCCTGACCCCGCAGCCCATCGCACCCCCTGACCCCGCAGCCTATCGCACCCCCTGACCCCGCAGCCCATCGCACCCCCTGGCCCCGCAGCCCATCGCACCCCCTGGCCCCGCAGCCCATCGCACCCCCTGGCCCCGCACACCCCCTGGCCCCGCAGCCCATCGCACCCCCTGACCCTGCAGCCCATCGCACCCCCTGACCCCGCAGCCCATCTGACCCCCTGACCCCGCAGCCCATCGCACCCCCTGACCCCGCAGCCCATCGCACCCCCTGACCCCGCAGCCCATCGCACCCCCTGACCCCGCAGCCCATCGCACCCCCTGACCCCGTCTGCTACATTAATTCATCAACTTCAGACTATTAAACCTCTGGACTCACCGTCCTGCCACCCAGTAATTACTGACCTGCAGCTTATTGTACTGTCTGCAGAGTATTGCAGGTCCCGGTCCCTGCAGCACATCTCCCCCACAGTTTTGCCCTTGACCCCTGCAGCACATCTCACCCCGTTGGCGGCGGCGATCTGGATGATGATCTGTATGGCCTCCTTCATGTAGTACCTCCCGTCCCCGCCGACCACCAGCGCCCCGTCCTGCCGCTCCCCGGGCTCGGTGCACGAGATGATGCTCTGGATGAAGTTCTCCGCATAGTTCGGGCTGTTCTGGAACACGGTGACCCGCTTCCTCAGGCCGCTGGTGCCCGGCTTCTGGTCCGGGTAAGCCTGAGTCTTCACGGTCTGGATCTTCACCATCGCGGCGGCGGCAGCAGCGGAGGGATGGAGGAAGCAGCGGAGCCCCGGAGCCCACAGACCTCTATGCACAGGCCGCGCCGGGGGGAGGAGCCAGCGCGACCAGCCAATCAGATCCTCTAACGGGTACCGAGCTGTCAGTAGGGGGCGGCCCGGCCCTCCTCACCAGCCAATCAGCAGCGAGTCTCCGCCCCCTGCCTCCTGAGTGCCCGGGAGCACGTCGTCACCTGGAACTGTCAACCTTTACTACTGACAACAACCCTCCCACTGGGCGGGTCTTATATAGAGCAGAGGTGGTTACCCCTAGCAACCAATGCGAGCGCAGCTTTCATTTTCTAACCGACCCTGGAAACATTAAAGATGGAATCTGATTGGTTGATATTCCCAGAGCAGTAAAGCAGAGTAGTTTCTAGCTTATTTAGCCAACAGGGCGGACCTCAAAATGTGTGGCTCCAAATAGTTATAACACATCTTATAATACACACCTCGGCTGCTGCAGAGCATCACAATACACACCTCGGCTGCTGCAGAGCATCACAATACACACCTCGGCTGCTGCAGAGCATCACAATGCACACCTCAACTGCTGCAGAACCTCATAATACACATCTCGGCTGCTGCAGAGCATCACAATACACATCTCGGCTGCTGCAGAGCATCACAATACACACCTCGGCTGCTGCAGAACCTCACAATACACACCTCGGCTGCTGCAAAACATCACAATACATGCCACAGCTGCTGCAGAACCCTGTACTACACACCTCAGCTGCTGCAGAACCTCACAATACATACCTCAGCTGCTGCAAAACATCACAATACATGCCACAGCTGCAGCAGAACCTCATAATACACACCTCAGCAGCTGCAGAACCTCAAAATACACACCTCAGCAGCTGCAGAACCTCAAAATACACACCTCAGCAGCTGCAGAACCTCACAATACACACCTCAGCTGCTGCAGAACCTCACAATACACACCTCGGCTGCTGCAAAACATCACAATACATGCCACAGCTGCTGCAGAACCTCATAATACACACCTCAGCTGCGCAGAACATCACAATACACACCACGGCTGCTGCAGAACCTCATTCACAGAAGACACACATGCATGATACATGCACGCAGACACATGTATGCACTTTGTTTGTTTTTATTTCTCACATATACTCACCCCAAGTGAAATCTGTCATGCAGTCTTCTCAGAAGGGAAACCCTACAAGGACCCCATAGTCTAGGCTCAGCCAATCACTGCTTCCTCCTCCTGTGCAGTCCGGCACTCACCTGCTGTGCCCCGCCCCCTCCCCTCTTCTCACCGACCCGACTGCTGCAGAAGTGGGGAGGGAGCACAAGCTGTGCAGCAGCAGCTGTGCCGGGAGCCCCCACCACTCTGGCACCCAGGCGATCCCTCGCCCCATCACACTTGCATTATGAAGTTTGTGTAGTCAAAACAGCCCCACCCCAGTGCAATTAGCGGCTGATTTGCATATCCATGATTACGATTGTTGTTACGAAGTTTCAATCGGCTCTAATCAGGGGATTTTACCAACACTGCAGGCGACCCCTATACTCACAAGTTAGAGGATAACCAACCACAAGAACAGGTTCCATTCTCAACAATGGGTGGAGCAGCAGGTTTAGCATGCGTCCTGCCACTCCAATTAATAGTATCGGAGTGTAAGAAGTTGCTGAGCACAGCGCTGGGTTAAAGTAATAAATAATTCCTTTATTTATATAGCACACACAGATTACGCAGCGCTGCACAGAGCTCGCCAAATCGTACTCTGTCCCCAATGGGGCTCTCTTCAGCACTTCCATTATGTGAGTTCTGGAGATACCTGCGCTCTGTGCTCAGCAATTTCTGACACTCCCCTAGTATTAAAGAGAGCGTTGGACCGCTTCCTTGAATTAGCGAGAGCGGGTCCCACTGCTGTGATTCCAGTTCTCAAAATCACAGGGGGAAGTCAGACCCTTGGCGGTTTGATAATGTATCCTGTGGATAAGGAGATACTTGCAATGTTGTTACAACCCCTTTAAAGGGAACCTGTCACCAGGGACCTCATTTTCACTAAAGACAGGTTACAGAAGCCGATCACACCTGCAGTGCAAATATGTCTTCCTGCCTTCTCTACGCATTTGCAATACAATAAAATTGTGAGTTATAACTTATCTTACACACTGACAAAATCCTCTGTTTAGTCCCAGGGGTTGGGTTTTGGTTCGGATGCATTTAAAAAAAAACAACATGTGACTTTGTCTGTGCTACAGACTCCTCAGCTCTCAGCCCCCACCTTTGTGCTCCTCCCACCTACCCCTTCACAGAGCTCACAGCCTGGAGAGCTGACATCAGTGAGGGGGAGGAGCTGTACAGGAGCACAAAGGTGGGGGCTGAGAGCTGACAAGTCACATGTTGTTTTTTGAAATGCATCCAATCCCAAGCCCAACCCCTGGGACTACACAGGGTGCAAGGTAAGTAACACACAATCATAGTGTAATGCAAATGCTTAAAAAAGACAAAAAAAGCAGATGTGCACTGCAGGTGTGAGGGGCTTCTACAACCTGTAATAGGTGAAAAGCCCCCTATTATTGATCTTGAAGATGTATATGAATGATTGAAAAGCCTCAGTCCATGATACCAGAGCCGCACTGTTACTGGTTCTGGACTGTCCACAGCACGGGCTGGCGCATCCTCCTGCACTGTCCGGCACCGGCACCACTTACTATACAGGATCCTCCGAACCTTCCGGCAGAATAACGAGTCTGTAACCTGCACAAATACCAGGAACGTGCTGCCCGGCCCGGGATTTATTACGGGTCATCTCCCTGAGATAGTCCAATCCTATTGCACAGCTGACATTTATCACAGAGGATACCATTACACACAGAGGGCAAAGGTCACCGGCGGCAAAAATAGCAGCGGCCCCGCCGGCTGTGCCCGTACGGAAGGTTACACTAATAATATGGCTTCCCACCCTGTGCATCCTAATGAGACCCCCGGAATCAGAGTCACATTATCACCTCATTAGGCAGCCGGATCCTCTCTGGACTATACGTCAGATCTACAAATATTTCAGATTTGTTCATGTTTCACCCTCCTCTGCACCACTGGAGGTGTCCAAATCCTCATCCTTACTGCATTTGGGGTATGGAAAGTGCTCCCTCTGCTGCATAAGGTAAGTACTTGCAGGGAGGAGTAAACTTTATGATTAAGGGAGATCTGGCAGCATCTTCTCTAGATTCATCCTGAGTGTGCGCTTGGCAGAGTGTGCATGTGTATCAGGGAATCACAGGGAGTATTAGCCAGCAAATATAGTCTAATAACAAGGCTGGATTCACACGTGTCAATGATTTTATTACAAATGGTCCCCAGATGCAAAATAAGGTCTGCAACAATGAAGCTGCAATACCAAGCATGGCCACTATACAGGATAAGGCGCTGTGCATGGTGCATGCAGATCCTGGAATATCCCTATAAGTGGCCACTGCAACCTGACAAAATAAATAATTGTTAAAAAGAAATCTCCCATCAGAACCCATCCTGATAACCCAGGGACATTACCCCTAGATCCAGGCACCAGGACTGTGGGATCTTCTTATATTTGTTATCCATGGACTCCTTCCTTCTAAAATCAATTTTTATAATTATGCTAACAATGATAATCATGGGGGTGGGTGGTTGTTACCAGAGCCCCTCCATGCTGTAGATCCGTAGGCAGCCTGTGAAGCTACAGCACAGAGGGGCTCTGGTAACGCCCCCAGAGCCCTTCAGGCTCATTAGTATAATTCTAAAAGTTGATTTTAGATAAAAATAGGGCATGAATAACAATTATAAGACCACAGTCCCGGTGCCGGCATCTATGAGTAATGTCCCTGGTTTATCCGGATGGATTCTGATGGGAGATTTCCTATAACACTCGTTCATGAAGATTTGGCACATTCTTATTGATTTAAAATCTTTGGCATAAAAATCTAGACATTCCTTGCATTCACTAGCGACGTCCGGGGGGGGGGTCCGTCTCTGGTGGAGGACGTCCCGGGGGTGGGGGGGGGGGTCTCTTGGGTCCGTCTCTGGGGGAGGACGTCCGGGGGGGGCGGTCCGTCTCTGGTGGATGATGTCCCGGGGGTGGGGGGGGGGGGCACTTGGTATCCGTCTCTGGGGAAGGACGTCCGGGGGGGGGGGTCTGTCACTGGGGGAGGACGTCCGGGGGTGGGGGGGGGAAATCGTGTCTCTGGGAGGGGACGTCAGGGGGTCTGTCTCTGGGAGGGGACGTCAGGGGGTCTGTCTCTGGGAGGGGACGTCAGGGGGTCTGTCTCTGGGAGGGGACGTCAGGGGGTCTGTCTCTGGGAGGGGACGTCAGGGGGTCTGTCTCTGGGAGGGGACGTCAGGGGGTCTGTCTCTGGGAGGGGACGTCAGGGGGTCTGTCTCTAGGAGGGGACGTCCTGGGGGGGGGGGGGGGGGGAGAGGAAGTCCAGGGGTCTGTCTCTAGGAGAGGACGTCCTGGGGTCTGTCTCTAGGAGGGGACGTCCTGGTGGGGGGGAGGAAGTCCGGGGGTCCGTCTCTAGGAGAGGACGTCCGGGGGTCCGTCTCTGGGAGAGGACGTCCGGGGGTCCGTCTCTGGGAGAGGACGTCCGGGGGTCCGTCTCTGGGAGAGGACGTCCGGGGGTCCGTCTCTGGGAGAGGACGTCCGGGGGTCCGTCTCTGGGAGGGGACGTCCGGGGGTCTGTCTCTGGGAGGGGACGTCCGGGGGTCTGTCTCTAGGAGAGGACGCTGTGCACACAGTGGTACAGCCACTCCTGCTTCTCGCTCACAGCCATGACGTGCTGAGATACCTGCAAACAGAAAGACGATGTGTTAGTTGAGGCTCCGGTGATGTAACACTCAGGATTTCCATTGTGTGCACACAGCAGGGGGGCAGCGGGGGTCCCTGGAGCAATAAGGTACAGTAGCATATACCAGGGATCCAAAACCAAGGAGCAAACCTTTATACAGGGATTATTTCCCTGAGTACAATGTGTGCACAGCGCTGCACCCCACTGTATTGTGTGTAGCAGGACCTGCCCGTACATGCGCACCGCCCTGCGCCAGCTCCATACACCCGGGTAATAACATGGAGTGCCGGCTCTTACCGTGCTGGACTTTCCTGCCACTTCTACAGCAAACACGCTCATCCCCCGGCTGCTGGCGCAGTTCTTACTCTGGTCGTTGTTCACCTGCACCATAATCTTCTTATCAGACTGAGAAGAGAAGAGTCACCGGGTGTCAGGTAACTGCGCAGGCGACATATCATCCCAATAATACGGAAATAATCATAGCACAAGGGAAAATAACATTATATTCCACTGAGAAAGGTATCAGATCACATAGGAGTCTATGGAGAGGGGAGGGGGAGCAGGCGAAGATGGAGTTTATATATATCATATATGTCATCATTATATGTAAAGCACATTTGTGTTAACAAGAGCAACAGTAACACTATATCTGGCTGTTATACAAATTGTATTCTGTGGGCTGTTTAGCAGTTTTCCCCTCCGCAGGCGCTGTCTGTAATTCTCAGGTGTCTCAGAGCCGGTGGATGGAGACCGGATGCTATGATGTCTCCCTTACACAGCACACAGAAAGCAGAGGAGAATCTGCTCCATTACTCACTCAGAAACATCAGCAGGATCCTATAGGACATTATAGAGAAGTACTGACCTGTACTGATGGGGATAAAGCACTTGGGGTGAGATAGAAACTTACTGTCTCTGCTATTACTAAGCTCCTGCACACTCCTCCCCTCCAGTATCCACAGACCTTCAAGTAATCTGCGAATCAAGTTTATGTCACTGGAAATACGGCATCGGCAGCACTTTCAGACTTTCATACTACATTAAGTCCGTATATATTGGGGGTCATTTACTAAGGGCCCGATTCGCGTTTTCCCGACGTGTTACCCGAATATTTCCGATTTGCGCCGATTGTACCTGTATTGCCCCGGGATTTTGGCGCACGCGATCGGATTGTGGCGCATCGGCGAACAAAAGCCCGACGGATTCGGAAAAACCGCCGCTTTAAAAAAAAAAAAAAATTGGTTGCACGGGCCATACTCACATGCACCAGGAAGAGATCGGTGAACTCCGACGCAACTCGGCAGACCTCGGCGCAGCAGCGACACCTGGTGGACATCGGGTGCAGGACCTTCATGAATCGCCGGAAGACCCGAACGCTTGTCAGAGAAGCCGCCGCTGGAACGCGAATGGACCAGGTAAGTAAATGTGCCCCATTGTATCTGTGCAGAGAAATCACATCCAGGCGATGGCTCTGACATGACCCAGTCGTGGCTCCATGACTACAAGTGTCCCCCACATGACGCCCTCGGTCATTGCTGGGTGCACTGTGGGAGGGAACCACCGGTCCTGCTATGGTCAGTGAGTCCGGCCCACTGGTCCAATCTCCTGGATATTACAGTGAGTCAAAGTGTCACTAACAGCAGAGACTCTTCATGTCCTGTGACACCAAGGGGTTAAATTGGTTTTATCGTCACAGAGAGGGATCGGCTATAAGTCGCTCACCTTGTTCTCGATAACGGAAGTGATTCGCGTGTCGTTCTTGTAGGTGTAGACGGCGACATCTTCACATCCGTCCATGGACTTGGCTTCCCCTTTAAGGATGACGGATTTACAAAGAACCCTCTGCAGGAGGCGAGCGCCGGACTCCAGACTCACAGCCGTCAGCCGGGGCCTCGTCTTCTCCGCATAAACATCAATGACAAAGGGACAGGCCTGCGGTACAGAACAACAGTGACATCACAGGATCCGATACTACGTGTATGTATCATCAGAACTAAAGACCGGTCCATAATCACCTCCGTCATTTCCAGAGCCTTGTTATAGCCCATAGATTGTAGAGTCACCCACAGGTCCCTGGGGTCCCCTTCTCTGTCATTGGCCTCCATTAGATTGAGATCCAAGAAACCTTTTCTGGTCAACTCATTCTTCTTAGTTTCAAAGTTCTCTGCAATAATAAAAGACATTATATAAGACATCAACACTACAGAATCTACCTATACACTGCACTCACTATTCTGCTGCTGGTGCAGTCACTGTGTACATACATGACATTACTTATCCTGTACTGATCCTGAGTTACATCCTGTATTATACCCCAGAGCTGCACTCACTATTCTGCTGCTGGTGCAGTCACTGTGTACATACATGACATTACTTATCCTGTACTGATCCTGAGTTACATCCTGTATTATACCCCAGAGCTGCACTCACTATTCTGCTGCTGGTGCAGTCACTGTGTACATACATGACATTACTTATCCTGTACTGATCCTGAGTTACATCCTGTATTATACCCCAGAGATGCACTCACTATTCTGCTGCTGGTGCAGTCACTGTGTACATACATGACATTACTTATCCTGTACTGATCCTGAGTTACATCCTGTATTATACTCCAGAGCTGCAGTCACTATTCTGCTGCTGGTGCAGTCACTGTGTACATACATGACATTACTTATCCTGTACTGGTCCTGAGTTACATCCTGTATTATACCCCAGAGCTGCACTCACTATTCTGCTGCTGGTGCAGTCACTGTGTACATACATGACATTACTTATCCTGTACTGATCATGAGTTACATCCTGTATTATACTCCAGAGCTGCACTCACTATTCTGCTGCTGGTGCAGTCACTGTGTACATACATGACATTACTTATCCTTTACTGATCCTGAGTTGCACTAGCAGCAGAATAGTGAGTGCAGCTCTGGGGTATAATACAGGATGTAACTCAGGATCAGTACAGGATAAGTAATGTCATGTATGTACACAGTGACTGCACCAGCAGCAGAATAGTGAGTGCAGCTGTGGAGTATAATACAGGTATCTAGATGAGGCCCTCTCTTTCCTCCGCGGTTCGAGGACTCGGAATCTCTCCCCACATTTCCGATACAAAAAAGTAGAATTAATAACGAGTAAATGCTGTTAGGTTTCTCTCTGCACCGTCCATGGAAGGAGCGGGGGCTGTTAGCGGGTGATATTAAGGTCATATGATAATAAATGCTACACCGCGCGCGGCCTTTATGCCAGAGGCTTTTTTTTTCACCATCTTGCTGAAAGGTTAAAAGAAAAGTAATTCAGTCCTAATGCATTCTTAATAGAAACCATAAAAATGCAAATGTTTGGCTGAGAATTAGTGGACTTTTTACGGCCTGCGATATGGCGGATATTATCGGCAGGATACGGACACATATTTAAATCTCTTCCAAATTATCTCCCAATAACACACTTTTTCCTGTTAAACAACTGTATTAAGTGACTTCATTAATATAAAGGAGACGACTGCTGGCGAGATGGAGACGACGCGGACAACATGCAAAATAACGCGGAGGCGGCGGCACGCACCTTTACACACCTCCCAGGCGTCGTCATCGCACTTCTCACCGCTGCTCCGCAACTCGAAGAAATTATATTCCTCCAGGCTCAGGAAGCCGCTGCCATCTAAATCAATGATGTCAAACACGTCTGACAGAGCCGACCTGAAAAAGGGGGCGAGGAGGGAGAAGACGTTACTTCCCGCCATCAGAGCGGCGTCTGCATATTACGGATTAAAGGGAATGTGTTGCCAAATTTACATTTTTTATTTCTGATTGGAGATTTAAATCTTCCACTTTGGACCATGGGGGCGGCCATCTTGCCTGAGATCTGAGAACAGCAGTTAGTGATGTGCTTTACGGCAGCCACATGGACGTAGGCAGCAATGACCCAGAGCCGACTCAATGGAGGGGGAGGGGATAAGCTGTGACATCATCTATTGTCAGTAGTGATGTAATGATGGGTCAGTATTATCTATATAGAGGTCATTGTACAGGGAGGAGGAGGAGATAAGCTGTGACATCATCTATTGTCAGTAGTGATGTAATGATAGGTCAGTGTTATCTATATAGAGGTCATTGTACAGGGAGGGGGAGGAGATAAGCTGTGACATCATCTATTGTCAGTAGTGATGTAATGATGGGTCAGTGTTATCTATATAGAGGTCATTGTACATGGAGGGGGAGGAGATAAGCTGTGACATCATCTATTGTCAGTAGTGATGTAATGATGGGTCAGTGTTATCTATATAGAGGACATTGTACAGGGAGGAGGAGGAGATAAGCTGTGACATCATCTATTGTCAGTAGTGATGTAATGATGGGTCAGTGTTATCTATATAGAGGTCATTGTACAGGGAGGGGGATAAGCTGTGACATCATCTATTGTCAGTAGTGATGTAATGATGGGTCAGTGTTATCTATATAGAGGTCATTGTACAGGGAGGGGGAGGAGATAAGCTGTGACATCATCTATTGTCAGTAGTGATGTAATGATGGGTCAGTGTTATCTATATAGAGGTCATTGTACAGGGAGGGGGAGGAGATAAGCTGTGACATCATCTATTGTCAGTAGTGATGTAATGATGGGTCAGTGTTATCTATATAGAGGTCATTGTACAGGAGGGGGAGGAGATAAGCTGTGACATCATCTATTGTCAGTAGTGATGTAATGATGGGTCAGTGTTATCTATATAGAGGTCATTGTACAGGGAGGGGGAGGAGATAAGCTGTGACATCATCTATTGTCAGTAGTGATGTAATGATGGGTCAGTGTTATCTATATAGAGGTCATTGTACAGGGAGGGGGAGGAGATAAGCTGTGACATCATCTATTGTCAGTAGTGATGTAATGATGGGTCAGTGTTATATATATAGAGGTCATTGTACAGGGAGGGGGGAGGAGATAAGCTGTGACATCATCTATTGTCAGTAGTGATGTAATGATGGGTCAGTGTATTCTATATAGAGGACATTGTACAGGGAGGAGGAGGAGATAAGCTGTGACATCATCTATTGTCAGTAGTGATGTAATGATGGATCAGTGTTATCTATATAGAGGTCATTGTACAGGGAGGGGGAGGAGATAAGCTGTGACATCATCTATTGGCAGTAGTGATGTAATGATGGGTCAGTGTTATCTATATAGAGGTCATTGTACAGGAGGGGGAGGAGATAAGCTGTGACATCATCTATTGTCAGTAGTGATGTAATGATGGGTCAGTGTTATCTATATAGAGGTCATTGTACAGGAGGGGGAGGAGATAAGCTGTGACATCATCTATTGTCAGTAGTGATGTAATGATGGGTCAGTGTTATCTATATAGAGGACATTGTACAGGGAGAGGGAGGAGATAAGCTGTGACATCATCTATTGTCAGTAGTGATGTAATGATGGGTCAGTGTTATCTATATAGAGGTCATTGTACAGGGAGGGGGAGGAGATAAGCTGTGACATCATCTATTGTCAGTAGTGATGTAATGATGGGTCAGTGTTATCTATATAGAGGTCATTGTACAGGGAGGGGAGGAGATAAGCTGTGACATCATCTATTGTCAGTAGTGATGTAATGATGGGTCAGTGTTATCTATATAGAGGTCATTGTACAGAGAGGGGGAGGAGATAAGCTGTGACATCATCTATTGTCAGTAGTGACGTAACGATGGGTCAGTGTTATCTATATAGAGGTCATTGTACAGGGAGGGGGAGGAGATAAGCTGTGACATCATCTATTGTCAGTAGTGATGTAATGATGGGTCAGTGTTATCTATATAGAGGTCATTGTACAGGGAGGGGGAGGAGATAAGCTGTGACATCATCTATTGTCAGTAGTGATGTAATGATGGGTCAGTGTTATCTATATAGAGGGCATTGTACAGGGAGGGGGAGGAGATAAGCTGTGACATCATCTATTGTCAGTAGTGATGTAATGATGGGTCAGTGTTATCTATATAGAGGGCATTGTACAGGGAGGGGGAGGAGATAAGCTGTGACATCATCTATTGTCAGTAGTGATGTAATGATGGGTCAGTGTTATCTATATAGAGGTCATTGTACAGGGAGGGGGAGGAGATAAGCTGTGACATCATCTATTGTCAGTAGTGATGTAATGATGGGTCAGTGTTATCTATATAGAGGTCATTGTACAGGAGGGGGAGGAGATGAGCTGTGACATCATCTATTGTCAGTAGTGATGTAATGATGGGTCAGCGTTATCTATATAGAGGTCATTGTACAGGGAGGGGGAGGAGATAAGCTGTGACATCATCTATTGTCAGTAGTGATGTAACGATGGGTCAGTGTTATCTATATAGAGGTCATTGTACAGGGAGGGGGAGGAGATGAGCTGTGACATCATCTATTGTCAGTAGTGATGTAATGAGTGTGTTTTTGGAGGAAAATGTATTTTATCTGTTTTCTTTAAGGGTGCATTCACATGTTCAGTTTTTCACATGTGGTTTTTGAAGCCAAATTTAGTTGTGGATCATAATGGGTTAGAACATATTATTGAGAGAAGCCGTTTCTCAAATTTTTTAACTCCACTCCTGGTTTGGACATCAAAAACAGGATCTGAAAAACTGAACATGTGAACGCAGCCTCAGAGGTTTTCCATGTTGTACACATTGATGAGCTGTCGCTGCCTCGCCTTGAGAAATGTGTCACACTGTTGGAAATCACTGCTGCTGATGTTATAGTCTGTCCTGGGAGCATATCCCTTATGTGCTGCCCTCTAATGGTCAGTGTGAAAACTACAAATATTCATTCTACATGATAAAATAAATACATTATTAAAATGCGTCAAAGCTAAAAGTGACCACATTCAATGTCATCTAAATAGGGGTTAAAGGAACACTCCAGTCCCGGCTTATACCCAGTGCAGGGTCTGGAGGGAGTAACAGGACTCCAGGTTCTGGGAATACAATGACACTGGGGCTCATTTACTTACCCGTGCGAAGGAGTTCACCTAAAGTGCATTGTCCGTGTATAATGCGCTGTGCGGGGAGTCACTAAGATCCTGCACCCGATATTCTGCATGTGTCACTTCCCCGCTCAGGTCCCCGGAGTTCACCTTCTTCTTCCTGGTGCATGTAAGTGCATTGTCCGTGTATAATGCGCTGTGCGGGGAGTCACTAAGATCCTGCACCCGATATCCTGCATGTGTCACTTCCCCGCTCAGGTCCCCGGAGTTCACCTTCTTCCTGGTGCATGTAAGTGCATTGTCCGTGTATAATGCGCTGTGCGGGGAGTCACTAAGATCCTGCGCCCCATATCCTGCATGTGTCACTTCCTCGCTCAGGTCCCCGGAGTTCACCTTCTTCTTCTCGGTGCATGTAAGTGCATTGTCCGTGTATAATGCGCTGTGCGGGGAGTCACTACGATCCTGCGCCCGATATCCTGCATGTGTCGCTTCCCCGCTCAGGTCCACCGGAGTTCACCTTCTTCTTCCTGGTGCATGTAAGTGCATTGTCCGTGTATAATGCGCTGTGCGGGGAGTCACTAAGATCGTGCACCCGATATCCTGCTTGTGTCACTTCCCCGCTCAGGTCCCTGGAGTTCACCTTCTTCTTCCTGGTGCATGTAAGTGCATTGTCCGTGTATAATGCGCTGTGCGGGGAGTCACTAAGACCGTGCACCCGATATCCTGCATGTGTCGCTTCCCCGCTCAGGTCCCTGGAGGTCACCTTCTTCTTCCTGGTGCATGTAAGTGCATTGTCCGTGTATAATGCGCTGTGCGGGGAGTCACTAAGATCCTGCACCTGATATCCTGCATGTGTCACTTCCCCGCTCAGGTCCCGGGAGTTCACCTTCTTCTTCCTGGTGCATGTAAGTGCATTGTCCGTGTATAATGCGCTGTGCGGGGAGTCACTAAGATCCTGCACCCGATATCCTGCATGTGTCGCTTCCCCGCTCAGGTCCCCGGAGTTCACCTTCTTCCTGGTGCATGTAAGTGCATTGTCCGTGTATAATGCGCTGTGCGGGGAGTCACTAAGATCGTGCGTCCGATATCCTGCATGTGTCACTTCCCCGCTCAGGTACCAGGAGTTCACCTTCTTCCTGGTGCATGTAAGTGCATTGCCTTGCGATACAATTTGAATCTTAAATCCCGCGCTCAGTCCGAATCAGTCGGATCGTCCGACGGCCGCCCCCCCGATTTCAGTTGCATGAAAGCAGTGCAGCCATGCCACAATCCGATAGCGTGCGACACAATCTCCAGTTAAATACCTGTCACAGCCGCACAAAACTTGAAAACGTCGTAAAATCCGTCGAAAGTGCGGCCACGGACCCTTAGTAAATAAGCCCCAATGAGTTATGCTCCGCCCTTCAGGCCCTGCACCATGTATTATCCAATGAATCAGCTGTAACTGGATATTCCAACATCTGCATACATTTATTAACCCCTTCATGGGGTGGGAGTGTGCAACCCTATATATGTTGCAATAGAAATTACCATTGAAAGGTTAACAAAACTTTGTCAACTTGTGGGGTCACCAAGAATCCGGTTCCTCCAACTCAGCCTTGATTGACAGTCCCCTGCTCCAATGTGGAGCTAGACAATAAAGGGTGCACTGGCTTTGTAGCCACGCCCATGATGCACTGGTATGCTAATTTGCATATACATATGAGTATAAATGAAGATTTCTCTGCATCCAGGCCACAGGTTTTCTGTAGAAGTGCAGGACATTTGATGTTTCGCTTCTATGTGACCCCGGAGCTGACAGATTCTCATCCTGTTGCAGCAGAGTGTGAATATGCGGTTACAATCCCTGAGCAGATGTTGTGCATCCACAGGGGTCACGGGCACATTCACACCCGCAGCGATTTACAACTGGATTCCAAGGGCTCTGTAGTGGCCTTTGTATACTGCCGGTAAGAAAGGCGCTGTATGCTGATGGAGTCTCTGCACCAGATCCTTACCCTTAGAATATATATATATATACACGTCTTATGTAGATTCAGCAGTGGCCCAGAGAGGCTCCTCATACACGGCACATCATGTTCTGTGACACTGCATTTACCTTGTTAGTTCTGGGCTGACATCACTCACGACGTTCTCCCCTTCGCTGTCATCCGCAGGATAAAATACTGACCCATCGGGTCACTTTATAATGATTCTTTATATTACGGAACAGTAGCGCCGGTCATTGACCACCTGAACCCACAGACTTACCGAAACTCTGGC
Organism: Engystomops pustulosus; assembly: GCF_040894005.1. Taxonomy (NCBI): domain Eukaryota; kingdom Metazoa; phylum Chordata; class Amphibia; order Anura; family Leptodactylidae; genus Engystomops; species Engystomops pustulosus. The sequence continues at coordinate 96,991,091 of NC_092420.1, read as the reverse complement.
GTCAGCTGTAAATCCTCGCTGTCGTCTCGGTAAACCAGCCGCGCTTCCTTGGGGACTTGCTTCTTGCTCTTTCTCAGCCGGCAGCCGGTAGTGAACGGCACCAGCGTGTAGGAGCCGGCACCCAGATCACCTTTCCAGATGTAGGACTGAGCAGAGAGAAAAGTCATGTACAGGGTGATCGTCGTGTAACGACGCTGGAGAATCCGAGAAATGGCGGCACATTACTAGAACATCTATCTACCTGTAATAGGTGGCGGTTCAGCCTCTACGCTCCCTGCTAATCACTAAAATCCCAGCTTGTACATACAGATGACTTACACACAGGGCCAGATTAAAGGAGGGGCTCCTGGGGCTCTAGCCCCGGGGCCCCCACCACTTTCACTTTTTAAGGGGCCCCCACCAGTTTCCGGCTGAGTCGCTGACTGTCTTTGTGTGTGATACGCAGTGGCCCGTGGCCGCCTGCATCGCACATAGGGGTCTAGGATGTCAGCTGTGTCAGTGAGACACAGCTGCCATCACTGGGGGAGTTCGCCGATGCACTGTTTTGGTAGCAGGTTGTGATGGGACACTGGCGGCGAGTGATGACGTCATGCTGTCGGCGTCCAATCACAACATGCTGCTGCACAAAATCTCCCCCAGCGATGGCACAGCTGACATCCTAAACCCCTATGGCAGGCTATATACTACAGGGGGCTGGCAGGCTATATACTACAGGGGGCTGGCAGGCTATATACTTCCAAGGGGCCCCCACCACCCTTAATCCGGCCCTGCTTACACATAGGAGAAGTCATGGATATCAGATGGGTGGGTGGGCGAAACTCTAGAGCCCCACAATCAGCTGAAACGACACAGAGAACTGAGCTGGATGAACAGCGCCATGGTGTGTAGTGGCTAAGCTGTGTCACTGCAGCTCACGTCCTATTCATATAAATTAGAGCAGAGGTGCAGGTAGCGGGACTGACCACTACATACACAATGGCGCTGTTTTCCCAGCTCAGCCCTAATTCATGCTCCTGAGTCTGGATTCCCACCAATCTGTGATCTGTACTATGGATAGGTCATTGACCTCAGTACACCGATACACCCCCTGTAAGAGTCTCGGGTGCCCTGTGTACCTTGTGATCCTCCTGACCCTGTGTATAGTATTACTCACATGTGCTGCCGTCCCCCATCATATGATAATAGGACAAAGGTCAGGACCCCACATCAGCGACTAATGGGCAACACACTCGGCAATAGGACATTGCTTGCTAAAGAAAGACATCCCCTTTAAACCCCCTGTGTGTTGTGTAACCCCTGGCAGAGTATATGGGGTGCAGGGGTACAAGTCTTAACCCCTCAGTCAGGACCTGAAATCTCATAGGGCTCACTTAAAAGGAACATGTCAGATAAACTAATACACACTAACGAAACATATCTTTTAAAACTGCCTAATACACAGCAGTACAACTTTCCATAGATTATTGCTCCCCACGCCTGAAAAGTTTCACAGTAAAGTTCACAAGTTGTAAAGTTGACTCGCCCTCTATGCAAATCGACCCATATGAGTCCGATCATTGGGGCTCATTTACTAAGGGTCCGAACGCTACACCTTCATCGGGTTTCTCAAATATTTCCCTGGGATTTTGGTGCACGCGCTCGGATTGTGGCGCATCGGCGCCGGCTTTCACGGGACAGAAATCGGGGGCCCGTCGGACAACCCGATGGATTCGGAAAAAACGCGGAATTTAGAAAGCGATTTGTGTCGCAAGATCAGCACTTACATACACCGGGAAGAAGCAGGTGAACTCCGGGGACCTCGGCGCAGCAGCGACACCTGGTGGGCATCGGGCGCACGGACCTTAGTGAATGCCGGCAGACCCGAATCCTCGTCGGACAATGCGCCGCTGGATCGCGACAGGACCGGGTAAATGTGCCCCATTGTCTTTCCTTTGAGCTGAGTCCGGCATATTCATGTTCCTCCAGCTCGGTCCCTCCTCCCTCAGGAACGAGAGAGACGCTGGCTGAGAAGAGAATTCCTCAGGGAGTACTGCGTGCGGAGCGGATTTCTCTTCAGCTAGTCACACACATCCAGCGTTTCTCTCAAATCCTTCATTCACCCCTCCCTCAGGAATTCTCTTTAGCAAGTCACATAAAGCCAACGTCTTTCTCATTCCTGAGGGAGGGGTGAATGATGTAGGAAAGTCTAATTGACTGGGCTGAAAGCGTGGCCCTTGTCAATGAGGAAGCTGGAGGTGCGGCTGAGCTGGAAGCACATGAATATGTATAGAGGGCGAGTCAAATTCACAAACGGACTGTGGAACCTTTCAGGCATGGGGAGGAACAACATAGGGATAGTTGTACTGCTGTGTAATAGTAGTTTTCAAAGATATGTTTTGGTTGGTTTGGGTTAGTTTAACTTACAGGTTCCCCTTTAATTAAATACCAGTAATATACTGTAAATCCCATATGATAGGCAGGGGCTTCCATGCATGGGGGGCCAGTGGGGCTTTCGTGGGATTTGATGACCCCACTGCCCATCGGTCTGACACCCCTAGAACACTGGTGAATGCTCAGACCTCTTTATAGCGGACTTCTGTGAAGGATATAAGCTGCGGTTCTCCTCGCCCATCACTTTCCTTCAGGACGTACAGAGCCGTGTCCACAGACATCCAGGGGGAGGATTTTCCTGCAGAAAAACAGAATAAGACATTAGGAGAGGTGAGGGCTCCGATGTCTATCTCCCCTAAGGGCCGGAATAGAAGTGTGTGCAGCCGGACGAGTAATCTAGGACATGTCCTATACTTTGGCAGATCACTGCTTGTCGTCTGCCTATGAAGGGAGGAGGGGTGAAGAACCCTCACCTCTCCCCCTCCTCCTCCCGGGCCTGGTGCTCGCCCGGGATCCGGTCCTGACGAGCACACGGTCGTGTGAATGTACCCTAAAAGGGATCTACAAGTTAGGGACCTGCACATATTATATGAAGGGGAATCAAGAGCCAGAAAAGCCCTGCAGCGATGTGATACAATCCCACTATACTGTAGAAGCAGGGTGTAGTTCCACAGTACAGCACAAGAGGGCAGCACAGCCACAGCCATACCGCTACACTGTCACATACCTTCAGCTCTGACCGCTACACTGTCACTTACCTTCAGCTCTGCTCAGATTGAGGGGCTTGATAGTCAGGTACACGGTAGACTTCAGGGTTAGCTGCAGCCGATACTGGTGACTTATTATACTGTTCTCTTCCAGGTAGAAGCATCCTCTGGACCGGGCACCCTGCCACTCCTAAAAATACCAAGAACACGTGAAATGTAACAGAGTAAATCAGAATGATGCAGAAATGATGGGCTCCATACATTGATGAGGAAATGTTCTGCACGTTGCATTTTGATTCCATTTTTAAGAGCTCTGCTTGCTGAGAACGACTGGCTATAATCATTCCTGGCCGGAAAATCTGCTGCATAATACATCTGCTGTGTAATGACGTGTTTGTTTTCTGTATTAACCGCTTTCCTTTAGGGGCTGAACTACTCTACAGCCCTTCCCTTTAATACAGAGCAATTAAAGCACAGCAGTGTGAGGACACGGAGAAGCTACAATCCTGGAATATAGATCCATATATCACAGTCCTGCTGCCACTAACATCATATGCAAAGTTCTGATTATCTCTCCAGTGGCACAGAGCACAGAAGTGTGAGGACACACCCTGAGTGAACTTGGATAAGTTACAATCCTGAACTATAATTCCAAATTTCACAATCCTGCTGCTACTAACAACATATACAAAGGTCTGATTACACATCTCTCTGGGGACAATGCATAACACTGGTTGCAGAGAGTACAGAGCACAGCAGTGTGAGGACATCCCCCCCCCCCACCCAGTGCACTTGGAGAATATACAATCCTGAAATATAAATCCATATATCACAGTCCTGCTTCAACTAACAACATACACAAAGGTCTGACTACACATCTCTCCAGGGACAATATATAAGATTGTCTGCAGCGAAAATAGTGCACAGCAGTGTGAGGACATGCCTTCAGTGCACTTGGAGAAGATTCAGTCTTAAAATATAAATCCGTATATCACAGTCCTGCTGCTACTAACAACATACACAAAAGTGTAATTACACATCTCTCCAGGGACAGTACATAACACTGGCTGCAGTCTGTATGGTCACAGCTGCTGACAGGTTCCCTGCGATAATGCAGTAGGTTTCACTCTGCTCTGAAGTCTCTTGTTATGCAAGTTCTGTATAACTATAACTCTTACGTATGTGGGGGCTTCTCCTGAGGACGGCTCCATGTGACAGGATGGGGGGTCCTGGAGACCCCCCTCTAATGATCAGTAAACCAGTGATAATCAGTATGTAGATCCATAGACGAGGCGCTGAGCCCCGGGTCTGATACGGTATAAGTGACCCTTCAGCACACGCAGTAAATAAATACAATAAATGGCGCCTTATATCCGGGCCGGGTTACGGCGTCTTCCTGGACTCATCGCTCAGCTCCGCCGCCCGGTGAACTGTAATGCAGGAAAATGTAAGTGTCAGTCCGGCTACGATTTACAGGAGTCCGGGGCGGAAAACAAAAGCGCAAGTTGTTATTGGAAATGAGAACGCGACCCGGGAGAGCGGTGACTGCCGCATTTTCCACAAGCATTTTATGTGCCTCATACGCTTCCCCGGGGGCCTATAAAGCCGGGGGGGCCCGGTCTATTCGCCCTTTATGGCGTTAATATCTGCAGGAAAACGAAAAAATAAAAATATAAGCCGGACCCTAGTAAAGTCCGAACGAAGTAAAAAGGACCGCGGCCGCGCGGCTGATCAATAATAACACTCTACAAATATTGACTCTGCGAGGGGAGTATCACGTGTCCCCCCACAGGACACCGTGCCGGTGATTTATCAACCGGACCTAGCGGGGACTCCTAAATGAAAATCAATGGCGCTTTAAAGGGGAGAGGGTCTCGTACCTCCAGTGCACAACACGGGCTCTTCAAACATGTCGCTTAACCCTTTCCATCCTGCGGAGCGGCACAAGTACCACTACAGCGGCTGCTGTGGGACCCAAGGTGTTGGGGGCCCAGCAGATTAATTAGAATGGGACCAAGCCATTCCTAGTAATGACACCACATCCTACAAAGAGACCCCAGAAGCCAGACTAGCAAGGTGGGTCCACAGCGCAAAGGCGGAAGATTTGCACTTGATGTGACTATTAGGCTTCATTCACACCTCGTCTTTTCCACATGCTGTAAGGACGTGTTGAGCAGATTGTGACATGACCTTACAATATATGGCACAGACTAGTGATGGTCATTCTCAACTTTTTCAGGTAAACGGCAAAGGCTGCTCTTCCTTGAGAGGCGGAGCCCCTCTTAGCCACACCCAAAATCAGATAGCACCGCCCCCAACTCGTGACTGCGCCTCTTTAAACCCAGGACATTTGGGGTTCAAATTGGAGATTGGTTTGGTGGCTGAAAACCTCTCACTATTGTAATTACAAAAGAAGTCGTTTAGGAGGCAGAAAAGTCGTCTCTTTATAGTGAGCGAAGCCTAATGATCCAGAGGAGCCGGACATCACCGACCTATCTGTCAGGAAGGAGGCTCAGGAGAAGAGGCCCAGCAAGAGGGAAGCTCTTTCCATCCAGCTTTTTTGCACAATATTGAACATATAGGAGTTCATTAACTAAGGGTCAGAACGCCGCACTTTCGCCGGGTTTCCCGAATATTTCCGATGTGCCGGCTTTCACGCGACAGAAATCGGGGGGATCACCCCCGATTCACCCGACGGACTCGGAAAAAATGCGGAATTTAAAAAACGATTTGTGTCGCAAGATCAGCACTTACATGCACCAGGAAGGAGAAGGTGAACTCCGGCGGACCTCGGCGCAGCAGCGACACCTGCAGGAACTCGGGCGCACGACCTTAGTGAATCCCGGCAGAACCCGAATCCTCGTCCGACTTGACCGGGTAAGTAAATGTGCCCCATAGGGCCCGGAGTCCGGAGGAGTTAAATGAAATTGCATTGTCAGACGATAATGCACATCTGCCGCGATTCACTAGGATCGTGCGACACAATATCCTGCATGTGTCGCTTCCCCGCTCAGGTCCCTGGAGTTCACCTTCTTCTTCCTGGTGCATGTAAGTGCATTGTCCGTGTATAATGCGCTGTGCGGGGAGTCACTAAGATCGTGCGCCCGATATCCTGCATGTGTCACTTCCCCACTCAGGTCCCTGGAGTTCACCTTCTTCCTGGTGCATGTAAGTGCATTGTCCGTGTATAATGCGCTGTGCGGGGAGTCACTAAGATCGTGCACCCGATATACTGCATGTATCGCTTCCCCGCTCAGGTCCCCGGAGTTCACCTTCTTCTTCCTGGTGCATGTAAGTGCATTGTCCGTGTATAATGTGCTGTGCGGGGAGTCACTAAGATCGTGCGCCCGATATTCTGCAGGTGTCGCTTCCCCGCTCAGGTCCCCGGAGTTCACCTTCTTCTTCCTGGTGCATGTAAGTGCATTGTCCGTGTATAATGCGCTGTGCGGGGAGTCACTAAAATCCTGCGCCCAATATTCTGCATGTGTCACTTCCCCGCTCAGGTCCCTGGAGTTCACCTTCTTCTTCCTGGTGCATGCAAGTGCATTGTCCGTGTATAATGCGCTGTGCGGGGAGTCATTAACATCCTGCACCCGATATCCTGCATGTGTCGCCTCCCCGCTCAGGTCCCCGGAGTTCACCTTCTTCTTCCTGGTGCATGTAAGTGCATTGTCCGTGTATAATGTGCTGAGCAGGGAGTCACTAAAATCCTGCACCCGATATCCTGCATGTGTCGCTTCCCCGCTCAGGTCCCTGGAGTTCACCTTCTTCTTCCTGGTGCATGTAAGTGCATTGTCCGTGTATAATGCGCTGTGCGGGTAGTCACTAAGATCCTGCACCCGATATCCTGCATGTGTCGCTTCCCCGCTCAGGTCCCCGGAGTTCACCTTCTTCTTCCTGGTGCATGTAAGTGCATTGTCCGTGTATAATGCGCTGTGCGGGGAGTCAATAACATCCTGCACCCGATATCCTGCATGTGTCGCCTCCCCGCTCAGGTCCCCGGAGTTCACCTTCTTCTCCCCGATGCATGTAAGTGCATTGTCCGTGTATAATGTGCTGAGCAGGGAGTCACTAAGATCCTGCACCCGATATCCTGCATGTGTCGCTTCCCCGCTCAGGTCCCTGGAGTTCACCTTCTTCTTCCTGGTGCATGTAAGTGCATTGTCCGTGTATAATGCGCTGTGCGGGGAGTCAATAACATCCTGCACCCGATATCCTGCATGTGTCGCCTCCCCGCTCAGGTCCCCGGAGTTCACCTTCTTCCTGGTGCATGTAAGTGCATTGTCCGTGTATAATGCGCTGTGCGGGGAGTCACTAAGATCGTGCCCCGATATCCTGCATGTGTCGCCTCCCCGCTCAGGTCCCCGGAGTTCACCTTCTTCTTCCTGGTGCATGTAAGTGCATTGTCCGTGTATAATGCGCTGTGCGGGGAGTCACTAAGATCCTGCGCCCGATATCCTGCATGTGTCGCTTCCCCGCTCAGGTCCCCGGAGTTCATCTTCTTCTTCCTGGTGCATGTAAGTGCATTGTCTTGCGACACAATTAGAAAGTTAAATCCCGCGCTCAGTCCGAATCAGTCGCATCATCCAACAGCTGCGCCCCTCCCCCCCACCCCCCCCCCCGCGATTTCTGTTTGCGCCACAATCCGAAGTGAACTACCTGTAACAGCCGCGCAAAACCCCAAAACAACGGAAAGTCTGACAAAAGAGCGATATGCGGACCCTTAGTAAATAAGCCCTATACAATGCAGATGGATGCAAAAACAATGGGGCTTATTTACTAAGGGTCCGCGGACGCACTTTCGTCAGACTTTCCGTCATTTTCGGGTTTTAAGTGTGGCGAACATGTTAAACCTTCTGCAGAACAATGGACCAGGCACAATGAAATTCGGCAAGGTATAAGGTGATGTTAAAGGGGGTCCTGAATTTCTGTTCCGAAAGCTGCGTTACAATGTGTTACCTGAACATTTGCAGTCGGCAGCGTTCACACTCAGCAGGAGAAGCTGTAATAGAGACCCCGGCCCCCACGATCACCATGTATACCCCGCACACAATAAGGACATCATATAAAACCGCTTCCAGCAATGTGAAATGATGCCCCGGGGGGTAATATATGTGTAAGATATAGCGGCCCCGCACTACAGGCTTCATACATTAACCTGTTGTGGGATTTAAAGGGAAGGCAGCGACCGAGAAGTCGTGTCATATACAATAATTACGTCCCGCTGTCTTGTTATTGCCCCCTGTTGCCCCTCTGACCTGACACAGGGGTTATTATGATGTGGAGGGAAAGCGAGAGGGTCAGTGGGTGACTAATAAGAGGAAACACATTATATATCATTAGACTGGAAGGAGGGACCTGTAACCGAGCAGTCAGTGGTAGCAACGCCACGAGGATGATGAGGATGATGATGGGATCTGCCTCGGCTCTTACTCCCTGACTCTATACTCTGAATAATTTATTTGATTGGAAATTGTCCAGTCTCTACCTATGGACACTGTATTTTATATCTGTGCATTGTCTACCCCCATTAGGGGTCATGTGGCTTCTTCTATGATGTATGATTCCTACGTGATGCCCCCACAAGGTCGCACATGACTCTCCTGTACATGTGTCACCAGTCACCTGACTGCCAGGGGCTGCTGGACGATAACCGAGTCACATGATCAGACTTTCTCCACACTACGGATGCTCCTAGTGCATGTGCAGCAGCAGTGCATCATGGGATCTGTAGTTTAGAAAATCCTCGCTGGAAATAAGTGAAAAAAGTGGGTCTATCATGATATCAGGGTATCGAGGAAAGGAGGTTTATGATGATAAAGTTTAATGAACTCATGGGGGGGGGAACATAATTAAAGGTGCCGTAATTTGAAGAATAATATTTATGTACTTGGTTGTCTGACTATCCCTTTAAGATGTAGCGATCAGAGTACAATAGCTCAGTATCTGGACTCAGCGGACACAGTCTTGGGTTTCTGGTTCTATTCACTGTACAGGGATTGTGCCCGAAACATATAAATCTAATGCTAAACGTCAATGGGATCACCTTCCCTTTAAGAGGTTAAATGTAATCCTCTATCCACAGTACCAGTACTGAGAACATGGAGTAATGTTAGCACAGTGATGAGACCCCTACAGAACAGAAGAAAAGGGGGTCTGGCGGGGTCCGAGGTACCTTCGTGGTAGATGGCCGCGCATGTCCATTCTGCTATATACATCTCTATGCACGGCCGTCTGCTCTATTCATCTCCGGGAGCGATGAGAGGTCCGGTGGAGGTACCTCGGACCCCATTTTCGTGATCTGTAGGGGTCTCATCACTGAGACCCCCACTGATCAGCAAGTTATGCCCCATCCTTTGGCTAGGGCCTAACTTGATTGGACGGGAAAACCCCTTTAATGAATATAGAAGTAGTGTGAGCATAAACCTATTCAGTCCATTCATTCCCTCTGAAGGTGCCGGAGATCTTTGTCAGTCCCATACACACTGCAGCACTGCTTAACCTGTAAGATGATTGGTGTGACCCCCCTGATCAGCATGTTACAGGAGGCTGACTGTGCGATCTTCCCCCAGGACAGCACTACAGTCTCACAGTATCCAGTATTTCCATCCCACCAGGGATTTACCTGCAGATCACTGGGCTCCACGTGTCTGGAAATCTTGAGAGGTCCCATATTTATCACAGTAGACAATGTCCCTCTGTATTTTCGAGCTGATGATGGCCGCGAAGATTTACTTTCCCCTATAAAAAAACAAAAACACCCCTGAAAATAAATTCATCATTGTAACAGATTAAGTCAAGTTATTAGGGGGTTGTAAGACTCAAGCCCCCCTATACTGCACCACCCCTATAACTTCTCTATTAAAAGGGCCCTGGAGACCCGGTGTACATTGTACATTGTGCCTTGTTCCTAGGACCTTCATACCGACAGATTTTCAAGATACGTCATCAATATCAGATCTGCTTAATGTGGATGCCAATAGTCGTATTCTCCCCTCGGCTTTTTGAAGGGGGAGACCCGGATCCTATATCATGTAGGGGCTGCAGCTCGCTCTCTGATAAGGGAATGAGAATGAGCTGCAGTCACTACACAGTGGGGGGGGGGGGGGGCATGTAGTCTGCCTTGTATGCCAGCATTCTTATGGACAAGACATTAAAAAGTTGCAATTCATAAGATGGGGCAAGTCGTAAAATTGGGCTGGGCCTAGGACGGGGCCCGGGCACAGGACGGGGCCCGGGCACAGGACGGGGCCCGGGCACAGGACGGGGCCCGGGCACAGGACGGGGCCCGGGCACAGGACGGGGCGGGCCCAGCCCCGCGTATTTAATATGACCTGCACCAGGTTATAGCAGAATTGTACGCCAGGCAGGACCTTGTGTAGAATTCAGTCATGTGCTGGATACACTAAGAGGCCAGAACCTCTGAGTAAATCTGGCACCATGTGAATATAAATCCCCCCATGTAGAGCTCTGTGCCTGCTTGTACATTGCTAGGGTCCCTACCGGAGGGGCTGCCGGGAGTCGACCCGCACCAATGTGACATCGATGACCGGTCCTAAGCATACATCACAATACAAAAGCCCCAGAACTCCCCTTTAAGAGTCCTTACCTTTCCGTGGAGTAGTATCGCTATCATTAAACCTCTGGTTCCGCGGAGAGGCAGAGCGTTCCGGAGACGATTCGATCTGACTCCCGAACTGCTGACGTTTGGCCCGGTTATTAGTTTCCATCTTCTCCGCGGCCGTCTTGGCACATTGGTCACAAGTGCTGAGGAAAGTGTTACAGAACTACAAGGAGGGGGGAAATAGGAGAATCAGCGCCGGCCTCATACACCATAGGAGAACATCAGAGGGGACCGGCTGCTGAATGTAGGAACCTGCCCTGAAGAAGACTACAGCCAGCAACGTCACCCCCGAACCTACATCAGGTAAGAGGGGGTCCAACACTCAAGACCCCAAATAACCACCTGTTTGACCACATCCAGCATCACATTTATCACTCACATGGCTGCCGCAACGTTACTTTATAAGTGAATGAGGCTAAGCTGCAATACCTTACATATCCACTATACAATGCAGGGCGCTGTGCTATGTAAGGACTGAGGAGGCCATTGGCATCTATGTGGATCAGGGGTATCACACCCCCACCAATCGGACATTAATTATTTGGGATCTCACCAATATCCAAGTCCCTAAAATCCTCTTAAGATCATTGAGTTCAAAGGGCATTTGTATTGTGGAAAAGCCACTGCCGTTCCCAGGAATCATCACTCAGCTTTCCCAGAGGCATGAAAAGAAATTCGCCTGAAGTAATGTACAATGTATGTATTTCAGCAAACTTTGGGTGAGGATTTTAAACAACAATGATTTATAGATTTATAATAATAATAATAATTAATGACCTATTAGCAAACATGCCGAGGTGTAAGTGATCCCCGCGTCCCCGTCACTTACCTTATTATAGTCCATCCGCCCTCCGATGTTTACATCAGCCAGACGCAGAATGGCGCTCACCTCCTCCGGAGACATCTTCTCTCCTTTCTGTAAGACAGACAAATAGACATGAGAAAGATCTATAGATAAATAGGAGACAATGGGAACCAGATAAAGGCCCAAGGCACAAACAGAAAAACAGGGAGCTTATTCCATACGTTACGATTCGTTAGCCTTTTTCGAACTTAAAGGAAATCTACCATTTGATTTGATGCATTATGAAGCAAGCCTACCTTGAGACTGCTGTAGCTACACTGATGCAGAAACATATCTTGTTTAATCTCTGAGATGAGTAGTTTTAGTGAAAAAACTATTATAAAATTATGATAATGAGGCTCTGTAGCTTCTGTTCCTGTTCCTCTTACATGAGTTATGCACTGCTCAAAGGATGATGTAATCACTGTGCTGTGCCAGACAGGCAGAAGTAATCAATTGCTGCACCATCCCCCAGCTGCTGTGTATAAGTCATCCAGCCCAGGTTGCTTAGTCCTGTCTGGACAGTTCAGAAAACTCTGGGGCACATTTACTTACCCATCCGGAGGAGTTCACAGAAAGTGCATTGTCCGTGTATAATGCGCTGTGCGGGGAGTCACTAAGATTGTGCACCCGATATCCTGAATGTGTCGCTTCCCCGCTCAGGTCCCAGAGTTCACATTCTTCTTCCTGGTGCATGTAAGTGCATTGTCCGTGTATAATGCGCTGTGCGGGGAATCACTAAGATCGTGCACCCGATATCCTGAATGTGTCGCTTCCCCGCTCAGGTCCCAGAGTTCACATTCTTCTTCCTGGTGCATGTAAGTGCATTGTCCGTGTATAATGCGCTGTGCGGGGAGTCACTAAGATCCTGCGTCCGATATCCTGCATGTGTCGCTTCCCCGCTCAGGTCCCCGGAGTTCACCTTCTTCTTCCTGGTGCATGTAAGTGCATTGTCCGTGTATAATGCGCTGTGCGGGGAGTCACTAAGATCGTGCACCCGATATCCTGAATGTGTCGCTTCCCCGCTCAGGTCCCAGAGTTCACCTTCTTCTTCCTGGTGCATGTAAGTGCATTGTCTGTGTATAATGCGCTGTGCGGGGAGTCACTAAGATCATGCGCCCGATATCCTGCATGTGTCGATCCCCCGCTCAGGTCCCTGGAGTTCACCTTCTTCTTCCTGGTGCATGTAAGTGCATTGTCCGTGTATAATGCGCTGTGCGGGGAGTCACTAAGATCCTGCACCCGATATCCTGCATGTGACGCTTCCCCGCTCAGGTCCCCGGAGTTCACCTTCTTCTCCCTGGTGCATGTAAGTGCATTGTCCGTGTATAATGCGCTGTGCGGGGAGTCACTAAGATCCTGCGCCCGATATCCTGCATGTGTCGCTTCCCCGCTCAGGTCCCCGGAGTTCACCTTCTTCTTCCCGGTGCATGTAAGTGCATTGTCCGTGTATAATGCGCTGTGCGGGGAGTCACTAAGATCCTGCGCCCGATATCCTGCATGTGTCGCTTCCCCGCTCAGGTCCCCGGAGTTCACCTTCTTCTTCCTGGTGCATGTAAGTGCATTGTCTGTGTATAATGCGCTGTGCGGGGAGTCACTAAGATCCTGCACCCGATATCCTGCATGTGTCACTTCCCCGCTCAGGTCCCTGGAGTTCACCTTCTTCTTCCTGGTGCATGTAAGTGCATTGTCCGTGTATAATGCGCTGTGCGGGGAGTCACTAAGATCCTGCGCCCGATATCCTGCATGTGTCGCTTCCCCGCTCAGGTCCCCGGAGTTCACCTTCTTCTTCCTGGTGCATGTAAGTGCATTGTCCGTGTATAATGCGCTGTGCGGGGTATCACTAAGATCTTGCACCCGATATCCTGAATGTGTCGCTTCCCCGCTCAGGTCCCAGGAGTTCACCTTCTTCCCGATGTATGTAAGTCCTTGGCTTTCAACACAATTTAAATGTTAAATCCTGCACTCAGTCCGAATCAGTCGGATCGTTCGACGGCACCCCCGATTTTGTGTCGTATGAAAGCCGGTGATATTGCGGCAAAATCCGATCGCGTGCTACACAGTCCCCTGTTAAATACCTGTCAAAGCCACCAAAAAAAACGAAAGTCCAACGAAAGTATGGCCGCGGACCCTTAGTAAATAAGCCAATCCTGTGTACTGTATTTAGCAACGGCAGACTGAAGCAATCCAGCTTTCCCAAGATCTTGAATGTTATAATTGTTATTTCAGCAAAACCACTCAGTTCAGGGATTAAACAAGATATGTTTTTGCAGCACTGTAGCTACAGCAGTCTCAAGGTGTGTTTGCTTCATACTGCATCAAATCACATAGTAGATTTCCATTAATGGTGTGATCAGTCACATGACCCAAGTTTACCACGACCCCAATGCAGTGACATCAGTGTATTCAATTATACATATTCTATATTATATATATTCTGCAACAATTGTTGGTTTTTCTTTCATTAAATGAGGGAGAACGACAATTTGCCCATGTGTGTAGATAGATAGCTAGAAAGTTAATAGATAGGACATAAACAAAGTGAGGAAAGACTGAGCCCGAAGTGAGTAAATAAGTCAGTGGAAGGTGGTGGAGGAAGTGTCATGGTTTAGGGAATGTTCCTTCCTTGCGTTCATCACTCAGCCATTTTCATGCAGGACATTGCCCCCTGTCACACAGCAAAACAGGTAAAGTTACTTGACACATAAAACATTGAGACAATGAAATGGCCACAGCCCAGTGTTCTGATCTAAACCCAATAGAAAACCTCTGGAAAATCCTTGGTGACAAGTTCTGGCCAAGAAAACCCACAACAGTCACAGAACTGAGGAAGAGACTGGAAGAAGAGCGGAGCAGATCCCAGCCGAGCCGTGTGAGAGACTAGTGAGGTCCTTTGGCCGCTGCTGAGGTCCTGTGGCCAGTGCTGAGGTCCTGTGCACTACCTACTGGTTGGTGACTACCGGGACCTGCAGAAAATGTACTTATAATCTTTCTCTGTGCTCCAGTGATTTTCTCTAATTATCTTCCTCACGTATTTGCAAAATAAAGGTTTTATGTTGATACTTTGGTAATTTTGTAAAATACTGTTCTAGTGCCCTGGTGACCCCTTACACATCGATTACATGTCCATTAATAGTCATTACATTATTTCTGAAAAAGTCAAGTGATCAGACATTGGGGCTCATTTACTAAGGGCCCTGCGGCCGTATTTCCATCGGGTTTCCCGAATTTTTCCGTTTTGTGCCGAATTCCGCCGGGATTTTGGCGCATACGATCGGATTTTGGCGATCCCGTGACAGAAGTCGGACAACCCAACTCATTCGGAAAAACTGCAGAATTAAAAAAACGAAATGTGTCGCAAGATCAAGCGCTCACATGCACCAGGAAGAAGCAGGTGAACTCCGGCCGACCACGGCGCAGCAGCGACATCTGCAGGATATCGGGCGCACGGACCTTAGTGAATCCCGGCAGAACCCGAATCCTCGACGGACAACGCGCCGTGGGATCGCGACTGGACCGGGTAAGTAAATGTGCTCCATTGTTCTCTAATTTTGATCTCCACTATAAACTTATTGAATTGGGACACTAGCACTTTATAATGATGGTAACAATATTGGTTATTATTTGTGTATATGTTAATTGTTTATTATTGTACACACTGATGTCACTTTGTTTATACTGAATTTGGGGGGATATATGGGAGGAGATAGATAGATAGATATGAGATAGATAGATAGATAGATAGATAGATAGATAGATAGATAGGAGATAGATAGATAGATAGATAGATAGATAGATAGATAGATAGATAGATAGATAGATAGATAGATAGATAGATAGGAGATAGATAGATAGGAGATAGATAGATAGGAGATAGATAGATAGATAGATAGATAGGAGATAGATAGATAGATAGATAGATAGATAGATAGATAGATAGATAGATAGATAGATAGGAGATAGATAGATAGATAGATAGATAGATAGATAGATAGGAGATAGATAGATAGGAGATAGATAGATAGATAGATAGGAGATAGATAGATAGATAGATAGATAGATAGGAGATAGATAGATAGATAGATAGGAGATAGATAGATAGATAGATAGATAGATAGATAGATAGATAGATAGAAAGATAGATAGGAGATAGATAGATAAATATGAGATAGATAGATAGATAGATAGATAGATATAAGATAGATAGATATGAGATAGATAGATAGATAGATAGATAGATAGGAGATAGATAGGAGATAGAAAGATAGATAGATAGGAGATAGATAGATGTGACTGTAGTAGTTACTATGTGGAGTACATACGGTGGTAAGGACCCGGGTCAGCTCATCGTGGGTGATGTATCCTCTGCTTGTGGGGTCGAGCTTCCGGAAGGCTTTCAGCAGTTCTGACTTGGCAGCGGGTTTCTCTCTTCTCACAATGGCACAGAAATCATCAAAGTTCAGCTCTTTGGTCTTTGCAGTCCAGTATCTGCTGAGGGTCCTGTTAGAGGGGTTCCGCCCGGCCCGTTGGAGGACTGTAAAGGAGAAGGACATAGGATAGCGGTAAATGATCACTGTCCTGTATCACACACCCCGGGCAGCTCCAGTCTCTTCTATCCTCTGGGCAGCTGCAGTATTCATCTAATTCTTCATTATCACAATTTTTGCAGTATGAGAATAGAAATCTTGCTACAATGTGGCTGCACCTTACAGTCCGATGGTAAGGAGGATCCAGCACTGCCAGACCCTCCTGACCGCTGTCCTGCTGAAGCGCTGAGAGAGCAGGACCTCTACACTGCTCTCCCAGCCATGAGGACTACTGCAGGACCTCTACACTGCTCTCCCAGCCATGAGGACTACTGCAGGACCTCTACACTGCTCTCCCAGCCATGAGGACGACTGCAGGACCTCTACACTGCTCTCCCAGCCATGAGGACGACTGCAGGACCTCTACACTGCTCTCCCAGCCATGAGGACTACTGCAGGACCTCTACACTGCTCTCCCAGCCATGAGGACTACTGCAGGACCTCTACACTGCTCTCCCAGCCATGAGGACGACTGCAGGACCTCTACACTGCTCTCCCAGCCATGAGGACTACTGCAGGACCTCTACACTGCTCTCCCAACCATGAGGACTACTGCAGGACCTCTACACTGCTCTCCCAACCATGAGGACTACTGCAGGACCTCTACACTGCTCTCCCAACCATGAGGACTACTGCAGGACCTCTACACTGCTCTCCCAACCATGAGGACTACTGCAGGACCTCTACACTGCTCTCCCAACCATGAGGACAACTGCAGGACCTCTACACTGCTCTCCCAACCATGAGGACTACTGCAGGACCTCTACACTGCTCTCCCAGCCATGAGGACTACTGCAGGACCTCTACACTGCTCTCCCAACCATGAGGACTACTGCAGGACCTCTACACTGCTCTCCCAACCATGAGGACTACTGCAGGACCTCTACACTGCTCTCCCAGCCATGAGGACTACTGCAGGACCTCTACACTGCTCTCCCAGCCATGAGGACGACTGCAGGACCTCTACACTGCTCTCCCAACCATGAGGACTACTGCAGGACCTCTACACTGCTCTCCCAGCCATGAGGACTACTGCAGGACCTCTACACTGCTCTCCCAACCATGAGGACTACTGCAGGACCTCTACACTGCTCTCCCAACCATGAGGACTACTGCAGGACCTCTACACTGCTCTCCCAACCATGAGGACTACTGCAGGACCTCTACACTGCTCTCCCAGCCATGAGGACTACTGCAGGACCTCTACACTGCTCTCCCAGCCATGAGGACTACTGCAGGACCTCTACGCTGCTCTCCCAACCATGAGGACTACTGCAGGACCTCTACACTGCTCTCCCAACCATGAGGACTACTGCAGGACCTCTACACTGCTCTCCCAGCCATGAGGACTACTGCAGGACCTCTACACTGCTCTCCCAGCCATGAGGACTACTGCAGGACCTCTACACTGCTCTCCCAACCATGAGGACTACCTAGAGGGAAGTCACAAACATCTGACTGATCACATGTCTTCTCCTTCAATATAGACACTGAGAGACAAAGAAGTGTGCTACTGAGGACCAAAACATAAAGCAACATAATCTTTATTTAAAGGGAACCTGTCACTAGGAGAGCCATTTTTAGCACTCCCCCCAGTCCCCACAGAGCATAGTACATACACTGCCAAAGTGTGTTTGTATAAAAAATAGGTTTTACAGAAAAAAAGATATGTTATTTTGTACCTTTCATTAGCATCTGCTGTGTGACTAGGTACTCGTCCCCTGGGAGTGGCTGGAAAGGAGCAGTCCCCCCCCCCACCCTTGGGAAACAGCTCCTCCATGTGACCTTTTCAAATATATGAAAACACCCATCACTTTCTTAGCGACGCCCCCTGC
Organism: Engystomops pustulosus; assembly: GCF_040894005.1. Lineage (NCBI taxonomy): Eukaryota > Metazoa > Chordata > Amphibia > Anura > Leptodactylidae > Engystomops > Engystomops pustulosus. The sequence continues at coordinate 96,973,125 of NC_092420.1, read as the reverse complement.
TCCTTTAAAGCCAATCCCGAGTGAGGGGAGTTATTCATTTATTTAAAAAGGACACATGGAGGAGCGGTTTCCCAAGGTGGGGGGGGGACTGCTCCTTTCCAGCCCCTCCCAGGGGACGACTGCCTAGTCACACAGCAAGGCTCTCCTGGTGACAGGATCCCTTTAACAATTCAGGAAATACACAACTCCACATTGATTAAAATCACTTAAAAATACCAAAAAGAACACAGGGTTATAGGGGGTACAATGACCCTGCTCTATCCACCTCCCCTAACCGCGAGTGTGCTAAGCAGTCAGTCAGACCTAAGTAACAAGGTGAAATACAATACAATACAATGCAATACACATATAATGGGTCAACACCGATATCAAAGATAAATCAAGGATGAATGTAACCTTTCCTGCCAAAGTGCCCAATGTTACCAGTAAACGGGACATAATGGGGCAGATTTACTTACCCGGTCCAGTCGCAATCCCGCGGAGCGATGTCCGTCGAGGATTCGGATCCGCCGCGATTCACCAAGCTCGTGCGCCCGAGTTCCTGCATCCGTCGCTTCTGCCCCGTGGTCCGCTGGAGTTCACCTTCTTCTTCCCGATGCTTGTAAGTCCATGTGAGTGCTAATCTTGCGACACAATTTTAAATGTTAAATCCCGCGTGTTGTCCGAATCCGTCAGGTTGTCTAACGGCACGTTTCCCTCCGATTTCTGTCGTGTGCAAGCCGGCGCCGATGCGACACAATCTGATCGCGTGCGCCAAAATCCCAGGGCAATTCGGCGCAAAACGGAAAACTGGGACCAGGTATGAAATAGAGCTGTGAGTGAGTGTATGGATGTAGCAGAGCTGTGAGTGAGTGTATGGATGTAGCAGAGCTGTGTGTGAGTGTATGGATGTAGCAGAGCTGTGTGTGAGTGTATGGATGTAGCAGAGCTGTGAGTGAGTGTATGGATGTAGCAGAGCTGTGTGTGAGTGTATGGATGTAGCAGAGCTGTGTGTGAGTGTATGGATGTAGCAGAGCTGTGAGTGTATGGATGTAGCAGAGCTGTGAGTGAGTGTATGGATGTAGCAGAGCTGTGTGTGAGTGTATGGATGTAGCAGAGCTGTGTGTGAGTGTATGGATGTAGCAGAACTGTGAGTGAGTGTATGGATGTAGCAAAGCTGTGTGTGAGTGTATGGATGTAGCAGAGCTGTGTGTAAGTGTATGGATGTAGCAGAGCTGTGAATGAGTGTATGGATGTAGCAGAGCTATGAGTGAGTGTATGGATGTAGCAGAACTGTGAGTGAGTGTATGGATGTAGCAGAGCTGTGTGTGAGTGCATGGATGTAGCAGAGCTGTGAGTGTATGGATGTAGTAGAGCTGTGAGTGAGTGTATGGATGTAGCAGAGCTGTGAGTGAGTGTATGGATGTAGCAGAGCAGTGAGTGTATGGATGTAGTAGAGCTGTGTGTGAGTGTATGGATGTAGTAGAGCTGTGTGTGAGTGTATGGATGTAGCAGAGCTGTGTGTGAGTGTATGGATGTAGCAGAGCTGTGTGTGAGTGTATGGATGTAGCAGAGCTGTGAGTGAGTGTATGGATGTAGCAGAGCTGTGAATGAGTGTATGGATGTAGCAGAGCTGTGTGTGAGTGTATGGATGTAGCAGAGCTGTGTGTAAGTGTATGGATGTAGCAGAGCTGTGAATGAGTGTATGGATGTAGCAGAACTGTGAGTGAGTGTATGGATGTAGCAGAGCTGTGTGTGTGAGTGTATGGATGTAGCAGAGCAGTGAGTGTATGGATGTAGTAGAGCTGTGTGTGAGTGTATGGATGTAGCAGAGCTGTGTGTGAGTGTATGGATGTAGCAGAGCTGTGAGTGAGTGTATGGATGTAGCAGAGCTGTGAGTGAGTGTATGGATGTAGCAGAGCTGTGAATGAGTGTATGGATGTAGCAGAGCTGTGAGTGAGTGTATGGATGTAGCAGAGCTGTGTGTGAGTGTATGGATGTAGCAGAGCTGTGTGTGAGTGTATGGATGTAGCAGAGCTGTGAGTGTATGGATGTAGTAGAGCTGTGTGTGAGTGTATGGATGTAGCAGAGCTGTGTGTGAGTGTATGGATGTAGCAGAGCTGTGAGTGAGTGTATGGATGTAGCAGAGCTGTGAGTGAGTGTATGGATGTAGCAGAGCTGTGAGTGAGTGTATGGATGTAGCAGAGCTGTGTGTGAGTGTATGGATGTAGCAGAGCTGTGTGTGAGTGTATGGATGTAGCAGAGCTGTGTGTGAGTGTATGGATGTAGCAGAGCTGTGAGTGTATGGATGTAGTAGAGCTGTGAGTGAGTGTATGGCTGTAGCAGAGCTGTGTGTGAGTGTATGGATGTACCAGAGCTGTGAGTGTATGGATGTAGTAGAGCTGTGAGTGAGTGTATGGATGTAGCAGAGCTGTGAGTGTGTGTATGGATGTAGCAGTGCTGTGAGTGAGTGAATGGATGTAGCAGAGCTGTGAGTGAGTGTATGGATGTAGCAGAGCTGTGAGTGTATAGATGTAGTAGAGCTGTGAGTGAGTGTATGGATGTAGCAGAGCTCTTGTGAGCATTGTACAAGCACTGTCACCTCCTGTGTCCTCCTCCTCATAGATTGTAAGCTCTTGTGAGCAGGGCCATCACTCCTATTGCTGTATCTGACCATGTTATGACTCTGTACTTGTCCCCCTTGCTCTGTACATCGTGGCGGCATATGATGGCGCCATATAAAATAAAGATATATAATTATTCCAATGACTTCTTGCTGTTGTGGGGCGCAGAAGGTCGCGGCTCTCACACTTGAGGCTCCCGTCTTAAGGTCACGCGGCTCCTGGAGATGCCCGGGGAAGGGGTCACGTGAGCGGCTGTAACGTTATAGCCTGTGAATTAGACTGCAGGAAAATTATTTTCATTCCTGCTCATTTATCTCCTGGGAACATGTTCCAGATCCCCGGGACAGTTAACCCCTTAGGCTCCTGGCACGTCGGAAGGTCTAATCATCATCTAATGCCGGGAAATATTTGGTATTCGGAGGGCCCTGTTCTCTCCGCGACCTTGACACCGCCGCTCGTATAATAATAATTGGTCAATTGCTTAAGTGGCTCGTGGAAGGAGATGAAAGACATAACAAGCCGAAAGGAGATAACATTTGTTCTCGGCGCGACTATTTTTGACGCCGGATTATGAGAAACCTGCCATTAGCTGCGAGGGGGGAAAAAAAATCTTTTGCCATAATGTTGAAAGCCTTCATTAGGCGAAGCACATCTGCTGAATGTGACCGCCTGTTAAACTAGCCGTGGCGTAATTAGGATATCACCACCGAAAAAATCCAACGTGTCATCAGGATTTATCTCTCTATCAACATAGCAGAACGCCAGGCGTTAACCCCCGCCGCGCCAAAAGGGCTCCCGGCCGATGCTCCTATGCAAAATCGCCGCTATATGGACATTTTTCCCGTGCGGATTCACCGCTGCTCCAGATATGGCAGAGGGTTTTTTTTAAATCTACATCTCGTTGCATTTATTTAAAGGGAACCTGTCACCAGGGACCTCATTTTCACTAAAGACAGGTTATAGAAGCCCCTCACACCTGCATTGTACGTATTCCTCTCTGCTTTCTCTAAGCATTTGCAATATAATTGTGCGTTAATAATTGCACTCTGACAAAATCCTCTGTGAAGTCCCAGGGGTTGGGCTTTGGTTTGGATGCAGCCCCCCACCTTTGTGCTCCTGTACAGCTCCTCCCTCCCACACTGATGTCAGCTCATCAGGATGTGACCTCTGTGAAGGAGCAGGAGGGAGGGGTTGTACAGGAGCACAAAGGTGGGGGCTGAGAGCTGAAGAGTCTGCAGCAAAGACAAGTCACATGTTGATTTTTGAAATGCATCCAAACCAAAGCCCAACCCCTGGGACTACATAGAGGATTCTGTCATTGTGCAAGGTAAGTTATAACACACAATTATATTGTAATGCAAATGCTTAGAGAAGGAAGAAAGACAGATGTGCACTGCAGGTGTGAGGGGCTTCTTCAACCTGTCTTTAGTGAAAATGAGGTCCCTGGTGACAGGGTTAAGGAAATCTACCGTCAGAATCCATCCTGATAAACCAAGGACACTTAGTTAGTGATGTTTCTGGATGCAGGACCATCAATTACAGTGAAAGGAGGCTTTCTGAGAAAGAGAGAGCTGGACTTCAGTGTTAAACTCTCCGCCTTCTTAACGTTATATTTACATCTCACTTCAGAGTAGATTTTCTGGATGCTGCCACCGCACTGGGCCATGAAAGAAACCTGATCCGTAAGGTGTGTCAGCTGCCTGACAACATACTGGTAGTGGTTTAATATGTCAATTTCTGCTGACAGGTTCCCTTTAAGAAGTGTTCGGGACATATGTGTCGCACGCGACCGTTTTTGGGCGTGGCTGCACTATTCTTTATGCGACACAAATTTCTACACTGAAGGGGGCGTTCCGGTCGCACCGTGCGCCAGATTTATCTTACAGAATCCGACTGAATTGTGCCACACGGCCCCATGTTAAAGGTGCACCAAATAAAAGTGGTGCACTCTGTCGGGCAGTGCAGTGGGCACCAGATTCATGCAGAACGTGCAACACAAATCCTGAATCTGGCACCACCTCCAAACTACACAGGGCACTGCACATAGTACACACCCCCTGCACATAGTACACACCCCCTGCACATAGTACACCCCCCCCCGGCACATAGTACACCCCCCCCCCCCCGGCACATAGTACACCCCCCCCCCCCGGCACATAGTACACCCCCCCCCCCCGGCACATAGTACACCCCCCCCCCGGCACATAGTACACCCCCCCGACACATAGTACACCCCCCCCGGCACATAGTACACCCCCCCCCGGCACATAGTACACCCCCCCCGGCACATAGTACACCCCCCCCGGCACATAGTACACCCCCCCCCCGGCACATAGTACACAGGACACTGCACATAGTACACCCCCTGCACATAGTACACAGGGCACTGCACATAGTACACAGGACACTGCACATAGTACACACTGCACATAGTACACCCTGCACATAGTACACCCCCCCGGCACATAGTACACAGGACACTGCACATAGTACACAGGACACTGCACATAGTACACAGGGCACTGCACATAGTACACACTGCACATAGTACACACTGCACATAGTACACAGCCCCTGCACATAGTACACAGGGAACTGCACATAGTACACAGGGCACTGCACATAGTACACAGGGCACTGCACATAGTACACAGGGCACTGCACATAGTACACACGGCACATAGTACACAGCCCCTGCACATAGTACACACTGCACATAGTACACAGCCCCTGCACATAGTACACACTGCACTGTTTTTGATAAATGTGGGCCAGTGTAATGACAATGCATCACGTGATTACCCCTGGAGGTAGCGTCGGGTTGCAGTGTTCGTCCTGGTCCTTGCATGGCCCATGCAGCCGGGTTGGTACCTGTTACCTTTGTGCACTTGTACTGGGGTGAGGTTACTAATGGTTCTACCCCTGTGGTCATTACATTGTGTTACTATATTAGATATGGACCAGGATTTGCACCAATCTCTGGCGACCACTAGTAGAGGTTTATAATTGGTGACTGTACTTTATTAATGTGCATTAATAAAATTGAGACTATTGATGAAACAGATTTGTTCTCTATGATCTTTAGGTGATTTGTAGCACGGCTGCTTGGAGGTAAGTATCGCTGTGCAGGGTTGTAGGCTTGGTGGTATATACTCGCTAGTACATAGGTATGTCAAGCTGTAAAATCACTTATACCAAGCGCTGCAAACCCTTCTCTGCTCCCCAAGCACAACACCATACAATGTATAGTGGCTGCACTTGGTACTGCAACAGTCTATTTAAAGGACATTGGCTGCAATCAGCAACATCAGTGGCCTGAAAAGCACCCGCGGTGCCCAAAACAGCCGGGGGTGCTGGGAGTTGGACCCCAAAACAGAACATCAATAATTTTACTATCAGAAAACTCTTTTTATTTATCTTCTCAATTTTTTGGTTGCAGTTTTTCTGTGATTTAAAAAAAATACCTAGACACAGCTGCTGCCGCTCCGTGATGTTGTCCAGGCTGCTCTTGAAGACGGTCAAGTAGGCGGCGCGGCAAGATGTGTAGAAAGCCTCCTCCTCATTGGCCGGGAGCTTCGGAGATTCTGATCGCTCGTCGGATGGGAATCGTTTATTCGTCAGCGAGCTCATGCTCCCGTACAGACCGGACATCCTGCAAGTCACAGGGAAATTACATGAACCAGCGTGAATCTGCTGTCACAGCAGGACTGCAGCCAGTGTTGTGGGCATGCTCTGTGATCAGGACTGCAGCCAGTGTTGTGGACATGCTCTGTGATCAGGACTGCAGCCAGTATTGTGGACATGCTCTGTGATCAGGACTGCAGCCAGTGTTGTGGGCATGCTCTGCTATCAGGACTGCAGACAGTGTTGTGGGCATGCTCTGCTATCAGGACTGCAGCCAGTGTTGTGGGCATGCTCTGCTATCAGGACTGCAGCCAGTGTTGTGGGCATGCTCTGCTATCAGGACTGCAGCCAGTGTTGTGGGCATGCTCTGCTATCAGGGCTGCAGCCAGTGTTGTGGGCATGCTCTGCTATCAGGACTGCAGACAGTGTTGTGGGCATGCTCTGTGATCAGGACTGCAGGCAGTGTTGTGGGCATGCTCTGCTATCAGGACTGCAGACAGTGTTGTGGGCATGCTCTGCTATCAGGACTGCAGCCAGTGTTGTGGGCATGCTCTGCTATCAGGACTGCAGCCAGTGTTGTGGGCATGCTCTGTGATCAGGACTGCAGGCAGTGTTGTGGGCATGCTCTGCTATCAGGACTGCAGCCAGTGTTGTGGGCATGCTCTGTTATCAGGAGTGCAGCCAGTGTTGTGGGCATGCTCTGTTATCAGGACTGCAGACAGTGTTGTGGGCATGCTCTGTTATCAGGACTGCAGGCAGTGTTGTGTGCATGCTCTGTTATCAGGAGTGCAGGCAGTGTTGTGGGTATGCTCTACGATCAGGACTGCAGCCAGTGTTGTGGGCATGCTCTGCTATCAGGACTGCAGACAGTGTTGTGGGCATGTTCTGCTATCAGGACTGCAGGCAGTGTGGTGGGCATGCTCTGTTATCAGGACTGCAAGCAGTGTTGTGGGCGTGCTCTGCTATCAGGACTGCAACCAGTGTTGTGGGCATGCTCTGTGATCAGGACTGCAGGCAGTGTTGTGGGCATGCTCTGTGATCAGGACTGCAGGCAGTGTTGTGGGCATGCTCTGCTATCAGGACTGCAGCCAGTGTTGTGGACATGCTCTGCTATCAGGACTGCAGCCAGTGTTGTGGGCATGCTCTGCTATCAGGACTGCAGACAGTGTTGTGGGCATGCTCTGTTATCAGGAGTGCAGGCAGTGTTGTGGGCATGCTCTGTTATCAGGACTGCAGACAGTGTTGTGGGCATGCTCTGTTATCAGGACTGCAGGCAGTGTTGTGGGCATGCTCTGTGATCAGGACTGCAGGCAGTGTTGTGGGCATGCTCTGTGATCAGGACTGCAGGCAGTGTTGTGGGCATGCTCTGTGATCAGGACTGCAGGCAGTGTTGTGGGCATGCTCTGCTATCAGGACTGCAGCCAGTGTTGTGGACATGCTCTGCTATCAGGACTGCAGGCAGTGTTGTGGGCATGCTCTGCTATCAGGACTGCAGACAGTGTTGTGGGCATGCTCTGTTATCAGGAGTGCAGGCAGTGTTGTGGGCATGCTCTGTTATCAGGACTGCAGACAGTGTTGTGGGCATGCTCTGTTATCAGGACTGCAGACAGTGTTGTGGGCATGCTCTGTTATCAGGAGTGCAGGCAGTGTTGTGGGCATGCTCTGTTATCAGGACTGCAGCCAGTGTTGTGGACATGCTCTGCTATCAGGACTGCAGGCAGTGTTGTGGGCATGCTCTGTTATCAGGAGTGCAGGCAGTGTTGTGGGCATGCTCTGTTATCAGGACTGCAGGCAGTGTTGTGGGCATGCTCTGTTATCAGGACTGCAGACAGTGTTGTGGGCATGCTCTGTTATCAGGAGTGCAGGCAGTGTTGTGGGTATGCTCTACGATCAGGACTGCAGCCAGTGTTGTGGGCATGCTCTGCTATCAGGACTGCAGACAGTGTTGTGGGCATGCTCTGCTATCAGGACTGCAGGCAGTGTTGTGGGCATGCTCTGTTATCAGGACTGCAGGCAGTGTTGTGGGCGTGCTCTGCTATCAGGACTTCAGGCAGTGTTGTGGACATGCTCTGCTATCAGGACTGCAAGCAGTGTTGTGGGCATGCTCTACGATCAGGACTGCAGGCAGTGTTGTGGGCATGTTCTGCTATCAGGACTGCAGCCAGTGTTGTGGGCATGCTCTGCTATCAGGACTGCAGACAATGTTGTGGGCATGCTCTACGATCAGGACTGCAGGCAGTGTTGTGGGCATGCTCTGTGATCAGGACTGCAGGCAGTGTTGTGGGCATGCTCTACGATCAGGACTGCAGGCAGTGTTGTGGGCATGCTCTACGATCAGGACTGCAGGCAGTGTTGTGGGCATGTTCTGCTATCAGGACTGCAGGCAGTGTTGTGGGCATGCTCTGCTATCAGGACTGCAGACAATGTTGTGGGCATGCTCTACGATCAGGACTGCAGGCAGTGTTGTGGGCATGCTCTGTGATCAGGACAGCAGGCAGTGTTGTGGGCATGCTCTGTGATCAGGACTGCAGGCAGTATTGTGGGCATGCTCTGCTATCAGGACTGCAGCCAGTGTTGTGGGCATGCTCTGCTATCAGGACTGCAGTCAGTGTTGTGGGCATGCTCTGCTATCAGGACTGCAGCCAGTGTTGTGGGCGTGCTCTGCTATCAGGACTGCAGCCAGTGTTGTGGGCATGCTCTGCTATCAGGACTGCAGGCAGTGTTGTGGGCGTGCTCTGCTATCAGGACTGCAGACAGTGTTGTGGGCATGCTCTGCTATCAGGACTGCAGGCAGTGTTGTGGGCATGCTCTGCTATCAGGACTGCAGCCAGTGTTGTGGGCATGCTCTGTTATCAGGAGTGCAGGCAGTGTTGTGGGCATGCTCTGTTATCAGGACTGCAGACAGTGTTGTGGGCATGCTCTGTTATCAGGACTGCAGGCAGTGTTGTGTGCATGCTCTGTTATCAGGAGTGCAGGCAGTGTTGTGGGTATGCTCTACGATCAGGACTGCAGCCAGTGTTGTGGGCATGCTCTGCTATCAGGACTGCAGACAGTGTTGTGGGCATGTTCTGCTATCAGGACTGCAGGCAGTGTCGTGGGCATGCTCTGTTATCAGGACTGCAGGCAGTGTTGTGGGCGTGCTCTGCTATCAGGACTGCAGCCAGTGTTGTGGGCATGCTCTGTGATCAGGACTGCAGGCAGTGTTGTGGGCATGCTCTGTGATCAGGACTGCAGGCAGTGTTGTGGGCATGCTCTGCTATCAGGACTGCAGCCACTGTTGTGGACATGCTCTGCTATCAGGACTGCAGCCAGTGTTGTGGGCATGCTCTGCTATCAGGACTGCAGACAGTGTTGTGGGCATGCTCTGCTATCAGGACTGCAGACAGTGTTGTGGGCATGCTCTGTTATCAGGAGTGCAGGCAGTGTTGTGGGCATGCTCTGTTATCAGGACTGCAGACAGTGTTGTGGGCATGCTCTGTTATCAGGACTGCAGGCAGTGTTGTGGGCATGCTCTGTGATCAGGACTGCAGGCAGTGTTGTGGGCATGCTCTGCTATCAGGACTGCAGCCAGTGTTGTGGACATGCTCTGCTATCAGGACTGCAGGCAGTGTTGTGGGCATGCTCTGCTATCAGGACTGCAGACAGTGTTGTGGGCATGCTCTGTTATCAGGAGTGCAGGCAGTGTTGTGGGCATGCTCTGTTATCAGGACTGCAGACAGTGTTGTGGGCATGCTCTGTTATCAGGACTGCAGACAGTGTTGTGGGCATGCTCTGTTATCAGGAGTGCAGGCAGTGTTGTGGGCATGCTCTGTTATCAGGAGTGCAGGCAGTGTTGTGGGCATGCTCTGTTATCAGGACTGCAGGCAGTGTTGTGGGCATGCTCTGTTATCAGGACTGCAGACAGTGTTGTGGGCATGCTCTACGATCAGGACTGCAGGCAGTGTTGTGGGTATGCTCTACGATCAGGACTGCAGCCAGTGTTGTGGGCATGCTCTGCTATCAGGACTGCAGACAGTGTTGTGGGCATGTTCTGCTATCAGGACTGCAGGCAGTGTTGTGGGCATGCTCTGTTATCAGGACTGCAGGCAGTGTTGTGGGCGTGCTCTGCTATCAGGACTTCAGGCAGTGTTGTGGACATGCTCTGCTATCAGGACTGCAGGCAGTGTTGTGGGCATGCTCTACGATCAGGACTGCAGGCAGTGTTGTGGGCATGTTCTGCTATCAGGACTGCAGCCAGTGTTGTGGGCATGCTCTGCTATCAGGACTGCAGACAATGTTGTGGACATGCTCTACGATCAGGACTGCAGGCAGTGTTGTGGGCATGCTCTGTGATCAGGAGTGCAGGCAGTGTTGTGGGCATGCTCTGCTATCAGGACTGCAGTGTTGTGGGCATGCTCTACGATCAGGACTGCAGGCAGTGTTGTGGGCATGCTCTACGATCAGGACTGCAGGCAGTGTTGTGGGCATGTTCTGCTATCAGGACTGCAGGCAGTGTTGTGGGCATGCTCTGCTATCAGGACTGCAGACAATGTTGTGGGCATGCTCTACGATCAGGACTGCAGGCAGTGTTGTGGGTATGCTCTACGATCAGGACTGCAGCCAGTGTTGTGGGCATGCTCTGCTATCAGGACTGCAGACAGTGTTGTGGGCATGTTCTGCTATCAGGACTGCAGGCAGTGTTGTGGGCATGCTCTGTTATCAGGACTGCAGGCAGTGTTGTGGGCGTGCTCTGCTATCAGGACTTCAGGCAGTGTTGTGGACATGCTCTGCTATCAGGACTGCAGGCAGTGTTGTGGGCATGCTCTGTTATCAGGAGTGCAGGCAGTGTTGTGGGCATGTTCTGCTATCAGGACTGCAGCCAGTGTTGTGGGCATGCTCTGCTATCAGGACTGCAGACAATGTTGTGGGCATGCTCTGTGATCAGGACTGCAGGCAGTGTTGTGGGCATGCTCTACGATCAGGACTGCAGGCAGTGTTGTGGGCATGCTCTACGATCAGGACTGCAGGCAGTGTTGTGGGCATGTTCTGCTATCAGGACTGCAGGCAGTGTTGTGGGCATGCTCTGCTATCAGGACTGCAGACAATGTTGTGGGCATGCTCTACGATCAGGACTGCAGGCAGTGTTGTGGGCATGCTCTGTGATCAGGACTGCAGGCAGTGTTGTGGGCATGCTCTGTGATCAGGACTGCAGGCAGTATTGTGGGCATGCTCTGCTATCAGGACTGCAGACAGTGTTGTGGGCATGCTCTGTGATCAGGACTGCAGCCAGTGTTGTGGGCATGCTCTGCTATCAGGACTGCAGACAGTGTTGTGGGCATGCTCTCTGGTGTACAATAGATTATTGAATGCAGCTCTGGATGCAACTAGAGTATAATACATGTACATTGGGGTATTGATATAGAGCAGCACATCTGTGTTTCTGGGGTCTCTGCAATAGGGTCCCTACGGGCAATCTAAAGATCAGCACATCGAAAGTGACATCAATAGGGGGGACATGGAGTAGGGACTATGCTCAGACAATCAGAACATACAGGAATAGTTGTGGGTCCCAAAGGTCCAGAACCGAGGTCTCACTATATTATAATATATAATATACATTTACTAAAAATACCATGTAGGAAATCTCCCCCCGGACATCACCCCCCCCTCAGCATCTGCCAAATATACAGGGTCCCCTTCAGGACTCACTGGACTCCAGCTCCAGAGATAGAAAAGATGTTTTCCCTTTACACTTGGGAAGGAAAGTTAATAAGCGGCTCTCAGGGATGAATCCTCCGGATATAACGGACGCACATTCCTATTACAGGAGGATTATAAGACCCCCCAGGGAAGAGACGTCACAGACCACTAACAGCCAGCAAAATGTATACAATATATACTGCACAAGCCACGTACAGAGTCCTAAAGGGAAGGGAACGCGGAGGAGCAACTGTTACTTATCCTCAGTTACATCCTGTATTATACTCCAGAGCTGCACTCACTATTCTGCTGCTGGTGCAGTCACTGTGTACATACATGACATTACTTATCCTGTACTGATCCTGAGTTACATCCTGTATTATACCCCAGAGCTGCACTCACTATTCTGCTGCTGGTGCAGTCACTCTGTACATACATGACATTACTTATCCTGTACTGATCCTGAGTTACATCCTGTATTATACCCCAGAGCTGCACTCACTATTCTGCTGGTGGTGCAGTCACTGTGTACATACATGACATTACTTATCCTGTACTGATCCTGAGTTACATCCTGTATTATACCCCAGAGCTGCACTCACTATTCTGCTGCTGGTGCAGTCACTGTGTACATACATGACATTACTTATCCTGTACTGATCCTGAGTTACATCCTGTATTATACCCCAGAGCTGCACTCACTATTCTGCTGCTGGTGCAGTCACTGTGTACATACATGACATTACTTATCCTGTACTGATCCTGAGTTACATCCTGTATTATACCCCAGAGCTGCACTCACTATTCTGCTGCTGGTGCAGTCACTGTGTACATACATGACATTACTTATCCTGTACTGATCCTGAGTTACATCCTGTATTATACCCCAGAGCTGCACTCACTATTCTGCTGCTGGTGCAGTCACTGTGTACATACATGACATTACTTATCCTGTACTGATCCTGAGTTACATCCTGTATTATACTCCAGAGCTGCACTCACTATTCTGCTGGTGCAGTCACTGTACATACATGACATTACTTATCCTGTACTGATCCTGAGTTACATCCTGTATTATACTCCAGAGCTGCACTCACTATTCTGCTGCTGGTGCAGTCACTGTGTACATACATGACATTACTTATCCTGTACTGATCCTGAGTTACATCCTGTATTATACCCCAGAGCTGCACTCACTATTCTGCTGCTGGTGCAGTCACTGTGTACATACATGACATTACTTATCCTGTACTGATCCTGAGTTACATCCTGTATTATACCCCAGAGCTGCACTCACTATTCTGCTGCTGGTGCAGTCACTGTACATACATGACATTACTTATCCTGTACTGATCCTGAGTTACATCCTGTATTATACTCCAGAGCTGCACTCACTATTCTGCTGGTGCAGTCACTGTGTACATACATGACATTACTTATCCTGTACTGATCCTGAGTTACATCCTGCATTATACCCCAGAGCTGCACTCACTATTCTGCTGCTGGTGCAGTCACTGTGTACATACATGACATTACTTATCCTGTACTGATCCTGAGTTACATCCTGTATTATACCCCAGAGCTGCACTCGCTATTCTGCTGCTGGTGCAGTCACTGTACATACATGACATTACTTATCCTGTACTGATCCTGAGTTACATCCTGTATTATACTCCAGAACTGCACTCACTATTCTGCTGCTGGTGCAGTCACTGTGTACATACATGACATTACTTATCCTGTACTGATCCTGAGTTACATCCTGTATTATACTCCAGAGCTGCACTCACTATTCTGCTGCTGGTGCAGTCACTGTGTACATACATGACATTACTTATCCTGTACTGATCCTGAGTTACATCCTGTATTATACCCCAGAGCTGCACTCACTATTCTGCTGCTGGTGCAGTCACTGTGTACATACATGACATTACTTATCCTGTACTGATCCTGAGTTACATCCTGTAATATACCCCAGAGCTGCACTCACTATTCTGCTGCTGGTGCAGTCACTGTGTACATACATGACATTACTTATCCTGTACTGATCCTGAGTTACATCCTGTATTATACCCCAGAGCTGCACTCACTATTCTGCTGGTGCAGTCACTGTGTACATACATGACATTACTTATCCTGTACTGATCCTGAGTTACATCCTGTATTATACTCCAGAGCTGCACTCACTATTCTGCTGCTGGTGCAGTCACTGTGTACATACATACATACTGCAGGAGAACCAGTGATTCCATTGGACATTGTTGTTCTGGATAAGGTTTGGGGTTGTCCTATCAGCTCTGCTGGGACTTGTGGTGCACATTATCACCTTTCTAGTATTATGGACACAGGCAGACTAGATGGCCAGCTCCCGGGGTGAGCACTGCTCCCCACCCATAGACTATCAGGACCCCCGGACCCTCCACTACTCACCTTACAGCACCTTAGCGCCAGCCCGGACCGTTCTCTAATGCTACTCCTCCGTTACCAAGGGAACGCTGGCCCGGAAGTGACGTATCCTTCCAATAACCAACATGGCCGCTTCGGCCTCAACAACTGCAAATATTAAGTGTTTTTTTTCTCGAGGGAATAGAAATAGTCCAGTAATTAGACAAAAGGCGTTACTAGGATAGAAACTACTGTTTTGCATAAAGCAATATGAGAAACTTTCCACATTTATATAATAAGGGAAAGGAATGCGGAACCATCCAGCGCGACTTTGTTTCCGCCGGACGCGTTTACAGGCGGCACAGGGCGCCAACCGTCAGAATAAAGAGACTATTATCGTGATCGCGGAACATGCGGTAAGTGTCCGTGTCTGAGGGGATGTATGATGTTATATTCCGCGCTGCGGGGTGGGACACGTGACGGGGCTTATCGTCCGATGTTATTGTAACCTCTGTCTACCAAAGACTACAACTCCCATGATGCACCGCAAGAAACATTTCTGTTTCTTTCTCTCGGTGGGTTTGTACTTGGAGACCGAAATCCATGTAAAAATAGATAATCCTGTATGTAATAAAGTATAGCTGCAGCTTCTATGAGGTTATGAGTTACTCCTTTAAAAATTGCTAGTTAAAGGGAACCTGTCAGCAGAAATTGACCTAATAAACCTCCAACGTTATGTTGCCAAGTAAATGAAGATTTTATGTACCTTTCATGGTTTACTACAGTGACCTCATCCCGAAAATCAACTTTGAAGTGAGATGTACATTGGTTGTAGAGAGTCACAGAGGCGGAGAGAGTACAGCAGTCAAGCTCTCCTCTCCTGAGAACTCCCCCTCTGCTGTGATTGGCTGTCCAGAAATCTGGAATTTATGTCATTTATGATGTCCCTGGATGTAGTGTTGTCAATTACAGTGAAGCGGGCATTCGGGGAGAGAGCTTGACTTCAGTGTTAAACTTCCATGACTTTATACAACCCCTTTATATGTGTTGATTTTCTGGATCTGGAGGAGGCACAGTAACATTGGGGAACTTCTGGGGGAAAACTTGTCGTGAGGGGGACCACTGATCAGCAAGTTTTTTTCTATTCTGTGAATACAGTGAAACTAACCTTTTCCGTGAGATTGAATATCGGGGCTTATTTACTAAGGGTCCAGGGCCGCACTTTCGTCGGATTTTCTAGGTTTTCACGATTTGAAGGACATTTAACTGGGGATTGTGTCACAGTTGATTGGATTGTGGCGCAGCTGCACTGCTTTCATGCGACAGAAATCAGGGGGCGGCCGTCGGACAATCCGACTGATACGGACTGAGTGCGGGATTTAAGATTCTAAGGCCCCTTCCACACTAGCGTTGCATTTCACGTCAGGGTGCAATGCGTGAAAAACTGACGTTTTTGGCTGCGTTTTTGTTCCATTTTTCCTTGGAGTAATTAGCGTTTTTGCGTTTTTCACGCGCGTGTTGTTAGCGGTTTTTTTGCGTTTTCGGCGCATTTTTCACGCGCGAGTCAATGGGAGACTCGAGCATTTTTCAAAGGGACCATGGTTTGGGATTAAAATGTGTTATTTAATTGAAAAATAATGTCTTCTGATAAGTTGCAAACATCTGCGATCTATTCTTCACTGTTCCCCATGTATATTATCTCCCGACAAGTTATCAGATGTGAAGAACAGTGAAGAATAGAATAAAAACAGTGACCACAGGATCATTTAAGAGAAAAACACAGTGCAGAATAGATTACAGATGTTCGGCACATCTGCTTACTTGTCGGGAGATACGCGCGGAGCGGTGCGCCCAAAATAGCATGTGAAGAACAATATATATGTGTGTGAAGAACAAATTGCAGATGTTTAAAGGATATCGGGTGCAGGATCTTAGTGACTCCCCGCACAGCGCATTATACACGGACAATGCACTTACATGCACCAGGAAGAAGAAGGTGAACTCATGGGACCTGAGCGGGGAAGCGGCACATGCAGGATATCGGGTGCACGATCTTAGTGACTCCCCGCACAGCGCATTATACACGGACAATGCACTTACATGCACCAGGAAGAAGAAGGTGAACTCATGGGACCTGAGCGGGGAAGCGGCACATGCAGGATATCGGGTGCACGATCTTAGTGACTCCCCGCACAGCGCATTATACACGGACAATGCACTTAAATGCACCAGGAAGAAGAAGGTGAACTCCGGGGACCTGAGCGGGGAAGCGACACATGCAGGATATCGGGTGCACGTTCTAAGTGACTCCCCGCACAGCGCATTATACACGGACAATGCACTTACATGCACCGGGAAGAAGAAGGAGAACTCCGGGGACCTGAGCGGGGTAGTGACACATGCAGGATATCGGGCGCAGGATCTTAGTGACTCCCCGCACAGCGCATTATACACGGACAATGCACTTACATGCACCAGGAAGAAGAAGGTGAACTCCGGGGACCTGAGCGGGGAAGCGACACATGCAGGATATCGGGAGCACGATCTTAGTGACTCCCCGCACAGCACATTATACACGGACAATGCACTTACATGCACCGGGAAGAAGAAGGAGAACTCCGGGGACCTGAGCGGGGTAGTGACACATGCAGGATATCGGGCGCAGGATCTTAGTGACTCCCCGCACAGCGCATTATACACGGACAATGCACTTACATGCACCAGGAAGAAGAAGGTGAACTCCGGGGACCTGAGCGGGGAAGCGACACATGCAGGATATCGGGTGCACGATCTTAGAGTGCAGGATCGTTGGACAACGACAGAACGGGTAATCGTCGCATCGGTCCAGAGGTATCACATGTACCCGTCTGGCACTCCCTTTGTACGCTTGTACTTCGATGGGGATAGATTTGTATCTAGCATACCACAGGGTGCATGGTGATGGGAATACCGCGGGGGGCACTGTGACTGGCATACAATGCCACTTGGTGCATAGTAGGCGGCACACCACGGGGGTGTGTAGTCGGTGGCACACCGCGGAGGTGCGTAGTCGGTGGCACACCACGGGGGGTGCGTAGTCGGCGGCACACCACGGGGGGTGCGTAGTCGGCGGCACACCACGGGGGGTGCGTAGTCGGCGGCACACCACGGGGGGTGCGTAGTCGGCGGCACACCACGGGGGGTGCGTAGTCGGCGGCACACCACGGGGGGTGCGTAGTTGGCGGCACACCACGGGGGGTGCGTAGTTGGCGGCACACCACGGGGGGTGCGTAGTCGGCGGCACACCACGGGGGGTGCGTAGTCGGTGGCACACCACGGGGGTGTGGAACTTTGGCCTGCTTCCCCTACAGATAAGGGGGACACCCCTGCATGGATGATAGAAGAGGCGGCTCCAGCGCAGGGATGTTGCGCGGCTGCAGATCTTTCCTGCTCGTCCTGTAATGAAATGCTAATGTCGCTCTTTAGGTGACAGCTGTGAGATTGAAGGCATTATAAATATTCGGCTCTTGGTTTGGAGCTTTGCTATTAACAGCTGGGCATCCAGCTCAGGAGCAGATTTTGGCAGGAGCGCGGAGCTTGGCATGTCCCTCCCGCTGGATGCTGGGGCGCAGCTTCTTTAAGGGTCGCTGATTTTCCGTGTCTCGCCGCATCCATCTGTTTCCATCTCCGAGAAATAACTTTGCCTCGAGTCTTTTTGAAAGATTTTTGCAAAGCCGAGCGCTGGTTATCCGACTCCGCATCAATCCCTGAGACTGCCGGATCGGGTTCTGCAACCTTTCCACATAGTTTGTGTTTCTGCTCATCGTTCTATTAAAGACCTCTGCTTGCTGTCTGTGAATGGCGCCTGCTCTACTTCTAGGACAAAAGGTGTTACTTACAATACACTGATACATTGTAGCATCTTGTGCTGCTGGATACAATTGTTGCAAATTCCAAAACACAGTATTTATTTCAATGGGGATTTTAACCCTTCAGCTGCAGAGATTTTGATCATGTGATGGAAAGGGGTTGAGCAGATGTTTTGCATTTTGAGTCGCTATCCTTTGGCCTCAGAGTCACATTGTGACCCCCCTCCCTTTATTACTATTATTTTGGATATTGCGATCTTTGGCCTTTTGATAGGTCTCATGGCCCCAAACACCAACTTTCCATCCAACAAAAGATCTTCCTCAATAGTCTGGGGGTGCACTAGGGGTTATGTCCTCACACTGCTGTGCTCTGGAAACTCTGCAACTACTTAGATCTTTGCCAAGTGACTGCCGTAGTATTCAACCAGGATGTCTCTAGATCTTTTACTCAAAGCACAGGGGTAAAGGTTGTGGAGGAACGCATTGCAGAGAGCCATGGCACAGCAGTGTGAGTGCAATCCCCCCCCCCCCCACACACACACACACACCAGAGGAATGTCCTCACACTGCTTTGTTCTTCGCTTTCTGCATTGAACTACTCCTCAGTCCCTTCCCTCTGATGTGAGTTGTAGTGTCCAGCAATCATGATGATATAGCTTTCGCTCACAGTTGAGGTTAAGACCTGTGGCGTGATTCAGTGCACAGAGCACAGCAGTGTGACGACATACCTTCACCGCCCTTGGGGAAGCTGCAATCCTGGAATATAAATCCATATGTCACAGTCCTGCTGCAGCTTACAACATACACAAAGTACACATCTCTCCAGGGACAATACACAGCGATGTCATGCTGAGAGCACAGTGCACAGCAGTGTAAGGAACCCCCCACCACTAACCACAATCCTGGAATATGGATCCATATTTAACAGTTCTGCTGGGACTAGCAATAAATACCTGTGGGATTGGCGCATCAGAGCTGTGGCTATTATGGGGAGACACATTCTAGTTTGTTTCTTACAATTATTTTATACGCAATGGGGCAGATTTACTTACCCGGTCCATTCGCGATCCAGCGATGCGTTCTCTGTGCAGGATTCGGGTCTTCCGGCGATTCACTAAGGTAGTTCCCCTGATGTCCACCAGGTGTCGCTGCTGCGCTCTGAAGTTCATCGGAGTGCACTGAAGTTCATTGTCCTACGCTGGGTGCAGGTAAGCGCGTGTCAAGCGACACTTTTTTTTTAAATCCGGGTTTTTTCCGAATCCATCAGGCTTCCAACCCCCCCCCCCCCCCTGCGTTTTGCGTCGTGTGCATGCCAGCGCCGATGCGCCACAATCCGATTGCATGCGCCAAAATTCCGAGGCAATTCAGGGAAAATCGTCGCAAACCAGAAATATTCGGATAACCCTTTGGAAAGAGGCGATTCGGGCCCTTAGTAAATGACCCCCATTTTGTTGTTTTTTTTGTCACTTGTGATATATTTTTTTCCTCTCTCGCAATTTTATTTCTAATTCGATTCTCATCTTTGTTTCCAGAGCCAGAAGATCCCTTCGCCTGGAAGCGCCGGAGAGCGGCAAGGTGCGTCCACCTCCCTCTGAAGGGTTAATCCTCCTGCAGCTGTTTCGTTATCAGTCGTCTGACATGGCAAACACACCCTGGGGGGGCAGAGAAAGAGGCCGAGGGGCTGCGGAGAGGGCGGCCCCCATGTATCCGCGCGTCTCATTTTCGGAAGTTGGAGGGGAGTCATCCGTCAGCTCTGAGCGGCGTCATTACCGCGGAGCCGTCTTGTCATCGACCACCACTCCAAACAATATGGAATTATGATAATGTTACATCCAGCATATTAGGAACGTGCAAACGGGAGATGGGAACCAGAGCGGCATCTTTCTCGCGGAGAAGATAATTGTTTACCTCGGCTAATCTGCGATAATTAAGCCGTAAAAATACCAGCGCTTCTATAAATTATCCCGCCATTACTATCGTATAAAATAAAGCTCCACTATAACTGTTATGTTTGTCGATCCCCGTCACAGCGCAAACGCCGTGCCAAATGGAGCGGCCGCCATTGCCAAATGTATCATGATATACTAGATGATGGCGCTCTGGTGCCAGCGGCCGGCGCTAACGGGGACACTAATGGGGGAGAGATTGTAATGAGTGGCGTTTGAGGTCTATCGCTGGTCATCTACATCCGACCCCAACTTCATCTTCCTGCTTCTTTAAATGTATACTTAAAGGGAACCTGTCAGCAGGTGCATACAATCTGCAGCCAGTGTTATGTATTGTCCCTGGAGAGATGTATAATCAGACCTTTGTGTATATTGTTAGTAGCAGCAGGACTGTGATATATGGATTTATATTCCAGGATTGATGCTTCATCAAGTGCACTAGGGGCGTGTCCTCACACTGCTGTGCTCTGTGCTCTCTTCAGACAGTATTTTGGTTTTGTTCCTCAAGATCAGTGTGATCACACCTTGCTGTATGTTGCTAGTAACAGCAGGACTGTGACATATGGATGTACATTTCATCTTGTAACCTGGGGACTGTCCTAGGACCTAATCTTTTGTAATGTCTTATTTACAGAATGACAAATCAAAGATTAAAGTAAGAGATGATCCCAGCTCTTACTCCCCTATTACGGGAACCCGTCAGATGAGCCCCTCCTCAGCCTCCAAGCAAAGGGCAGCAATGTTGGCCAAGGAGCAGAGAAGACAACGTAAGTGTTCACCATCCTACAGCCAAATGCACATCTTCCCACCTTCATTATATACGCTCCAGCAGAATAGTGAGTGCAGCTCTGGAGTATAATACAGGATAAGTAATGTCATGTATGTACACAGTGACTGCACCAGCAGCAGAATAGTGAGTGCAGCTCTGGGGTATAATACAGGATGTAACTCAGGATCAGTACATGATAAGTAATGTCATGTATGTACACAGTGACTGCACCAGCAGCAGAATAGTGAGTGCAGCTCTGGAGTATAATACAGGATGTAACTCAGGATCAGTACAGGATAAGTAATGTCATGTATGTACACAGTGACTGCACCAGCAGCAGAATAGTGAGTGCAGCTCTGGGGTATAATACAGGATGTAACTCAGGATCAGTACAGGATAAGTAATGTCATGTATGTACACAGTGACTGCACCAGCAGCAGAAAAGTGAGTGCAGCTCTGGGGTATAATACAGGATGTAACTCAGGATCAGTACAGGATAAGTAATGCCATGTATGTACACAGTGACTGCACAAGCAGCAGAATAGTGAGTGCAGCTCTGGGGTATAATACAGGATGTAACTCAGGATCAGTACAGGATAAGTAATGTCATGTATGTACACAGTGACTGCACCAGCAGCAGAATAGTGAGTGCAGCTCTGGGGTATAATACAGGATGTAACTCAGGATCAGTACAGGATAAGTAATGTCATGTATGTACACAGTGACTGCACCAGCAGCAGAATAGTGAGTGCAGCTCTGGGGTATAATACAGGATGTAACTCAGGATCAGTACAGGATAAGTAATGTCATGTATGTACACAGTGACTGCACCAGCAGCAGAATAGTGAGTGCAGCTCTGGGGTATAATACAGGATGTAACTCAGGATCAGTACAGGATAAGTAATGTCATGTGTGTACACAGTGACTGCACCAGCAGCAGAATAGTGAGTGCAGCTCTGGAGTATAATACAGGATGTAACTCAGGATCAGTACAGGATAAGTAATGTCATGTATGTACACAGTAACTGCACCAGCAGCAGAATAGTGAGTGCAGCTCTGGGGTATAATACAGGATGTAACTCAGGATCAGTACAGGATAAGTAATGTCATGTATGTACACAGTGACTGCACCAGCAGCAGAATAGTGAGTGCAGCTCTGGGGTATAATACAGGATGTAACTCAGGATCAGTACAGGATAAGTAATGTCATGTATGTACACAGTGACTGCACCAGCAGCAGAATAGTGAGTGCAGCTCTGGAGTATAATACAGGATGTAACTCAGGATCAGTACAGGATAAGTAATGTCATGTATGTACACAGTGACTGCACCAGCAGCAGAATAGTGAGTGCAGCTCTGGGGTATAATACAGGATGTAACTCAGGATCAGAGTAGTGTTATATTATAACATGTTCTTCAAAAGTTGACCCAAAAAACTAATATTCATCCTTTTAAGTAACATCTTTTTTGCAGTGATTTTTGGAGACCTCCCCAGGCGGCGCAGTATATGTATGTATAGGCCTCTCCTAGTTCCATATGTCCTGTGCTATGGACCTGGTGGTCCAGCTCTAGGGGATTATCCAGCGCTCCCATAGACCCCAGCATCCATATTTATGTAACTTGAGATAAGACTCATCCTGAAAGTCAGACATTGGCGCCATCAGTATTCGGGTAACGTGAGGGGGGGGGGGAGTAATGTAAAGTGTAAATGATATTGGTTTTAATAAACTTTGTTCATGCTGCGTGTTTAAGTGTTCTCCTCCGTCTGAGTGATCAGTCTGTGGGTCATGGCTGAGAGACGTCTGATTACTTTTCTTAAGTGCGCCCATGGATTTCGCCCGAATCTCATTTTCTGGCTGCAGACGGTCGTTAGCGCTGCAAAGCATGGACGCTGCGGAGAGGAGAGGCAGCGGCGCAATGTGTCGGGGATGATGGCTGCCGCTCCTGCCCTTGTCTCCTGTCTGTGTTCAGCTCTGAGCTCTGCTTTGTGGCTGCCGGGGCATGCTGGGAGTAGTAGTGGTTTCATGGTGGACCTTGGGCGTCTTGCAATAAGCAGATGCAGCTTCGGTTTTGCAGCAGAACTTGATGCATAATGTGCGGATTCACCCACGGAAAATGTTCTGGACTGTAAAATCTCCTCTTCGATGCTGCTCTGTATGTTGGTGTGATCCCACAAACTGCAAACATTGCACAGAACAGGAGTCCTTGCCTTGTACAAAATACGATGCATGGACTCCCTGTCTACTGCATGTACAGCAAAGCCGCTGCAGTTCAGGCAGCGGACAGGGAGTCCTTGCATCATATTTCTGTACAATGCAAGGACTCGCATATCTTGGTATAATCCCACAAACGACACAGAACAGGAGTACTTGCATTATACAGAAATATGATGCAAGGACTCCCTGTACAACAGCGCCGCTTCTGTAACAGTTCTTACAATATTCCTGCAGTTCGGGCAGCAGACGTGGAGTCTTTACGTCGTATTTCTGTACTATGCAAAGACTTCTTTCCTTGGCAATGTGTGCAGTTTGTGGGATCAGACAGACCTACAGGAGTCCTTGCATTAAAATTTTTGTACAATGCAAGGACTCCCTGCCGGCCGCCAGAACTGCAGCGGCTGTATTTTTAAGAACTGTTACAAAAGCAGCAAAGCTGTACAAGGAGTCCTTGCATCATATTTGTGTAGAGTGCAAGGAGTCCCGTCCTATGTGATGTGTGCAGTTCGTGCGGCTCGTCTTTTGGGTCATAAGGCCTCATTATCCACCATTCAGCAATACAGGCGGTCCACTACTTAAGGACACCCCACTTACAGACAACCCATAGTTAAAGACGGACTCCGCTGCCCCCTGTGACCTCTGGTGACCTCTCTGGATGTTACTGTAGTCCCAGACTGCAATGATCAGCTGTACGGCGTCTGTAATGAAGCTTTATTGATAATCCTTGGTCCCATTACAGCAAAAAATGTTTAAACGCCAATTGTCACCGGGGAAAAAAAAAATTTTGTCTGGATCTACAATGATAAAATATACAGTTTCGATTTACATACAAATTCAACTTAAGAACAAACCTTCGGACCCTATCTTGTACGTAAAATTAAATGTAATAAACTTGATTTTTCTTTTTTTTTTTTTTTTTTGCAGGTGATGTCACTACTGGAGCCGCAGCGCCGAAATCCCCCAGCAGAGGGCAGAGCTCTCCAAAAGAAAACGCAGAGTAAGTCTCCAAAAATGAGGGGTCTGACATCTCAGGGAAATCTGTGACCCTATGTCAGCGCATTGTACTGACTGGTCCCATTCACCTGGAAGGTGCCACCAGGAATTGTCCTTGACCTCGTGACCTTGACCTCTGGACGAGCGGAGCCCCTATGACTTCTACAGCGGCAACAAGTAGCCAAAAGATGCCCCAAGTCCGTGATACTGACACTGTGTAGCGGGTTATGGGGGCTCCACTGGACCCGCGGGGGGGGGGGGGGGGGGGGGTTTAGTCCATTTCCATTATGTGTATAGCAGGTAAATGGGGGTCCTGCGGGTGGGAGGCCCCGTTAAAGGGTCTATCTGTTTTGGCAATCCTTGATGATTAGAGAAGTTTTCCTAACTACTCTACATGATATTCCGTGGATTTACAGCTCCATCAGGATGATGTTTCCAGCCTTGATCCGTCTCCATAGCTTTTCCATAGGATTTTGTATTTCTAGCAGCTCCCCCATATCGGCACACAGCGCCCCCCACACTAATAGTGCACCCCTACATTTACATATAACCTACACTCTAGTGTCCCTACTCATTCAGCCCTACAGCCGTGTTACATGTGCTGCCCCCCATTATTAGTGCCCCCTATATAGTATATGGCTCATTGTGTTATACTGGATCCCCCTACACAGTAGAGGTAGGTAGGTAGCCATGTCATGTGCGCCCCCCTCAGTATTCGTTCTCTGTCCCTGTTTGTGCAGAGTCTTTTGTGTACCCCCATATATAACACCCCCCGATGCCTCCTACATAGCAGTGTCCAGCTCGTGGCTCCTTTCTGTGCTGCCCTCTACATCTCAGTTTGGTCTCTTTTCTACCCCCCCCCCCCCCCCCACATTAATAGTCGCCCCATTTGTGCCCATAAAATTTTTTTTTACTAAATTGAAAGTTATACAAAACTCTTCGGGGGCCTCGTATTGTTAGTGGTGACTGCTCCCCAGAACAAGCCGTGACCCTGACGTCCACCCCTGACCCCCTCATAGACAGCGAGCAGCCTGCGGCCACACCCCACGTCCTTCAGATGCCACGTCCAGGGCCTTGTGAAGTGTCACCTGGAGTCCACATCTCACCAGCAATGGTCCTTACACTTTAATAGTTACTAAGACGAGGGGGGGACTAGGTGGGTGTCAGAGGGCCCTGCTTATCTGTGCACCTCATATACATCTCTATAGGGATGAGGCTGTTAGACTTCACAGATTGTTGCTTTAGGGGTCACTTTAAAGGAAATCTCCCATCACAATCCATCCTGATAAACCAGGGACATTACTCATTGATCCAGACACCAGGACTGTGGTATCTTCTTATATCCATGGCCTCCTACAATTATACTAATAAGTCTGAAGGGCTCTGGGGGATGTAACCAGAGCCCCCCTCCATGCGGTAGCTTCACTCTGCTGGAGTACTCTCCCCCCCCCCCTGTGTGAGATTACATCAGGCAGAACGAGGGGAGACAGTGTAACAGCCTGTGAAGCAACAGCACAGAGGGGCTCTGGTGACAGAGCATTTAGTATAATTTTAAAAGTTGATTTTAGAAGGAAGGAGGCCATGGATAACAAATATAAGCAGATACCACGGTCCCGGGGGCCTGGATCTATGAGTAACGTCCCTGGATGGATTTTGATGGTAGCTTTCCCTTTAATAAAACCAGCTGTTCCCTTTGAATTCCTTTGGGACCAGTGTAGCGGCCTGGTACATGCACATGGAGTAGAGGGACGTCACGGGCAATGAGGCCCAATCCTACATTCTGGAGCATAACACAGACGCAGCGGATCCGTGTGCACTTCCCAGCGCCGGGCGATCTCCATCTTGTGACATTTCCTCTCCCGGTGACATCTGTCGCAGCCGCCGGAATGTGGTAAACAGCAACTTAAGTGCCTGGTAAATGCCACTTGTAATCAGTCCTTGTGCGGATCAGGATGGGAGGGTCCTGCCCGGGCTCCAGAACCAGGATCCAGTTACATCCTAATACTGTTATTCTTATAGTAAGGGGGGGGTAGACACGCGGAGAAGCCCAAACCTCCCCCTCCCACCCCACCCCCACCCCCTCCATGTCCCCGCACGTCAGGAAGCTCAGAATAGACTTAATTCAATTTAATGAAAATAAACTAAAACTAAAAGCTGCACAAAAATTGTCAGTTTCCTAAAACTAAAGGGAAAAAAAATTAGTTTCGGAAAAAAAATTCGTTTTTTTAAATTTATTCTACCGTCACAATCCAAGTTCCAGGCCCCGTGGTGTCTTCTTCTTATATTTATTATCCATGGCCTTCGTCCTTCTAACTTTTTTTTTTTTTTATTATGACTATGCTAATAATTACCAGAGCCCCTCCGTGCCGCAGCTTTACAGGCTGTTACACTGTCTCCCCTCCTCCCTCAACACTTCCCCCTCCCTCTGCCTGATGTAATCTCACACAGTGGGAGTGGGGACGTATTCCTGCACAGTGTAACAGCCTGTGAAGCTGCAGCACCACGGTAGGGGCTCTGGTAACACACCCTGTAGCCCTTTAGGCTCATTAGCATTATTTTTACAGTTGATTTTAGAAGGTAGCATGGATTTTTATAGAAGATTTTCATTTAATATCCAGAAAATTATATTTCAAGGTCGTTAAATAAATTAAATCCACAAATCTTCACATACCAGTCCAGACCCCTTTTCATGATGTGGTCCCCCAGGTCCTGCTCCTGGCTTCTCCAGCAGATGGCTTTGCCCCCGGTGGTGACTGCTGCAGATTCCTCTAGACCACCAGTAACTTCTGGTCCTCTGATTGGCTGCAGCAGTCACATGACTGCCCCTCTTGTATATTCAGTTTCATTTTATTCTGTTTTCCAATTTTGCTAAATATTTTTGTTTCATTTCCCCCCCCTCCCCCCCCAGTATTTTGGAGAAGTTTTCGGTAGTTGAAGGGTCATTGAATGAGTTTTTGAAGATGAGGCAGCGGCTTATGGATGTGCAGGTAAGTGGCTGCGGGTAGATGAGTCCATGTGTGACCCAATGGCTATAGTTATGCTGGGTACCGGGATGTTACACCTTGTCCACTAATATAACATCCGGTTCTGAATGGAGAGTTCTATTGGACACCAGATGAGTTCTCTGCATACAGAATCCGGACTTCTCCACTCACATCCAGATCTGCATCAAGGGTTCTGTTGGCTTCAGCCCTGACATCATGGACCTCAGACAGGATCATGTGATGCAATGTACTCTGACCCACTGCATAGCGGGACCTCCTGCAGAGGATATATAGAAGCCGTACATATACACTAATGGGTGACATGGGAGGTAGGTACTTCTATAAGGGCACATCAACTTTTCATTATCATCAGAATCCATCCTGATAAACCAGGGACATTACTCATGGATCCAGGCACCGGGACTGTGGGATCTTCTTATATGTGTCATCCATGGCCTCCTCCCTTCTAAAATCAAGTTTTAACATTATGCTAATGAGTCAGAAGGACTCTGGGGGCGTTACCAGAGCCCCTCCGTGTTGCAGCTTCACAGGTTGTTACACTGTGGAGGAGCACTAACCCCCCTCCCCCCGTCTCACTAACTGCTGTCATATCACAAAGTGTAACAGCTTGTGAGTCTGCAGTATGGAGGGGCTCTGGTAACACTCCCCCAGAGCCCTCCTGACTCATCAATATAATTAAAAAGTGGATTTTAGAAGGAAGGAGGCCACGGATGACAAATATAAGAAGATCCCACAGTCCCGGTGCCTGGATCTAGGAGTAATGTCCCTGGTTTATCAGGATGGATTCCCTGTAATTTCCACATAACCCTGCGGTGCATGCAGTCAGGGGCCCAGTAGGGGGCAGCAGAGAGAGGCAGATATTTCCAGTGTCACTTTGCAGCTTTGTGTGTGAGTGGAGCGCTGCACATGACATAATGTAACATAAGTAAATCGCAGCATTTTCCGCGTCCCTCAGCTCCGTATAATGATGTTCCCAGCCCCTTCCCTGTGACCAGGGGGACCTCAGCCCAAAATACACTCAGCAGGCGGCTGGAAGTGCCGAGTCGGCATCTCGGTGACTTTGTGCGCTGGACGTGTGTCCTTCTGTTTACCTAATTTAGTCGGAAGCTGTTTCTGATCCGTCTTAGCTGTCCGCAGCACATGGGGAGACGTCTCCAGCAGCCGGCAGCGGGTGTGTGTGTGTGATTTCATGGGTGACACCCGCGCCGCTCGCTGGGTGGCTCCGGGGGCAAATATTTACGCAGTGTGAAATCTGCTCCGTACCCTGAAGATTAGCACTTGTTACTGACCCTGACCCCACGCTGAATAGTAAAAATGTCTATTTTCTGCAGATTTTTTAAAAATTCATATTAATATTGGTATTTAGTGATTATTATATATCGGTCGGGTCATGTGACCCAGTTGTAGCCCTGTTCTATTCAAGTATATAGGGCTGAGCCGCAATACCAAGTGCCACCACTATACAATGTGTGGCGCTGTGCCTGGTGAGGAGGCCGAGCGGTGGGATTGTAAGGTGTCGGACCACCAAACCGCCCAATTTTACACAGAAAATTGCTCGTTTAAAGGGGTGGTCTGCTCATAGGGGGCAACTTCCATACATTATAATAGGGCACAAAAATTGGAAAAAAATCATTTATTTTAGGGAGGTTTCACTGTATTCATATCTGTGTCCCAAAAAACCCTTTTAAAAGGGTAAAAATATAATATTTTTTTATTTTACTTGCCAATAAAATTTTTAATCCACCTTCCCCCTCCTTAAAGGGGTTGCCCAGAGAAATGGCTGATGCTTTCCGAAACGTCTCCTGTCCTGGCCATGGGTGATATGTGGTATTTCAAACTAAAGCCCCATTCATCTCTATACAGCCAAGCTGCAATACCGGCACTGGCCATGGTCAGGTGTGGCGCTGTTCTGGGAAGAAAGCAGACAGCCCCTTTAAGTATTAAAAAGTGGGGGGTTTTTCCTAGATATTTGTTACTATGTTTCCACTGAATGATTCTGTGCAGCTCATTACTCTCATGTGTGCAAGGGACTGTTCACATTGTGTTTATCTGATACCTGCATCAGGAGGCTCTGGCTGCATACGGCATACATACTCCTAGGCCCCCATTTACCTAACTGGGGGGGGGGAAGGCCAAAAGAGTAGAGGGTCGGTCTGGTGTCTGTCAGTGAAGGGGTTAACAGTAATGACAAGTCTTGCGCTTTCTCTGTGTGACTGATGGGACTTTTTCACATGTTTTTTCCTCTCCTAGGCTGTAGGGGGCAGCAGAGAGCTGGGAAACCTTTCCGGATTGGACCGCGGGGCGACAGATCTGCAAACGGAGATGCAAAAAGCGAAAGTTCTGAGTAAGGACTTAAAGGCAAAGCCTCACAGGACCCCTCCCCCTTTTTTTTTTCTTTAAAGGGGCGGCACATCTCGTTAGGGTAACGATGTTGGGTAACGGGTGTCAATTCCCAACCTTGAATCTCCCATAGAAAAACATTGGGTTGCGCCCCCTGTGCAGCTTAGAGCTTTATTGCGTCAAAGTTGCAGGAAGCCGCAGTCATAAGACATTGATTTGAATGGGAGGAGAACTTGTACAGAGCTGCCTAGTGCCTTTCAGAGCTCATGGAAAGCTGGGTGACACCCAGAGAGGACCCCCCGGAGGGTGATTTTGGCTACGTGCATGTAGTGGTGGACACATGAGGTCTCCGCCGGCCCATGGTGGAAGGAATTATCCGGCACTCAGCAGCGGAGCCCCGTATCATCGCCCTGACAATGGGGCTCTGTCATCCCCGGGTCATGTGTCGCCATATAATGCAGGAACGTGCGGAGAAGCTTCCATCGCTCCGAGCACGTGTGACCCCGCCGATCTGCACGTTTCCTATATCACAGATTATAGCCACGTCCTGCGCCGCCATATACGGCAAGACGCCCCGGGTGTAACAGAGAACCAAGGCCCAGAGTTCTGGAGAGTAAAGGAAACGGATCCAATCCAGAACACAGAGTATTATATGAGGATGTAGCAGAGCTGAGACTGTCATGTCCTGTCACTTCCTTATTAAAGGGAACCTGTCAGCAGCTGTTACCATACAGACTGCAGCCAGTGCTATGTCCCTGGAGACATGTCTAATTTATATTCGGGGAGCCTAGCTTCTCCAAGTGGATGGTGTACTCACACTGCTGTGCTCTGTGCTCTCTGCAGCCTATGTTAGGTTTTGATCGTGAAAAGATCTGTAATCATATTTAATTGTTTTTTGTTAGTAGCAGCGGGACTGTGAAATATGGATTTATATTCCAGGATTGTAGCTTCTCCAAGTGCCCTCGACTCTCTGCAGCCAGTGTTAGGTATTGACCCTGGAGAGATGAGTAATAACACCATTATATGTATATTGTTAGTAGCAGCAGGACTGTGAAATAAGGATTTATATTCCAGGATTGTAGCTTCTCCAAGATCTCTGGGGGGTGTCCTCACTAATGTGCTCTATGCATCAAGCTGCTCCACGCCTCTACTCTAATTGAAAGCTGTAACAGGGAATTTTCTTGAATATTACAGCAGCTTCATGTAGAGAACCAGAAGCACAGCAGTGTGAGGACAACTCCCAGTGCACTTGGATAGACAATAATCCAGGAATATATATCCATATGTCACAGTCCTGCTGCTACTAACAACATACACAAAGGTCTGATTACACATCTCTCCAGGGACGTAACACTGGGTGCTGAGAGAACAGAGCACAGCAGTGTGAGGTCTGATTACACATCTCTCCAGGGACGTAACAGTGGGTGCTGAGAGAACAGAGCACAGCAGTGTGAGGACACACCCCCAGTGCACTTGGGCTATAATCCATATTTATGTATCAGCCTGGTCCGCATCCTCATGCCTGAGAGTAGGGGGTCTTGTTAGCATATTGGGGGCTGGAGGAAATGAGGTGCGGATGGGGCAATCCCTACTCTCCTCCCTACACCCCATGTGATGGGGATTAGACGCTGATGATCCTTTATGTTTTCCCCTTTAGTTTGTGAAGTCAGAAAGATGAAGCAGCGTCGGCAGCGCACAGGATGATGGTGAGAGATGATACAGTGTTACCCCGGTGCATGATGGGAGTATCCCTCGCGTGTAACCACGGCGATACATTGTAGCTTCTCCTGCATTGATACATTTTTATTCTCTGCCATTGATTAGGTGATCGGTGACGTCTCTGCTGCACAATTCCCCAGTGGATTGATACCAGTCTGTATTGGAGATGAGAAGACGGAGACTATTACTGTATTACCTCCAGACCAATGGGGCTGTGTCCTCACACTGCTGTGCTCTGTGCAGCCAGTGTTAGGTATTTTCCCTGGAGAGATGTGTAATCATAGCTTTATATGTTGTTAGTAGCAGCAGGACTGTGAAATATGGATTTATATTCCAGGATTGTAGCTTCTGTAAGTGCAATGAGCGGTGTCAGCTCATAGAGCACAGCAGGGTGAGGAAACGCCCCCTGGAGCTACAATCCTGGAATGTAGATGAATACCATATGACCATAAACATATGAATACTCCCTTGTTATTTCCCCTCTAATCATGTCTAGTTTGTTTCGTTACAGTGTATCAGGAGCTTTCTCTTGTAACGAGCGACACACTTGTCAGCTTGATTCCATTCACTGATTGCAAGCAGAGATCTTTCAAATTTATATTTTTTTATCACAAACTTTATATATTTTCTCTGTTAAAAAAAATTGCAATGTGTATCCTGTAACTATTGTACAATGTTTCTTAAAGCGAACCTACACTAACCCCCCCAAGCCCAGTACCAGGACCTCCTTCTGTAACATGTACGTCCCCTGGAGGGGTTTTTAGTATATTTCTAGGTTGTAGTATGAATGAGAAATCCTCTTTTATTCTTTTGTAGGAAGCAGTCAGGCCAACCCCGCCTCCTGCAGTCAGGCCAACCCTGCCCCCTGCAGCCAGGCAAGCCCCCGCCCCCTGCAGTCAGGCCAGCCCCCACCTCCTACAGTCAGGCCAGCCCCCGCCCCCTGCAGTCAGGCCAGCCCCGCCCCCTGCAGTCAGGCCAGCCCCCGCCCCCTGCAGCCAGGCCAGCCCCCGCCTCCTGCAGTCAGGCCAACCCCGCCCCCTGCAGTCAGGCCAGCCCCCGCCCCCTGCAGTCAGGCCAGCCCCCGCCCCCTGCAGTCAGGCCAGCCCCCGCCCCCTGCAGTCAGGCCAGCCCCCGCCCCCTGCAGTCAGGCCAGCCCCCGCCTCCTGCAGTCAGGCCAGCCCCCGCCCCCTGCAGTCAGGCCAGCCCCCGCCCCCTGCAGTCAGGCCAGCCCCCGCCCCCTGCAGTCAGGCCGCCCCCGCCCCCTGCAGTCAGGCCAGCCCCTGCAGTCAGGCCAGCCCCCGCCCCCTGCAGTCAGGCCAGCCCCCGCCCCCTGCAGCCAGGCCAACCCCCGCCCCCTGCAGTCAGGCCAGCCCCCGCCCCCTGCAGTCAGGCCAGCCCCCGCCTCCTGCAGTCAGGCCAGCCCCCGCCCCCTGCAGTCAGGCCAGCCCCCGCCCCCTGCAGTCAGGCCAGCCCCCGCCCCCTGCAGTCAGGCCGCCCCCGCCCCCTGCAGTCAGGCCAGCCCCTGCAGTCAGGCCAGCCCCCGCCCCCTGCAGTCAGGCCAGCCCCCGCCCCCTGCAGCCAGGCCAACCCCCGCCCCCTGCAGCCAGGCCAACCCCCGCCCCCTGCAGCCAGGCCAGCCCCCTGCAGTCAGGCCAGCCCCCGGCAGTCAGGCCAGCCCCCGGCAGCCAGGCCAGCCCCCGGCAGCCAGGCCAGCCCCTGGCAGCCAGGCCAGCCCCCGGCCCCTGGCAGCCAGGCCAGCCCCGGCCCCCGGCAGCCAGGCCGGCCCCCGGCAGCCAGGCCAGCCCCCGGCAGCCAGGCCAGCCCCCGCCCCCCGGCAGCCAGGCCAGCCCCCGCCCCCCGGCAGCCAGGCCAGCCCCCGCCCCCCGGCAGCCAGGCCAGCCCCCGCCCCCCGGCAGCCAGGCCAGCCCCCGCCCCCCGGCAGTCAGGCCAGCCCCCGCCCCCCGGCAGTCAGGCCAGCCCCCGCCCCCCGGCAGTCAGGCCAGCCCCCGCCCCCCGGAAGCCAGGGCAGCCCCCGCCCCCCGGAAGCCAGGGCAGCCCCCGCCCCCTGCAGTAAGGCCAACCCCGCTCCCTGCATCCTACAAAAGATTTAGGCTACATTCACACTGCCGTATAGGGGACGTATATACGGCCAATATACGTCCCCCATAGACGGCAATGGGCGCACGGCGCCCTACGGGAGCGGTACGGTGCAGCACACGTGCGGCACCGTACCGCTTCGTACCCCGGAAAAAGATAGGACATGTCCTATCTTTGTCCGTAGTACGGCGCAGTGGCCCATATGATCCTATGGAGAGGGGCGGGGGTGAGCTGCGCCTGTCGCGTGCCCACCGTACCGTAGCGGACAACGGTAGTGTGAATGCAGCCTTAAAGATAATTTCTCATTAATGCTACAACCTAGAAATATACTAAAATCCCCTCCAGGGGACGTACATGTTACAGAAGAAGGTGCCGGTACTGGGTTTTTATATTCTATTAGGAAGTTGCAGAATTCTCTCTCTGCTGATTTATCTTCTATATTATTAGAGTTGTTACATTTTTGTCACTTTTTGATGTTGTGGCTTTATTTTTGTGTTTGTAAGAGGTTTGATGCCCAGAATAGATGGGACCCCCGCCCCCCCCCCCCCTGTGGTCGCCATCTGCGGGGCCCTCGCCCATTTAGCTGCTTCGCCCTGAACTTTGCCTTGTTTTTCCAAGTCTTGGTCTAAAAGGGAAATCTCTGAAAATACTTTGCCGGGTGAATGTCAGAAATGTCCTGCTGCTTTCACCTGCCGAAAATACAGCGGGGGCGCACCTGTCACCCCACACCCGGGAGGACAGAGAACGTGTGGGCTAGATATTAACCACTCACAGATGAGGGTTTGCTACAATTGTATCAAGTCCAGACGATCCAAACAAGAACAAATCTCTAGGACGTTACATTTCTCTTCCACGGATGATAATGTGACGACCCCTCAGCTGTGAGAAGTGACGGGGCAGGGTGGGTTTTTAGAATGATTTGGAAGGGATGTGATGCTGGTAGTGACAGATGGAGGAAGATGCTTGTGATGGATTTAAAGGGGTCCTCTGATTTTATATAAATAGGGCCCCAGTCTTGTGGCTACTACTCGCTTCATCAAAGACAGAAGACATGGAGGATCCTGTGATTCCCCTTCATCCAACGCAAATTACCCCCTGATTCCCACTCATCCAACGAACCCCGTGATTCCCCCTCGTCCAATGCAAATTACCCCGTGATTCCCCCTCATCCAACGCAAATTACCCCGTGATTCCCCCTCATCCAACGCAAATTACCCCGTTATTCCCCCTCATCCAACGCAAATTACCCCGTGATTCCCCCTCATCCAACACAAATTACCCTGTGATTCCCCCTCGTCCAACACAAATTACCCCGTGATTCCCCCTCATCCAACGCAAATTACCCCGTGATTCCCCCTCATCCAACACAAATTACCCCATGATTCCCCCTCATCCAACACAAATTACCCCGTGATTCCCCCTCATCCAACACAAATTACCCTGTGATTCCCCCTCATCCAACGCAAATTACCCTGTGATTCCCCCTCATCCAACGCAAATTACCCTGTGATTCCCCCTCATCCAACGCAAATTACCCCGTGATTCCCCCCTCGTCCAACGCAAATTACCCCGTGATTCCCCCTCATCCAACGCAAATTACCCCGTGATTCCCCCTCATCCAACGCAAATTACCCCGTGATTCCCCCTCATCCAACGCAAATTACCCCGTGATTCCCCCCTCGTCCAACGCAAATTACCCCGTGATTCCCCCTCATCCAACGCAAATTACCCCGTGATTCCCCCTCATCCAACGCAAATTACCCCGTGATTCCCCCTCATCCAACGCAAATTACCCCGTGATTCCCCCTCATCCGACGCAAATTACCCCGTGATTCCCCCTCGTCCAACGCAAATTACCCCGTGATTCCCCCTCGTCCGACGCAAATTACCCCGTGATTCCCCCTCATCCGACGCAGAGAACCCAGTGATGCCCCCTCATCCATCCCTGTGATCCCCATTATCCAGTACAGAGGTCCTCGAGGTCCCCCTTTTTTGGTGGTGTCCCTGTGATCCCTCTGACCTCATAAAAATGGACCTTTTCCGTACAGAGGACCTCAAACTGCCTTTCATCTAATGCAGAGCCCCCCAGGATCCCCTCATTCAGTATAGAGGACCCCCAGATCATCCTCATCCAATAGTCCCTCTTGTCCCATGGCCCCCTTTATCCACTGCTCCTAATGACCCTCCTTAGTCCCGGGAAGTGTTGACCTCTTCCCATTGGGTAAAATCCTTCTCCAGTGATTTGTGATCCCCCCGATCACTGAGGTTACACAAACCCATCACGTTCCTGCTGATTTTGGGGGAGCCCCCTGCACCTGCCCCCTCCTCCTCCTGCGGGGGCCCTTGTCATGCAGTGACGGCCTCTTCCTGCGCTGGTGGGGGGCGCTGTGCCCATGGGAGGGGGGCAGTGATTTAGCAGCCCTTACCATGCAGTTATAACCCGCCCTGACAACGGCGCCGCTCGTTCATCACGACCCCGGAGCGCGGCTTAACCTTGCCCAGCAGAGTCAGCCACATCCAGTATTTAAAGGGACGGGCCCCTGTCAGCCGCAGCCTTGTTACAGAAAACTTATGGAAAAAGAATTCGGAAAGAGCCGGGAAGTTTTGTCGATTCCAGCACTTTAACACAAAATTCAATATTTATTTCCACTCGCTTCGTTTTCAAGAACTGACCCAGAATTTATGACTCTTGGGCGACAAGAAGATCCCCGGAGCCAACAATGTCCTGTAATTTAACAATTTGTAGACCAGCGGGAATATAATGGATTCCTCTGAAGGGAACTTTACTCTGGGTAATACACAATATAGAAATTACTGATGGAGAACTGGTAGATGTAACACAGTAAGAAGAGGTCAATGTTACCGCCCCTTTAATTTATAATTCAGGTAAATTATCTGACAACAGAAAGTATAATGGTTGTCATCAAAATAAGCTCTAAGTACTAAACACCAGCAGAATAGTGAGTGCAGCTCTGGGGTATAATACAGGATGTAACTCAGGATAAGTAATGTCATGTATGTACACAGTGACTGCACCAGCAGCAGAATAGTGAGTGCAGCTCTGGGGTATAATACAGGATGTAACTCAGGATAAGTAATGTCATGTATGTACACAGTGACTGCACCAGCAGCAGAATAGTGAGTGCAGCTCTGGGGTATAATACAGGATGTAACTCAGGATCAGTACAGGATAAGTAATGTCATGTATGTACACAGTGACTGCACCAGCAGCAGAATAGTGAGTGCAGCTCTGGGGTATAATACAGGATGTAACTCAGGATCAGTACAGGATAAGTAATGTCATGTATGTACACAGTGACTGCACCAGCAGCAGAATAGTGAGTGCAGCTCTGGAGTATAATACAGGATGTAACTCAGGATCAGTACAGGATAAGTAATGTCATGTATGTACACAGTGACTGCACCAGCAGCAGAATACTGAGTGCAGCTCTGGGTATAATACAGGATGTAACTCAGGATCAGTACAGGATAAGTAATGTCATGTATGTACACAGTGACTGCACCAGCAGCAGAATAGTGAGTGCAGCTCTGGAGTATAATACAGGATGTAACTCAGGATCAGTACAGGATAAGTAATGTCATGTATGTACACAGTGACTGCACCAGCAGCAGAATAGTGAGTGCAGCTCTGGGGTATAATACAGGATGTAACTCAGGATCAGTACAGGATAAGTTATGTCATGTATGTACAGTGACTGCACCAGCAGCAGAATAGTGAGTGCAGCTCTGGGGTATAATACAGGATGTAACTCAGGATCAGTACAGGATAAGTAATGTCATGTATGTACAGAGTGACTCCACCAGCAGCAGAATAGTGAGTGCAGCTCTGGGGTATAATACAGGATGTAACTCAGGATCAGTACAGGATAAGTAATGTCATGTATGTACACAGTGACTGCACCAGCAGCAGAATAGTGAGTGCAGCTCTGGAGTATAACACAGGATGTAACTCAGGATCAGTACAGGATCAGTAATGTCATGTATGTACACAGTGACTGCACCAGCAGCAGAATAGTGAGTGCAGCTCTGGAGTATAATACAGGATATAACTCAGGATCAGTACAGGATAAGTAATGTCATGTATGTACACAGTGACTGCACCAGCAGCAGAATAGTGAGTGCAGCTCTGGAGTATAATACAGGATGTAACTCAGGATCAGTACAGGATAAGTAATGTCATGTATGTACACAGTGACTGCACCAGCAGCAGAATAGTGAGTGCAGCTCTGGAGTATAATACAGGATGTAACTCAGGATCAGTACAGGATAAGTAATGTCATGTATGTACACAGTGACTGCACCAGCAGCAGAATAGTGAGTGCAGCTCTGGAGTATAATACAGGATGTAACTCAGGATCAGTACAGGATAAGTAATGTCATGTATGTACACAGTGACTGCACCAGCAGCAGAATAGTGAGTGCAGCTCTGGAGTATAATACAGGATGTAACTCAGGATCAGTACAGGATAAGTAATGTCATGTATGTACACAGTGACTGCACCAGCAGCAGAATAGTGAGTGCAGCTCTGGAGTATAATACAGGATGTAACTCCGGATCAGTACAGGATAAGTAATGTCATGTATGTACACAGTGACTGCACCAGCAGCAGAATAGTGAGTGCAGCTCTGGGGTATAATACAGGATGTAACTCAGGATCAGTACAGGGTAAGTAATGTCATGTATGTACACAGTGACTGCACCAGCAGCAGAATAGTGAGTGCAGCTCTGGAGTATAATACAGGATGTAACTCAGGATCAGTACAGGATAAGTAATGTCATGTATGTACACAGTGACTGCACCAGCAGCAGAATAGTGAGTACAGCTCTGGAGTATAATACAGGATGTAACTCAGGATCAGTACAGGATCAGTAATGTCATGTATGTACACAGTGACTGCACCAGCAGCAGAATAGTGAGTGCAGCTCTGGAGTATAATACAGGATATAACTCAGGATCAGTACAGGATAAGTAATGTCATGTATGTACACAGTGACTGCACCAGCAGCAGAATAGTGAGTGCAGCTCTGGAGTATAATACAGGATGTAACTCAGGATCAGTACAGGATAAGTAATGTCATGTATGTACACAGTGACTGCACCAGCAGCAGAATAGTGAGTGCAGCTCTGGAGTATAATACAGGATGTAACTCAGGATCAGTACAGGATAAGTAATGTCATGTATGTACACAGTGACTGCACCAGCAGCAGAATAGTGAGTGCAGCTCTGGAGTATAATACAGGATGTAACTCAGGATCAGTACAGGATAAGTAATGTCATGTATGTACACAGTGACTGCACCAGCAGCAGAATAGTGAGTGCAGCTCTGGAGTATAATACAGGATGTAACTCAGGATCAGTACAGGATAAGTAATGTCATGTATGTACACAGTGACTGCACCAGCAGCAGAATAGTGAGTGCAGCTCTGGAGTATAATACAGGATGTAACTCCGGATCAGTACAGGATAAGTAATGTCATGTATGTACACAGTGACTGCACCAGCAGCAGAATAGTGAGTGCAGCTCTGGGGTATAATACAGGATGTAACTCAGGATCAGTACAGGGTAAGTAATGTCATGTATGTACACAGTGACTGCACCAGCAGCAGAATAGTGAGTGCAGCTCTGGAGTATAATACAGGATGTAACTCAGGATCAGTACAGGATAAGTAATGTCATGTATGTACACAGTGACTGCACCAGCAGCAGAATAGTGAGTGCAGCTCTGGAGTATAATACAGGATGTAACTCCGGATCAGTACAGGATAAGTAATGTCATGTATGTACACAGTGACTGCACCAGCAGCAGAATAGTGAGTGCAGCTCTGGGGTATAATACAGGATGTAACTCAGGATCAGTACAGGGTAAGTAATGTCATGTATGTACACAGTGACTGCACCAGCAGCAGAATAGTGAGTGCAGCTCTGGGGTATAATACAGGATGTAACTCAGGATCAGTACAGGGTAAGTAATGTCATGTATGTACACAGTGACTCCACCAGCAGCAGAATAGTGAGTGCAGCTCTGGGGTATAATACAGGATGTAACTCAGGATCAGTACAGGATAAGTAATGTCATGTATGTACACAGTGACTGCACCAGCAGCAGAATAGTGAGTGCAGCTCTGGAGTATAACACAGGATGTAACTCAGGATCAGTACAGGATCAGTAATGTCATGTATGTACACAGTGACTGCACCAGCAGCAGAATAGTGAGTGCAGCTCTGGAGTATAATACAGGATGTAACTCAGGATCAGTACAGGACAAGTAATGTCATGTATGTACACAGTGACTGCACCAGCAGCAGAATAGTGAGTGCAGCTCTGGAGTATAATACAGGATGTAACTCAGGATCAGTACAGGATAAGTAATGTCATGTATGTACACAGTGACTGCACCAGCAGCAGAATAGTGAGTGCAGCTCTGGAGTATAATACAGGATGTAACTCCGGATCAGTACAGGATAAGTAATGTCATGTATGTACACAGTGACTGCACCAGCAGCAGAATAGTGAGTGCAGCTCTGGAGTATAACACAGGATGTAACTCAGGATCAGTACAGGATCAGTAATGTCATGTATGTACACAGTGACTGCACCAGCAGCAGAATAGTGAGTGCAGCTCTGGAGTATAATACAGGATATAACTCAGGATCAGTACAGGGTAAGTAATGTCATGTATGTACACAGTGACTGCACCAGCAGCAGAATAGTGAGTGCAGCTCTGGGGTATAATACAGGATGTAACTCAAGATCAGTACAGGGTAAGTAATGTCATGTATGTACACAGTGACTGCACCAGCAGCAGAATAGTGAGTGCAGCTCTGGGGTATAATACAGGATGTAACTCAGGATCAGTACAGGATAAGTAATGTCATGTATGTACACAGTGACTACACCAGCAGCAGAATAGTGAGTGCAGCTCTGGGGTATAATACAGGATGTAACTCAGGATAAGTAATGTCATGTATGTACACAGTGACTACACCAGCAGCAGAATAGTGAGTACAGCTCTGGGGTATAATACAGGATGTAACTCAGGATCAGTACAGGATAAGTAATGTCATGTATGTACACAGTGACTGCACCAGCAGCAGAATAGTGAGTGCAGCTCTGGAGTATAATACAGGATGTAACTCAGGATCAGTACAGGATAAGTAATGTCATGTATGTACACAGTGACTGCACCACCAGCAGAATAGTGAGTGCAGCTCTGGAGTATAATACAGGATGTAACTCAGGATCAGTACAGGATAAGTAATGTCATGTATGTACACAGTGACTGCACCAGCAGCAGAATAGTGAGTGCAGCTCTGGGGTATAATACAGGATGTAACTCAGGATCAGTACAGGATAAGCAATGTCATGTATGTACACAGTGACTGCACCAGCAGCAGAATAGTGAGTGCAGCTCTGGAGTATAATACAGGATGTAACTCAGGATCAGTACAGGATAAGTAATGCCATGTATGTACACAGTGATTGCACCAGCAGCAGAATAGTGAGTGCAGCTCTGGAGTATAATACAGGATGTAACTCAGGATCAGTACAGGATAAGTAATGCCATGTATGTACACAGTGATTGCACCAGCAGCAGAATAGTGAGTGCAGCTCTGGAGTATAATACAGGATGTAACTCAGGATCAGTACAGGATAAGTAATGTCATGTATGTACACAGTGACTGCACCAGCAGCAGAATAGTGAGTGCAGCTCTGGAGTATAATACAGGATGTAACTCAGGATCAGTACAGGATAAGAAATGTCATGTATGTACACAGTGACTGCACCAGCAGCAGAATAGTGAGTGCAGCTCTGGAGTATAATACAGGATGTAACTCAGGATCAGTACAGGATAAGTAATGTCATGTATGTACACAGTGACTGCACCAGCAGCAGAATAGTGAGTGCAGCTCTGGGGTATAATATGAGATGTAACAGTGAGTACCAGGTCTCCAGTGAGTATTAGAGTCTGGGGATGATTAAGGTGATGGGAACGTCCAGGGGGGGTCGCGCTGCTGATTTGCCTCCTTCTTGTCCTTTTTGGATGTGGTT
This sequence comes from Engystomops pustulosus, assembly GCF_040894005.1. Lineage (NCBI taxonomy): Eukaryota > Metazoa > Chordata > Amphibia > Anura > Leptodactylidae > Engystomops > Engystomops pustulosus. The sequence goes on along the minus strand of NC_092420.1, from coordinate 96,931,825 downwards.
TTTTCGTGATTACTTTGGATTCGTTCTGCTCAGAAAACTTTAAACCCGTGACGGTTCTGCGGCTGCTGGAGCCAGAATGTCACATTATCGTCACATGGTGAAGCATGAAATTTATTTACTTTACTTGCACAAGCTTTTCTTAAAACAACCTAATCGAGGAGGTGGCGGATGAATGGCGGCCATTATGTGCGGGTCACTATATCATTATCTCGGACAGGCGGCCCCATTGTTCGCCCGGGACCAGCGTTCACTGTAAACAAAATATTTTCTAAGAGAATGTAAGCAAATCTCCCCCCAGCTGCCAAGAGATGAAATCTATGTCCTGCCTCGGCATCTCCCAATATTCTGCACATTCCCAGGACGGCAAAATACCAGAAATATCCGTCTGGAACCTACAAAGTAGTAAGAAGGTCAACACAACCTCGACCTTTGTGGGAGACCCTCCAGGTGAAGCCCCCTTTGTGCCCACTAAAACTGTGAAAACCATCAGAACCCCCCACACCATCACACCCAACAGTGTCACCAACACAGCCCCCCCACACCATCACACCCAACAGTGTCACCAGCAGAGCCCCCCCCCCCACACCATCACACCCAACAGTGTCACCAGCAGAGCCCCCCATACCATCACACCCAACAGTGTCACCAGCACAGCCCCCCACACCATTACACCCAACAGTGTCACCAGCAGAGCCCCCCACACCATCACACCCAACAGTGTCACCAGCACAGCCCCCCACACATCACACCCAACAGTGTCACCAGCAAAGCCCCCCACACATCACACCCAACAGTGTCACCAGCACAGCCCCCCCCCCACACCATCACACCCAACAGTGTCACCAGCAAAGCCCCCCACACCATCACACCCAACAGTGTCACCAGCACAGCCCCCCCACACCAACACACCCAACAGTGTCACCAGCACAGCCCCCCACACCATCACACCCAACAGTGTCACCAGCACAGCCCCCCCCCACACCATCACACCCAACAGTGTCACCAGCAGAGCCCCCCACACCATCACACCCAACAGTGTCACCAGCACAGCCCCCCACACATCACACCCAACAGTGTCACCAGCAAAGCCCCCCACACATCACACCCAACAGTGTCACCAGCACAGCCCCCCCCCCACACCATCACACCCAACAGTGTCACCAGCAAAGCCCCCCACACCATCACACCCAACAGTGTCACCAGCACAGCCCCCCCACACCAACACACCCAACAGTGTCACCAGCACAGCCCCCCACACCATCACACCCAACAGTGTCACCAGCACAGCCCCCCCCCCCACACCATCACACCCAACAGTGTCACCAGCAAAGCCCCCACACCATCACACCTCCTTCTCCAGGCTTCATGATGGGGACCAGGCATGTAGAGTCCATTCCTTCACCTTTTCTGTGTTGCAAGACCCAGTGGTTGGAACCAAAGATCTCACATTTGAACTCAACTCATCAGACCAAAGCCCCGATGTCCATTCCTTGTGTCTCTGGTGTTTGGTGCTGATCCTTAGCAGCGGTTTCCTAGCAGCGATGTTACCATGAAGCTGCTGCACAGTTCCCCGGCAAAGGCGACTCTCGTGCTCCCCGGAAGAGGCGGCTTGTGCTCCGCGGCAGAGGCGACTCTCGTGCTACCCGGCGGAAGCGAAGAAGGTGAACTCCGGGGACCTGAGCGGGGAAGCGACACATGCAGGATATCGGGCGCAGGATCTTAGTGACTCCCCGCACAGGGCATTATACACGGACAATGCACTTACATGCACCAGGAAGAAGAAGGTGAACTCCGGGGACCTGAGCGGGGAAGCGACACATGCAGGATATCGGGCGCAGGATCTTAGTGACTCCCCGCACAGGGCATTATACACTGACAATGCACTTACATGCACCAGGAAGAAGAAGGTGAACTCCGGGGACCTGAGCGGGGAAGAGACACATGCAGGATATCAGGCGCACGATCTTAGTGTCTCCCCGCACAGCGCAATTTTACACGGACAATGCACTTACATGCACCAGGAAGAAGAAGGTGAACTCCTGGGACCTGAGCGGGGAAGAGACACATGCAGGATATCAGGCGCACGATCTTAGTGTCTCCCCGCACAGCGCAATTTTACACGGACAATGCACTTACATGCACCAGGAAGAAGAAGGTGAACTCCGGGGACCTGAGCGGGGAAGAGACACATTCAGGATATCAGGCGCACAATCTTAGTGTCTCCCCGCACAGCGCAATTTTACACGGACAATGCACTTACATGCACCAGGAAGAAGAAGGTGAACTCCTGGGACCTGAGCGGGGAAGCAACACATGCAGGATATCGGACGCAGGATCTTAGTGACTCCTTGCACAGCGCTTTATACACGGACAATGCACTTACATGCACCAAGAAGAAGGTGAACTCCGGGGACCTGAGTGGGGAAGCGACACATGCAGGATATCGGGTGCACGATCTTAGTGAATCGCGGCACAGCGCATTATACACGGACAATGCACTTACATGCACCAGGAAGAAGAAGGTGAACTCCGGGGACCTGAGCGGGGAAGCGACACATGCAGGATATCGGGCGCAGGATCTTAGTGACTCCCCACACAGCGCATTATACACAGACAATGCACTTACATGCATCAGGAAGAAGGTGAACTCCGGGGACCTGAGCGGGGAAGCGACACATGCAGGATATCGGGCGCACGATCTTAGTGACTCCCCGCACAGCGCATTATACACGGACAATGCACTTACATGCACCAGGAAGAAGAAGGTGAACTCCGGGGACCTGAGCGGGGAAGCGACACAAGCAGGATATCGGGCACAGGATCTTAGTGACTCCCTGCACAGCGCATTATACACGGACAATGCACTTACATGCACCAGGAAGAAGAAGGTGAACTCCGGGGACCTGAGCGGGGAAGCGACACATGCAGGATATCGGGCGCAGGATCTTAGTGACTCCCCGCACAGCGCATTATACACGGACAATGCACTTACATGCACCAGGAAGAAGAAGATGAACTCCGGGGACCTGAGTGGGGAAGCGACACATGCAGAATATCGGGTGCAGGATCTTAGTGACTCCCCGCACAGCGCATTATACACGGACAATGCACTTACATGCACCAGGAAGAAGAGGGTGAACTCCTGGGACCTGAGCGGGGAAGCGACACATGCAGGATATCGGGCGCAGGATCTTAGTGAATCGCGGTACAGCGCATTATACACGGACAATACACTTACATGCACCAGGAAGAAGAAGGTGAACTCCGGGGACCTGAGCGGGGAAGCGACACATGCAGGATATCGGGTGCAGGATCTTAGTGACTCCCCGCACAGCGAATTATACACGGACAATGCACTTACATGCACCAGGAAGAAGAGGGTGAACTCCTGGGACCTGAGCGGGGAAGCGACACATGCAGGATATCGGGCGCAGGATCTTAGTGAATCGCGGTACAGCGCATTATACACGGACAATACACTTACATGCACCAGGAAGAAGAAGGTGAACTCCGGGGACCTGAGCGGGGAAGCGACACATGCAGGATATCGGGTGCAGGATCTTAGTGACTCCCCGCACAGCGAATTATACACGGACAATGCACTTACATGCACCAGGAAGAAGAGGGTGAACTCCTGGGACCTGAGCGGGGAAGCGACACATGCAGGATATCGGGCGCAGGATCTTAGTGAATCGCGGTACAGCGCATTATACACGGACAATACACTTACATGCACCAGGAAGAAGAAGGTGAACTCCGGGGACCTGAGCGGGGAAGCGACACATGCAGCATATCAGGTGCAGGATCTTAGTGACTCCCCGCACAGCGAATTATACACGGACAATGCACTTACATGCACCAGGAAGAAGAGGGTGAACACCTGGGACCTGAGCGGGGAAGCGACACATGCAGGATATCGGGCGCAGGATCTTAGTGAATCGCGGTACAGCGCATTATACACGGACAATACACTTACATGCACCAGGAAGAAGAAGGTGAACTCCGGGGACCTGAGCGGGGAAGCGACACATGCAGGATATCGGGTGCAGGATCTTAGTGACTCCCCGCACAGCGAATTATACACGGACAATGCACTTACATGCACCAGGAAGAAGAGGGTGAACTCCTGGGACCTGAGCGGGGAAGCGACACATGCAGGATATCGGGCGCAGGATCTTAGTGAATCGCGGTACAGCGCATTATACACGGACAATACACTTACATGCACCAGGAAGAAGAAGGTGAACTCCGGGGACCTGAGCGGGGAAGCGACACATGCAGGATATCGGGTGCAGGATCTTAGTGACTCCCCGCACAGCGAATTATACACAGACAATGCACTTACATGCACCAGGAAGAAGAGGGTGAACTCCTGGGACCTGAGCGGGGAAGCGACACATGCAGGATATCGGGCGCAGGATCTTAGTGAATCGCGGTACAGCGCATTATACACGGACAATACACTTGCATGCACCAGGAAGAAGAAGGTGAACTCCGGGGACCTGAGCGGGGAAGCAACACATGCAGGATATCGGGTGCAGGATCTTAGTGACTCCCCGCACAGCGAATTATACACGGACAATGCACTTACATGCACCAGGAAGAAGAAGGTGAACTCCGGGGACCTGAGTGGGGAAGCGACACATGCAGGATATCGGGTGCAGGATCTTAGTGACTCCCCGCACAGCGCATTATACACGGACAATGCACTTACATGCACCAGGAAGAAGAGGATGAACTCCTGGGACCTGAGCGGGGAAGCGACACATGCAGGATATCGGGCGCAGGATCTTAGTGAATCGCGGTACAGCGCATTATACACGGACAATACACTTACATGCACCAGGAAGAAGAAGGTGAACTCCGGGGACCTGAGCGGGGAAGCGACACATGCAGGATATCGGGTGCAGGATCTTAGTGACTCCCCGCACAGCGAATTATACACGGACAATGCACTTACATGCACCAGGAAGAAGAGGGTGAACACCTGGGACCTGAGCGGGGAAGCGACACATGCAGGATATCGGGCGCAGGATCTTAGTGAATCGCGGTACAGCGCATTATACACGGACAATACACTTACATGCACCAGGAAGAAGAAGGTGAACTCCGGGGACCTGAGCGGGGAAGCGACACATGCAGGATATCGGGTGCAGGATCTTAGTGACTCCCCGCACAGCGAATTATACACGGACAATGCACTTACATGCACCAGGAAGAAGAGGGTGAACTCCTGGGACCTGAGCGGGGAAGCGACACATGCAGGATATCGGGCGCAGGATCTTAGTGAATCGCGGTACAGCGCATTATACACGGACAATACACTTACATGCACCAGGAAGAAGAAGGTGAACTCCGGGGACCTGAGCGGGGAAGCGACACATGCAGGATATCGGGTGCAGGATCTTAGTGACTCCCCGCACAGCGAATTATACACGGACAATGCACTTACATGCACCAGGAAGAAGAGGGTGAACTCCTGGGACCTGAGCGGGGAAGCGACACATGCAGGATATCGGGCGCAGGATCTTAGTGAATCGCGGTACAGCGCATTATACACGGACAATACACTTACATGCACCAGGAAGAAGAAGGTGAACTCCGGGGACCTGAGCGGGGAAGCGACACATGCAGGATATCGGGTGCAGGATCTTAGTGACTCCCCGCACAGCGAATTATACACGGACAATGCACTTACATGCACCAGGAAGAAGAGGGTGAACTCCTGGGACCTGAGCGGGGAAGCGTCACATGCAGGATATCGGGCGCAGGATCTTAGTGAATCGCGGTACAGCGCATTATACACGGACAATACACTTACATGCACCAGGAAGAAGAAGGTGAACTCCGGGGACCTGAGCGGGGAAGCGACACATGCAGGATATCGGGTGCAGGATCTTAGTGACTCCCCGCACAGCGAATTATACACGGACAATGCACTTACATGCACAAGGAAGAAGAGGGTGAACTCCTGGGACCTGAACGGGGAAGCGACACATGCAGGATATCGGGCGCAGGATCTTAGTGACTCCCCGCACAGCGCATTATACACGGACAATGCACTTACATGCACCAGGAAGAAGAGGGTGAACTCCTGGGACCTGAACGGGGAAGCGACACATGCAGGATATCGGGCGCAGGATCTTAGTGAATCGCGGTACAGCGCATTATACACGGACAATACACTTACATGCACCAGGAAGAAGAAGGTGAACTCCGGGGATCTGAGCGGGGAAGCGACACATGCAGGATATCGGGTGCAGGATCTTAGTGACTCCCCGCACAGCGAATTATACACGGACAATGCACTTACATGCACCAGGAAGAAGAGGGTGAACTCCTGGGACCTGAGCGGGGAAGCGACACATGCAGGATATCGGGCGCAGGATCTTAGTGAATCGCGGTACAGCGCATTATACACGGACAATACACTTACATGCACCAGGAAGAAGAAGGTGAACTCCGGGGACCTGAGCGGGGAAGCGACACATGCAGGATATCGGGTGCAGGATCTTAGTGACTCCCCGCACAGCGAATTATACACGGACAATGCACTTACATGCACCAGGAAGAAGAGGGTGAACTCCTGGGACCTGAACGGGGAAGCGACACATGCAGGATATCGGGCGCAGGATCTTAGTGACTCCCCGCACAGCGCATTATACACGGACAATGCACTTACATGCACCAGGAAGAAGAGGGTGAACTCCTGGGACCTGAACGGGGAAGCGACACATGCAGGATATCGGGCGCAGGATCTTAGTGAATCGCGGTACAGCGCATTATACACGGACAATACACTTACATGCACCAGGAAGAAGAAGGTGAACTCCGGGGACCTGAGCGGGGAAGCGACACATGCAGGATATCGGGTGCAGGATCTTAGTGACTCCCCGCACAGCGAATTATACACGGACAATGCACTTACATGCACCAGGAAGAAGAGGGTGAACTCCTGGGACCTGAGCGGGGAAGCGACACATGCAGGATATCGGGCGCAGGATCTTAGTGACTCCCCGCACAGCGCATTATACACGGACAATACACTTACATGCACCAGGAAGAAGAAGGTGAACTCCGGGGACCTGAGCGGGGAAGCGACACATGCAGGATATCGGGTGCAGGATCTTAGTGACTCCCCGCACAGCGAATTATACACGGACAATGCACTTACATGCACCAGGAAGAAGAGGGTGAACTCCTGGGACCTGAACGGGGAAGCGACACATGCAGGATATCGGGCGCAGGATCTTAGTGAATCGCGGTACAGCGCATTATACACGGACAATACACTTACATGCACCAGGAAGAAGAAGGTGAACTCCGGGGATCTGAGCGGGGAAGCGACACATGCAGGATATCGGGTGCAGGATCTTAGTGACTCCCCGCACAGCGAATTATACACGGACAATGCACTTACATGCACCAGGAAGAAGAGGGTGAACTCCTGGGACCTGAGCGGGGAAGCGACACATGCAGGATATCGGGCGCAGGATCTTAGTGAATCGCGGTACAGCGCATTATACACGGACAATACACTTACATGCACCAGGAAGAAGAAGGTGAACTCCGGGGACCTGAGCGGGGAAGCGACACATGCAGGATATCGGGTGCAGGATCTTAGTGACTCCCCGCACAGCGAATTATACACGGACAATGCACTTACATGCACCAGGAAGAAGAGGGTGAACTCCTGGGACCTGAACGGGGAAGCGACACATGCAGGATATCGGGCGCAGGATCTTAGTGACTCCCCGCACAGCGCATTATACACGGACAATGCACTTACATGCACCAGGAAGAAGAGGGTGAACTCCTGGGACCTGAACGGGGAAGCGACACATGCAGGATATCGGGCGCAGGATCTTAGTGAATCGCGGTACAGCGCATTATACACGGACAATACACTTACATGCACCAGGAAGAAGAAGGTGAACTCCGGGGACCTGAGCGGGGAAGCGACACATGCAGGATATCGGGTGCAGGATCTTAGTGACTCCCCGCACAGCGAATTATACACGGACAATGCACTTACATGCACCAGGAAGAAGAGGGTGAACTCCTGGGACCTGAGCGGGGAAGCGACACATGCAGGATATCGGGCGCAGGATCTTAGTGACTCCCCGCACAGCGCATTATACACGGACAATACACTTACATGCACCAGGAAGAAGAAGGTGAACTCCGGGGACCTGAGCGGGGAAGCGACACATGCAGGATATCGGGTGCAGGATCTTAGTGACTCCCCGCACAGCGAATTATACACGGACAATGCACTTACATGCACCAGGAAGAAGAGGGTGAACTCCTGGGACCTGAACGGGGAAGCGAAACATGCAGGATATCGGGCGCAGGATCTTAGTGAATCGCGGTACAGCGCATTATACACGGACAATGCACTTTCTGGGAACTCCGTGGGACCGGGTAAGTAAATGTGCCCCAATGTCTGTCCTGTATATATGTCTCCAATAGTCCTGGTTTGCCCTCAATTTGACTTTGTATTTCTCCTGCTTCCAAATGTTTTGGCCTTATTTAACATTGATTTGCTTTGCTCCTAAAAGAGCGCAAATAATTGCGTAAAAACAAGGCAGTCGCGAACATGTGCAGGAAAAGCAATAATTGAGCCTAATATGGCTAAAAAAAAATCTACATTTGACAAAGAGCCAAAACTACAAGACAAATGCAAAAAGGTGACTCACAAAATGTGCAAAAAGAATCTATCTCCTATCTATCTATCTCCTATCTATCTATCTCCTATCTATCTATCTCCTATCTATCTATCTCCTATCTATCTATCTCCTATCTATCTATCTATCTATCTATCTATCTATCTATCTATCTATCCCCTATCTATCTATCTCCTATCTATCTATCTATCTATCTATCTATCTATCTATCTATCTATCTATCTATCTATCTATCCCCTATCTATCTATCTCCTATCTATCTCCTATCTATCTATCTATCTATCTATCTATCTATCTATCTATCTATCTATCTATCTCCTATCTATCTATCTATCTCCTATCTATCTATCTATCTATCTATCTATCTATCTATCTCCTATCTATCTATCTCCTATCTATCTATCTCCTATCTATCTATCTATCTATCTATCTATCTATCTATCTATCTCCTATCTATCTATCTCCTATCTATCTATCTATCTATCTATCTATCTATCTATCTATCTATCTATCTATCTATCTATCCCCTATCTATCTATCTATCTATCTATCTATCTCCTATCTATCTATCTCCTATCTATCTATCTCCTATCTATCTATCTCCTATCTATCTCCTATCTATCTCCTATCTATCTATCTATCTCCTATCTATCTATCTATCTATCTCCTATCTATCTATCTCCTATCTATCTATCTCCTATCTATCTATCTCCTATCTATCTATCTATCTCCTATCTATCTATCCATCTATCTCCTATCTATCTATCTATCTATCTATCTATCTATCTATCTATCTATCTATCTATCCATCTATCTCCTATCTCATATCTATCTATCTATCTACCTATCTATCTCATATCTATCTATCTCATATCTATCTATCTATCTATCTCCTATCTATCTATCTCCTATCTATCTATCTATCTATCTCATATCTATCTATCTATCTATCTATCTCCTATCTATCTATCTATCTATCTATCTATCTATCTATCTGTCTCATATCTATCTATCTCCTATCCATCTATCTATATATCTATCTATCTATCTCCTATCTATCTATCTCCTATCTATCTATCTATCTATCTATCTATCTATCTATCTATCTATCTATCTGTCTCATATCTATCTATCTCCTATCCATCTATCTATATATCTATCTATCTATCTCATATCTATCTATCTCATATCTATCTATCTATATATCTATCTATCTATCTATCTCCTATCTATTTATCCATCTATCTCCTATCTATCTATCTATCTATCTATCTATCTATCTATCTATCTATCTCATATCTATCTATCTCCTATCTATCTATCTATCTATCTATCTCATATCTATCTATCTCCTATCTATCTATCTATCTATCTATCTATCTATCTATCTATCTATCTCCTATCTATCTCCTATCTATCTATCTATCTATCTATCTATCTATCTATCTATCTATCTACCTACCTTATATCTATCTATCTATCTCCTATCTATCCCATATCTATCTCATATCTATCTATCTATCTATCTATCTTCTATCTATCTATCTATCTATCTATCTATCTATCTATCTATCTATCTATCTCCTATCTATCTATCTATCTATCTATCTCCTATCTATCTATCTATCTCCTATCTATCTCCTATCTATCTCCTATCTATCTACCTATCTATCTATCTCCTATCTATCTATCTCCTATCTATCTATCTCCTATCTATCTATCTATCTATCTATCTATCTATCTCCTATCTATCTCCTATCTATCTACCTATCTATCTATCTCCTATCTATCTCCTATCTATCTATCTATCCATCTATCTATATATCTATCTATCTATCTCATATCTATCTATCTATATATCTATCTATCTATCTATCTCCTATCTATTTATCCATCTATCTCCTATCTATCTCCTATCTATCTACCTATCTATCTATCTCCTATCTATCTATCTCCTATCTATCTATCTCCTATCTATCTATCTATCTATCTATCTATCTATCTATCTATCTATCTCCTATCTATCTCCTATCTATCTACCTATCTATCTATCTCCTATCTATCTCCTATCTATCTATCTATCCATCTATCTATATATCTATCTATCTATCTCATATCTATCTATCTATATATCTATCTATCTATCTATCTCCTATCTATTTATCCATCTATCTCCTATCTATCTTCTATCTATCTATCTATCTATCTATCTATCTATCTATCTATCTATCTATCTCCTATCTATCTACTGTATCTCCTATGCCTCTACCTGCACACATCCCTATCCCCCAGAGCTGACCCTCTAATCTGTCGTCACCCTAGTCCCGCCCCCTCCTGCCTCTATTGATTTAACCCCTTCCTGCCTGGGCTCCCTCCATCCATCTGAGCTCTCTCCTGCAGACAGGACCATTTGCTTGTGTTGGGTCGGGCGCTGGGGATGTGCTGATGACAACAGAATTGGATGGAGAGGCGGTAATAATTCTGAGCGCTTTCCGCTGCGGGAGATATTGATTATTTGTGTGTGGTGAGAGATTTGGAAAATTCTATTAAAGAAGTTGTACAAAGGTTTCATAAATTTCCTGGGGGGAGCGTGTACACAGACATCGGTGCGTCCTCAATCAATGCGCCGCTGCGCCATATATTTCCTATGAAGCAGAAGAATAAATAATATTTAAACAGTTCTGCTTACTCCTTCACTCCCCAAACAAGTTTTATTTTTTCTCTCCCGCATTTAGTCCCCGGACCCCCCCCCCCTTCCCCCGCCGCGGGTTTTATGGACCTTCTCCCCGCGAGACGCATCTCGTCTACGATGAATTTCTAAATGAGCAGAAATGGTAAAGATGAGATGTCAGCAGAATAAAAATTGATCAGCGAGGAGATAGAGGCGTAAGGAGAGAGATTTGTATGGAGGCTCTAATAGGTTTTATTAAATAAAAATACTATAAAAGACAGTAATGAATGGAGCCGGGAGAAGGCGGACGCGATTTATACCGCACCTGACTCTTTATTCTGTTATCCTGCCGAGGTGGCCTCTGGTACTGCAGATTTTTTTATCCATTTTTTTTTTTGAGCTGCATTAAGAAGAATGCTGCCTCCAGAGCAGCGCTCCCTTCCTAAATAGTGGGGGGTTTTATGTGGTTTTAGTAAGAATGTTGGCTCGTTGTTATGTCTAGATGGCATTTGTTATAGGAGACTTTTTTGAATCTTGTTTTTGAGCTGCATTAAGGAGAATGCTGGCTCCAGAGCAGCGCTCCCTACCTAAATAGTGGGGTTTTTTTATGTGGTTTTAGTAAGAATGTTGGCTTGTTGTTGTGCCTAGATGGCGTTTGTTATAAGATACCTTGTTAAGAGACCTTGTTATTTGTTTTAAGAGAATCTTGTTTTTGAGCTGCATTTAGGAGAATCCTAGCTCCAGAGCAGCGCTCCTTACCTAAATAGTGGGGTTTTTTTTATGTGGTTTTAGTAAGAATGTTGGCTTGTTGTTGTGCCTAGATGGCATTTGTTATAGGAGGCTTTTTTGAATCTTGTTTTTGAGCTGCATTAAGGAGAATGCTGGCTCCAGAGCAGCGCTCCCTACCTAAATAGTGGGGTTTTTTATGTGGTTTTAGTAAGAATGTTGGCTTGTTGTTGTGCCTAGATGGCATTTGTTATAAGATACCTTGTTAAGAGACCTTGTTATTTGTTTTAAGAGAATCTTGTTTTTGAGCTGCATTAATAGAATGCTGGCTCCAGAGCAGCGCTCCATACCTGATTAGTGAGTTTTTATGTGGTTTTAGTAAGAATATTGGCTTGTTGTTATGTCTAGATGGCATTTGTTATAAGATACCTTGTTAAGAGACCTTGTTATTTGTTTTAAGAGAATCTTGTTTTTGAGCTGCATTAAGGAGAATGCTGGCTCCAGAGCAGCGCTCCATACCTGATTAGTGGGTTTTTATGTGGTTTTAGTAAGAATATTGGCTTGTTGTTATGTCTAGATGGCATTTGTTATAGGAGGCTTTTTTGAATCTTGTTTTTGAGCTGCATTAAGGAGAATGCTGGCTCCAGAGCAGCGCTCCCTACCTAAATAGTGGGGGGTTTTATGTGTTTTTAGTAAGAATGTTGGCTTGTTGTTGTGCCTAGATGGCATTTGTTATAGGAGACTTTTTTGAATCTTGTTTTTGAGCTGCATTAAGGAGAATGCTGGCTCCAGAGCAGCGCTCCCTACCTAAATAGTGGGGGGTTTTATGTGGTTTTAGTAAGAATATTGGCTTGTTGTTGTGCCTAGATGGCATTTGTTATAGGAGACTTTTTTGAATCTTGTTTTTGAGCTGCATTAAGGAGAATGCTGGCTCCAGAGCAGCGCTCCCTACTTTACTAGTGGGTTTTTTATGTGGTTTTAGTAAGAATGTTGGCTTGTTATTGTACCTTGGTTGCATCTGTTATAGCAAATTTTTATTCTTTTATTTTTTTAGCTGCATTAAGAAGAATGCTGGCTCCAGAGCAGCGCTCCCTACCTAATTAGTGTGGGGGGGGGGGGGGCAGGGGTATGTGGTTTTAGTAAGAATATTGGCTTGTTGTTGTGCCTAGATGGCATTTGTTATAGGAGACTTTTTTGAATCTTGTTTTTGAGCTGCATTAAGGAGAATGCTGGCTCCAGAGCAGCGCTCCCTACTTTACTAGTGGGTTTTTTATGTGGTTTTAGTAAGTATGTTGGCTTGTTATTGTACCTTGGTTGCATCTGTTATAGAAAATTTTTATTCTTTTATTTTATTAGCTGTGTTAAGAATAATGCAGGTTTCAGAGCAGCGCTCCCTACCTCATTACTAGGGGTTTATGAAGTTAAGTAAGAATATTGACTTGTTGTTGTGTCAAGATGACTTTTATTTTAGGAGATTATTTTGAATCTTGTTTTTTTGCTGCATTAAGAAGAATTTCAGTTTCAGAGCAGCGCTCCCTACTTACCGGTAATTACTAGGGGTTTATGGAGTTTTAGCAAGAATATTGGCTTGTTGTTGTGTCTAGATGCCATATGTTATAGGAGACTTTTTGAATATTGTTTTTGAGCTGCATTAAAGAGAATGCTGGCTCCAGAGCAGCGCTCCCTACCTAATTAGTGGGTTTTTATGTGGTTTTAGTAAGAATGGTGGCTTGTTATTGTCTGCTATAGCAGATTTTTATTCTTTTTTTTTCTTAGCTGCATTAAAAATATTGCAGGCTTCAGAGCAGCGCTCCTTACCTAAAAAGTAGAGGGGTTTATGGAGTTTACGCAAGAACATTGGCTTGTCAAGCCAAGATGGCATTTGATATAGGAGAATTTTTGAAACTTGTTTGTGATCTGTGTTAATAATAATGACTGCTTCAGAGCAGCGCTCCCTACCTAATCAGTGGGGGTTTTGTGTGGTTTTAGTAGGAATATGGGCTGAATGTTGTGCTTAGATTGCATCTATTATTGGAGATTTTTTTATGCAAGCTTCAGAGCAGCGCTCCCTGGTTTTGGTAAACGTATCGACTCGTTATTGTGCCTGAGGCATCTACGCAAGTTCCATTGGAGATTTTTTTTTTAATGATTTTTTTTTTACCAATGCAGACTTCAGAGCATCTCTTCCTACCGAGCTAGTCATTTTTTTTAAAGGGCTTTTAGCAAAAACATTGGCTTGTTTTAATGGCAGACAGTGGGCCCTGATTCTGAACCCCACAAAACAGCCTGACCTGTTACCTGATCCACTCTAAATGGTGGCAAGTCACTGGGTGCCGGTCCCTCCTTAAGCCAAAGTCCAAAAGAAGTAGACAATGGCAAAAACAGGTAAAAATGGTCACCAAGCCAGGTCACAACAGAGAGCGCAACAAAGAATCAGAATCAAAATATGGAAGAGAGGTCAGAAAACACGGCAAAGACAGGACCAGGAATGCAATTACAAAGTCAAGAATAACTATTATAACCGGCTCTGGACTAAGTGTGAGCAGGAAATTACGTGACGTCAGAGTCTCCAGTCCAGATGTTTGGAGCAGAGCCGCAGGAGGAGAAGGTTGTGGTGCAATTAAATCCAAACATCCAGAAACCTAAGCCTGTGTTCACACTGACAAAGACACAATCAGCGCCTCCTCAGCCGCCGGAGGATGCAGGGATGTGGGTTACCGTACTCCCTCTGTGGAGGGGCCATCAGACTTTTTAATAAATCTCTTCCATTAGACAGGTCTCTGCATGTACATCTACCTGTGTCTTCCCCTGTTCTCCCCATGCCACCCTCTGTATATATATATATACACAGCTTCCGCACTGCTCCCGGCCGTCCTCATGGCGTCACCCACTGTATCTCTCTCCTCACTGACAGACACAGGAAGGACTGAGCAGGATAAGTCATAACTCTCCTGCTGCAGCTTCTCCTATTCATCAGAGCTCAGACATGTAAACAAAAAGAAGCGCGGAGGGTCTGCACACAGCACAAAAGGAAGTAGCAGGACTGCTGAATAATAAGATGAACTTTCAGGGATTGTTATCAAAGCATTGAAAGGCACTTAGTAACTTATGTCAGGGTAAGGATCAATGTAACATGGAGAAAACCTTCCGAATTTAACTCTGAGACGCAGGTTCTTAGCAGAAACCCGATCCCGCACAACATTCTCAGGCCCTGAGGATCATTTTTTATGTTTATGCAGCCATCGTCTTGAGCTTTAACCAGATTTCACAGATTCTAGGCCCAGACTGTTCTCTGCCTTTGATATGTGGTTCTGGCTGACGGATTAGCGGGTTCCAGGACTCTACAGGATGAGAATTTTGGATTAAACCCATAATTACAAGAGAGCGGTGATGCCTCGGGGGAGGATGTAACACCTTAAATACTGCTGTAATGTCTGATTCAGTATCTGGATGGAACGTGGAGGAGAAGAATGAGAGACTCCCAGGCGGCCACAGAAATCCCATCAGAAACGAGTCAATATTCTCAGAGATAAGATGCAGATGAAGTGTGTGATTAATAACAGGGAGGCGAGAAGCTCAGCACCAGGGAAATCTCCCATCAGCCTCCATCCAGGGACATTACTCAGAGATCCATAGATTTGTCCCTCTGCCTGCTGTAATCTCACACGAGAGGGGGGGGGGGTGCTCCTGAACAGTGTAACAGCCTGCGAAGCTACAGCACAGAGGGGCTCTGGTAACTCCCCCAGAATTGGGGTGTTATCTGTCATACAATGCTTTTTTATTCTTTTTTTTTTGAGCTGCATTAAGGACAATGCAGCCTTCGGAGCAGCGCTCTAATAATCCATCATCATCCTACAAGGTAAAGGTCCGGTGCCTTCCTGTGGTTGAACATGTGGGAGATCTCTGTGATCCGTCTACAGAGGGACATGCGGCGCCAGTTCTGATTCGATTCCCTAATGCGACGGTCGGAGATTATTCAGCGCATGCGGACGCCTAAGTGATTCATTTACAGCCTCAAAATAAGCGTCTATAGTTGTATAGAACGGAACTACAACTCCCAGCATTTAATGGGCTTGTATCATACATTTTGGATGTGATTCCCTAATCTAATAAGTTCATTGTCATCTAGAGTGGAACTACAACTCCCAGCATTTAAGGTGCTGGTATCATTCATTTTGGATGTGATTCCTGATTGCACCGATTCCATCGTCGTATAGAGTGGAACTACAACTCCCAGCATTCAAAGGGTCGGCATTATAAATTTTGGATTTGATTCCCTATTCTAGTAAGTTCATAGTTGTCTAGAGTGGAACTACAACTCCCAGAATTTAAGGGTCCGGTATCATATATTTCGGATTCCATCGTCGTCTAGAATGGAACTACAACTCTCAGCATGTCTCAGCTCCCTTTCTCCAGTCATGGCATGCTGGGAGTTGTGGTTCCACACTGTGACGGAGCAGTATTTACACGTGTCTGCGTTCTATCAAGCGTCGTCCATCTTGTGTTTTATAATGCCGCGTCGCTCGCCCTCGGGATAAGATAACATGAGGGACGGTTATTTGCCGGATCGGATTGTGTGAGTAAACAAAGTAATTCCGATTTATCTCAGAGGAATCTGTGTTATGGAGTAATGGAGGCGTCTTGTGATGGAGAAGCTCCGGAGCGAGGAGACAATCCGCCTTGTGTCTGCGGATCACAGGGACATTCCTCCGCCTCCTCTTCTTCCTCCTCTTCTTCTCCCTCTTCTTCCTCGTCCTCTTCTTCCTCCTCCTCCTTCTCCTCCTCTTCTTCTTCCTTCACCTCTTCTTCCACTGCCTCTTCCTCCTGTTCTCCCTCTTCCTCTCCTTCTATCTCATCCTCCTCCTCCTCTTCTTCTTCTTCTTCCTCCTCCTCTTCTTCCTCTTCCTCTCCTTCTATCTCATCCTCCTCCTCCTTTTCTTCTTCTTCCTCCTCCTCCACTTCTTCCTCTTCCTCCTCCTCTTCTTCCTCCTTACTCCATGTCCTTCTTCTCCTCTTCTTTCTTCTCCTCCTTCTCTTCTTCCTCCTCCTGTTCATCTCCCTTCACCTCTTCTACCTCTTCCTCTTCCTCTTCCCCCTCCTCTTCTTGCTCTTCTTCTACCTCATCCTCCTCTTCCTCATCCTCCTTTTCCTCCTCCTCTTCTTCTTCCTCCTCCTCCTCTTCTTCCTCCTCTTCCTCCTCCTCCTTCTTATCCTCTTCTTCCTCCTCCTTCTCCTCCTCCTCTTCTTCTTCCTTCACCTCTTCTTCCTCTTCTTTTGCCTCATCCTCCTCTTCCTCTTCTTCTGCCTCATCCTCCTCTTCCTCATACTCCTTTTCCTCCTCCTCCTCTTTTTCCTCGTCCTCTCCTTCTACCTCCTCCTCCTTCTCTCCTTCCTCCTCCTCCTCCACCTCTTCTTCCTCTTCTTCTGCCTCATCCTCCTCTTCCTCTTCTTCTTCCTCCACCTCCTCTTCCTCCTCCTCTTCTTCTCCCTCCTCCTCCTCCTCCTCTCTTTCCTCCTCCTCTTTTTCCTCTTCCTCCCTCCTCCTCATCCTCCTTCTGCTCCGTCTCCCATGTGTGGTCTCTTTTATGGGATCGGTCACTTCCAGCTGTCGGCCAGCAGGTTCAAAAACATAAACTTTTCTCAGCGTTGCGTTGTAAACGCGCAGCGATGGCTCCTGGTAACACAACTGTTATCCTAACATTAAAGGGGAAGCTCAGCCCAGAGGGGGCACGGAGAGGACATCTGTCACCTGCTCCTTTAAGATGCCCCAATGCAAGTAAATTTGGAGACCACTATTTGCCCCCTGGAGGTGGAGCACATTAGTTCTATATATCAGTATTATTTCGGATGGCGGATATCTGGCAGTATTATATTGGCACTCTATGGCGCTATTATACAGGGATTTTGTGGCACTATTGTTTGGGTTTTGTATTGCGATATTATATTATGTAGAATCTGTATTGCAGTATTGTACGGGCTCCATATGGCACTAAAAGTAGGGGCGTAACTACAGTGGTGGCAGCCATGGCAGCCGCTATGGGACCCACAGTGTCACGGGGCCCCGTCATCCGACCTGACACAATAAAGAATGGAGGATGTGCACCATTATATCTATATTGTACTGCACATTGTCCAGCATAATATGTATATAACATATACTGTGATGTACAGTATATATTCGGGTCCGGCTGGAATTTATTAATGTAGTTCCTCCGACGTCCACCAGGTGGCGCTGCTGCGCTGAAGTTCTCTGGAACGCACTGGAATACACCGAGCCGGGCTGAGTGAAGGTAAGTGCAAGCTCCGCAACAGATTTTTTATTTTTTTTTAAATGCAGCGTTTTTTCCGAATCCGTCGGGTTTTCGTTCGGCCACACCTCCCGATTTCCATTGCGTGCATGCCAGCACCGATGCGCCAAAATCCGATCGCGTGTGCCAAAATCCCGGGGCAATTCAGGGGAAATCGGCGCAAATCGGAAATATTCGGGTAACACGCCGGGAAAACGCGAGTCGGGCCATTAGTAAATGACCCCCATTGTGCGGCACTATTATGATAACGCTGTATGGCAGTATTATTATTATGACAGGGTATTGCAGTATTACATAGTCTCTGGATGGCACTATTATGAGCATTTGCCTCCTACAAGGGTCTCCCCCAATTTTCCCCATAAGTTTGATATTTAGTAACTTTTAGTAAACTTTTTTGGGAACTTTTTGAAACTTTGTCTCAGAGCGTTCTCCTAGGGTTCCGGCACGTGCGGGGTTAACCCCCGGTGGTGCCCTCTATGGCCTCCTTGCAATGTCCTGACTCAGCCGGGGATGCCGCATAGTGTAAGTATTATGTGCAGGGCGCGCAGCACTTCATGTGCACTTGGCCCAGATAGAACTTATTTCATTCACCATATTTTATATCAAACGGATCCGAGAAAAAAAATCCGGGGGGAGGGGGGGGGGGGGCTCGGCGATCGCCAGGACATAAAACCGCATCTGCCTCGATCATCTTTAAAGAGAAGTTTAGATGCTTGTAAATCTATCTGCCCGGTGGATGCCAGTCCTGGAGGCTGCGAGCGCGGGGCAGGTGTCGGGGCAGATTCAGTTTCTTGCGTCTAATTTAAACTTAACACTGGACTCAAGCGGATAATCTCAATGTAAATAGCACATTGCACCCCCAGCCCCCCCCCCCCCCCCAAAAAAAAATCTTCACCCAACATCTGGACACCGAGCCCAAGCAAATGGCAAATCTTTGGCTCTTCTTAGCTTCTGCAACGTTGTCTGTTGTTCTCTGTTATCAGCCATTTGAAGGGAACCTGTCAGCAGGTGTGAACATACAGACTGCAGCCAGTGTTATGTATTGTCCCTGGAGAGATGTGTAATCAGACCTCACACTGCTGTGCTCTGTGCTCTCTGCAGCCAGTGTTATGTATTATCCCTGGAGAGATGTGTAATCAGACCTCACACTGCTGTGCTCTGTGCTCTCTGCAGCCAGTGTTATGTATTGTCCCTGGAGAGATGTGTAATCAGGCCTCACACTTCTGTGCTCTGTGCTCTCTGCAGCTAGTGCTATGCATTGTCCCTGGAGAGATGTGTAATCAGACCTCACACTGCTGTGCTCTGTGCTCTCTGCAGCCAGTGTTATGGATTGTCACCGGAGAGATGTGTAATCAGACCTCACACTGCTGTGCTCTGTGCTCTTTGCAGCCAGTGTTAGGCATTGTCCCTGATGAGATGTGTAATCATACCTCACACTGCTGTGCTCTGTGCTCTCTGCAGCCAGTGTTATGTATTGTCCCTGGAGAGATGTGTAATCAGACCTCACACTGCTGTGCTCCGTGCTCTTTGCAGCCAGTGTTAGGCATTGTCCCTGATGATATGTGTAATCAGACCTTTCTGTGTATTGTTAGTTGCAGCAGGACTGTGATATATGGATTCATATTCCAGGATTGTAACTTCATCAAGTTCACTGTGGTTGTGTCCTCACACTGCTGTGTGCTGTGCTCTCTGCAGACGTTGTTAGGTAATGACCCTGAAAAGACTTTTAATCATATCTTTATATATTTTGTTAGTAAAGACAGAACTGTGAAATATATGGAAGAGGACTTGCCTTGTGCTTCCCTCACTTACTTCTTACTTCTTAGCTGTGGGGCTGTGTAATTAAGAGAGCACAGAGCACAGCAGTGTGAGGACATCCCCCAGTGCACTTGGAGAAGCTACAATCCTGGAATATAAATCCATATATCACAGTCCTGCTGCTACTAACAACATACACAAAGGTCTGATTACACATCTCTCCAGGGACAATACATGGTCATATTATCAAATATCAGGATGGACATGGAATACATGGGGGGTCTACATCATTTACAGATAACTGGGGTCCCCCAGAATTGGAGCCACTAGTGGGAGGCAGCTCTAGAGTTAAGCCCCTGCACGGTGGCTCAGTGGTTAGCACTTCTGCCTTGCAGCGCTGGGGTCCTGGGTTCAAATCCCACCCAGGTCAACATCTGCAAAGAGTTTGTATCTTCTCTCCGTGTTTGCGTGGGTTTCCTCCGGTTTCCTCCGGTTTCCTCCCACACTCCAAAAAACATACTGTTAGGTTATTTAGCTTGTGAGTCCCATTAGGGACAGGGACCAATTTGTCAGGCTTTATGCAGCGCTGCGTAATCTGTGTGCGCTATATACATATAGATATATTATATGACCCCTATAGACATGGCTTGTGCTCAGGAGAACGTCAGGACACCCCAAACATTAGGCGTCTTGTGTAACATCTCCGTGTCTGAGTTGCTCTGTTACTGCCTCTTCCTCCAGGGGTCCCCCTTATCCTAGGGGACGCGCACTCACTATTGTGTCCCCGGCCAATCCCTGGTGATCCTTGGTTATATGAGGATAATGGACCCAGTTCTCCGCTCTGCGTCTCGGATCCCCCTTGTTGATCTTGTCTTGCCCCTGACTCGGCTTATGCTCCCTGCTCTGATCGAAAGCCGCACTTTCGTCGGGTTTCCGTTTTGCACCGAATTGCCCCGGGCTTTTGGCGCACGCGATCGGATTGTGCCGCAACGGCGCCGGCTTTCACGCGACAGAAATCGGGAGGCGTGGCCATCGGACAACCCCAGGGATTCGGACAAACCGCGGAATTTAAAAAAGCTTTTGTGTCGCAACATCAGCACTTACATGCACCGGGAAGAAGAAGGTGAACTCCGGCGGACCTCGGCGCAGCAGCGACACCTGCAGGATATCGGGCGCACGGACCTTAGTGAATCCACGGACCAGACCCGAATCCACGTCGCACAACGCACCGCAGGATCGCGACGGGACCGGGTAAGTAAATCTGCCCCAGTGTACCTGCCGCCCCATAACTGGGTGCCATAGCCCACATGGTCGTGTGCATGAGACCCTGTCACTTCAAGAGGTAGCAACCCAGAGGTCTCCCTACAGCAGATTCTTGTATAGGGGTTACAGGGTGAGCACCGGATGACACAAATAGCTGCATATTACACTTGGTATATTATAATGTGGCAGATTCCCCTAGATGGGGTCCTGCTGCCTCCTGTCAGGGTTATTATCCTCCTGTAATGTTTATGAGCGGCCGCTGTTCCCTGATATCCACTCGGAGACTAAAGAGAGGAAGCAAATGTTTGCATTCTCCATTAATTAGCTCCTGCGATCATTGCTGCGGTGGATACAGTATACGGCCGGTGAGTGAGGGGCTTCAGCAAGTGTCACCCACCAGCGGCTGCACCTCCAGGCCTGACCCCGCAGGTCACATGTCACACGGAGAGGTCGCCGCAGGCCCCATATAGCATAGATCTGCTGTGTACACTGTGACAGGATCATGTTCCCGCTAATGTCCCATCTATCCGCAGACATTTGTCACATTTCCCTCTTTATATATTCATTTTAATTGGATTCTTACCGTGAAATGAAATGACTTTTACGCCCGTCCCTTTAATAATATTTCATTAAGATTGGAAACCAATGACAACGGCAGAATCGAAGGTCCCCGGATGGACTGATGCTAAATGATGCATTTCCAGGAAAATTCAATGGGACCGGACAAGTCCTGAATTTCTATATTTCATAGAGGATACATCTTTCAGAAAATTCGCATAGTACAAAGCTTCTGCATTTACATTAAATATCATTGGGTGGGACTGGGACCCCAACATCTACAAGACCAACATCTGCCCCCCAGCAGCACCAGGGACCATAGGAAGGACTTACTGCCACTATGGATGTTTATGGGCCTTGCATCCTAATAATAGGTGGTGTAGTCCTTTAAAAATGGAACAAACATTCTATAGATAAAATTGCATGATGGTACATCCCAAATAAATCCAGAATATTCCAGCTTTCACTTTAGAAGCACAATAGAAATTCCATTGACAAGTTTTAGTTACTATTAGTAATGTATTCCTGTAAGGACAGGCTCCACATATTATAGATTTATGTAAGAATATATAATGCAAAGTTGCAAGATGGTGGAATTACACAGAGACTTCCCAGAGGATGAGGATTTCCATTTATACACCAAGTCTGGCACAAGATTTCATGTTCTGGAACCAGATTTCCTGGCACCGTCCTTACTACTTTGCTTAATAACATTGGATTCTACTGGCGTTTGGGACAATATGATACATAATCTATCGATCTGTGATTGAACATATAAAGCACCTTTATAAGGAAGCCTCTCAGTCTTCATATTGGGGTACAATGATACGACACTTAAGGGTTCGGTCTCTGATAAAACCGGATATAAACCTGTGTTGAAACATAAAACACAAAGTTGCACGATGGTGCAACCCACATAAAAATACACACTCTAGACATGACTTGTATATGTTAGTTCTTCATATACTGAACCCAGGGCCATCTAATAACATAATGGGTCCTACTGATGTTGGTGGTGTCCTTAAAAAACTGACTAAAGTTACTATAACACACACCACAAACTTGCATCATGGCACTTCGTTAAAATTTCTTTGTGTACCCCATACTTAACTAATGCTGTTGTTTTCCTCTGTTATTTAGACTCCTGTTAAAATGTTTGTTAAAGGATTAAAAAAAACTCTTGATCTATGTTGGAATTAATAACACAAAGTTGCATGATGGTGAACCCAAAGACGCAATCCAAAATGTCTCTCATTTCTTCAGGATATGAAACCTATGCTCAATTACCTTTGGTCCTATAGGGCAGTGGTGGCTAACCTATGGCACTGGTGCCGGAGGTAGCACTCGGAGCCCTTTCTGTGGGCACTGAGGCCATCACCAGAGATGACTCCAGGTATCTTCCTGCAGTCCCAGACAGCCCAGGACTTGCTGTGCACAGAGCTATTTTAAAGTGACAGCTCAACCTGGGACTATTTTCTGCTGTATTGGTGTCCTCAGGTGCTGGTATCAATGAAAACTGTGACAGAGCAGGGAGTATAAATCATAAATTACATTTCTGTGTTGGCACATAAATAAGTGGGACTTGGTTGTAGTTTGGGCACTCGGTCTCTAAAAGGTTTGCCATCACTGCTATAGGGGTTAGTTCTCTTCTGTTGATCTCTGTGGGAACTTATAACACAAAGTTGCATGATGGCGCACCCATTGGAATAATACAAAGACCTCATAGGCTCCATACAGGATTCAAAATGTGTCTGCGTGTCTCAAGTCTCCTTCTCACCATATACAGTCACGGATAAATAGCCGACTCAGCGTTTCCATAACTTTCCCATCTGCAAAAAAGACAAAAGCACTGGGTGTAACAGACCCTTCCCCCGCCCCCTTGTTACTTTGTATCATTTACTGTAAAGATTATTATTTTACAAATCTCCCACCACTAGTGAATCATAACCAATATTAATATCTGCAGCATGGTACACAGGCGCCCACTTTTCCCCCCAGACATAATGGGGCTCATTGTAGATGAAAGCCGCCAGTAGGCGCCCGGGACCCGACTGCTGAGGGTTTACAGAACAGATATTTCTTTCTGGATGTGATGATGATGATAACAAGTGGGTCCTGGAGTCTCGGAAAGGCCTGACTCTGAGATCACACATCCCACACGCAGGGTGTTATGTACATTCAGCCACAAACCCCCCATTATGGCCGAGATGAAACAATTGTCTTTATGATCCCGGAGAGAACAATGCGCCGGTTATAAGACGCCCGAGGTGTCTGGACACAGACTGGAGCAAGACTGGACCTCTCCAGGACATCCAATACATTGTACTGTATGATAGAAATACATTGTACTGTATGATAGAAATTACAGGAAGATCTCAAGATCAATTATTATTGAATTTTTCTGTGACCAAATTTGAAAAGAATTCAGAAAGGGTTAAAAAAATGTAACAAAGTAACAACAAACAATAAAAAATGTATCTATTTATCATCTATCAATTTATATTGTATCTATCCGTCTCATATCTAATTATCGTCCGGCTGTATACACTATGTAGCCGTGACCCTCGGTGCCGTATACACTGTGTAGTCCCAAATTGTGTTGCAAGACAATGCACTTACATGCATCGGGAAGAAGAAGGTGAACTCCAGGGACCTGAGCGGGGTAGTGACACATGCAGGATATCGGGCGCATGATCTTAGTGACTCCCCGCACAGCGCATTATACACGGACAATGCACTTACATGCATCGGGAAGAAGAAGGTGAACTCCGGGGACCTGAGCGGGGAAGTGACACATGCAGGATATCGGGCGCATGATCTTAGTGACTCCCCGCACAGCGCATTATACACGGACAATGCACTTACATGCACCAGGAAGAAGAAGGTGAACTCCGGGGACCTGAGCGGGGAAGTGACACATGCAGGATATCAGGCGCACGATCCTAGTGACTCCCCGCACAGCGCATTATACACGGACAATGCACTTACATGCACCAGGAAGAAGAAGGTGAACTCCGGGGACCTGAGCGGGGAAGCGACACATGCAGGATATCGGGCGCAGGATCTTAGTGACTCCCTGCACAGCGCATTATACACGGACAATGCACTTACATGCACCAGGAAGAAGAAGGTGAACTCCGGGGACCTGAGCGGGGAAGCGACACATGCAGGATATCGGGTGCAGGATCTTAGTGACTCCCCGCACAGCGCATTATACACAGACAATGCACTTACATGTACCAGGAAGAAGAAGGTGAACTCCGGGGACCTGAGCGGGGAAGCGACACATGCAGGATATCGGGCGCATGAGCTTAGTGACTCCCTGCACAGCGCATTATACACGGACAATGCACTTACATGCACCAGGAAGAAGGAGAACTCCGGGGACCTGAGCGGGGAAGCAACACATGCAGGATATCGGGGGCAGGATCTTAGTGACTCCCCGCACAGCGCATTATACACGGACAATGCACTTACATTCACCAGGAAGAAGAAGGTGACCTCCGGAGGACCTGAGCGGGGAAGCGACACATGCAGGATATCAGGCGCACGATCTTAGTGACTCCCTGCACAGCGCATTATACACGGACAATGCACTTACATTCACCAGGAAGAAGAAGGTGACCTCCGGAGGACCTGAGCGGGGAAGCGACACATGCAGGATATCGGGCGCATGAGCTTAGTGACTCCTCGCACAGCGCATTATACACGGACAATGCACTTACATTCACCAGGAAGAAGAAGGTGAACTCCAGAGACCTGAGCGGGGAGGCGACACATGCAGGATATCGGGTGCAGGATCTTAGTGACTCCTCGCACAGCACATTATACACAGACAATGCACTTACATGCACCAGGAAGAAGAAGGTGAACTCCGGGGACCTGAGCGGGGAAGCGACACATGCAGGATATCGGGTGCAGGATCTTAGTGACTGCCTGCACAGCGCATTATACACGGACAATGCACTTACATGCACCGGGAAGAAGAAGGTGAACTCCGGGGACCTGAGTGGGGAAGCGACACATGAAGGATATCGGGAGCACAATCTTAGTGACTCCCCGCACAGCGCATTATACACGGACAATGCACTTACATGCACCAGGAAGAAGAAGGTGAACTCCGGGGACCTGAGTGGGGAAGCGACACATGAAGGATATCGGGAGCACAATCTTAGTGACTCCCCGCACAGCGCATTATACACGGACAATGCACTTACATGCACCAGGAAGAAGAAGGTGAACTCCGGGGACCTGAGTGGGGAAGCGACACATGAAGGATATCGGGAGCACAATCTTAGTGACTCCCCGCACAGCGCATTATACACGGACAATGCACTTACATGCACCAGGAAGAAGAAGGTGGACTCCGGGGACCTGAGCGGGGAAGCGACACATGCAGGATATCGGGGCAGGATCTTAGTGACTCCCCGCACAGCGCATTATACACGGACAATGCACTTACATGCACCAGGAAGAAGAAGGTGAACTCCGGGGACCTGAGCGGGGAAGCGACACATGCAGGATATCGGGTGCAGGATCTTAGTGACTCCTCGCACAGCACATTATACACAGACAATGCACTTACATGCACCAGGAAGAAGAAGGTGAACTCCGGGGACCTGAGCGGGGAAGTGACACATGCAGTATATCAGGCGCACGATCTTAGTGACTCCCCGCACAGCGCATTATACACGGACAATGCACTTACATGCACCAGGAAGAAGAAGGTGAACTCCAGGGACCTGAGCGGGGAAGTGACACATGCAGGATATTGGGTGCAGGATCTTAGTGACTCCCCGACCAGCGTATTATACACAGACAATGCACTCACATGCACCAGGAAGAAGAAGGTGAACTCCGGGGACCTGAGCGGGGAAGCGACACATGCAGGATATCGGGCGCACGATCTTAGTGACTCCCCGCACAGCGCATTATACACGGACAATGCACTTACATGCACCGGGAAGAAGAAGGTGAACTCTGGGGACCTGAGCGGGGAAGCGACACATGCAGGATATCGGGTGCAGGATCTTAGTGACTCCCCGCACAGCGCATTATACACGGACAATGCACTTACATGCACCGGGAAGAAGAAGGTGAACTCCAGGGACCTGAGCGGGGAAGCGACACATGCAGGATATCGGGTGCAGGATCTTAGTGACTCCTCGCACAGCACATTATACACAGACAATGCACTTACATGCACCAGGAAGAAGAAGGTGAACTCCAGGGACCTGAGCGGGGAAGCGACACATGCAGTATATCAGGCGCACGATCTTAGTGACTCCCCGCACAGCACATTATACATGGACAATGCACTCACATGCACCAGGAAGAAGAAGGTGAAGTCCAGGGACCTGAGCGGGGAAGCGACACATGCAGGATATCGGATGCAGGATCTTAGTGACTCCCCGCACAGCGCATTATACACAGACAATGCACTTACATGCACCAGGAAGAAGAAGGTGAACTCCAGGGACCTGAGCGGGGAAGCGACACATGCAGGATATCGGGCGCACGATCTGACTCCCCACACAGCGCATTATACACAGACAATGCACTTACATGCACCGGGAAGAAGAAGGTGAACTCTGGGGACCTGAGCGGGGAAGCAACACATGCAGGATATCGGGTGCAGGATCTTAGTGACTCCCCGCACAGCGTATTATACACAGACAATGCACTCACATGCACCAGGAAGAAGAAGGTGACCTCCGGAGGACCTGAGCGGGGAAGCGACACATGCAGGATATCGGGTGCAGGATCTTAGTGACTCTCCGCACAGCGCATTATACACAGACAATGCACTTACATGCACCTGGAAGAAGAAGGTGAACTCCAGGGACCTGAGCGGGGAAGCGACACATGCAGGATATTGGGCGCACGATCTTACTCCCCACACAGCGCATTATACACGGACAATGCACTTACATGCACCAGGAAGAAGAAGGTGAACTCCGGGGACCTGAGCGGGGAAGCGACACATGCAGGATATCAGGCGCAGGATCTTAGTGACTCCCCGCACAGAGCATTATACACAGACAATGCACTTACATGCACCAGGAAGAAGAAGGTGAACTCCGGGGACCTGAGCGGGGAAGCGACACATGCAGGATATCGGGTGCACGATCTTAGTGACTCCCCGCACAGCGCATTATACACGGACAATGCACTTACATGCACCAGGAAGAAGAAGGTGAACTCCGGGGACCTGAGCGGGGAAGCGACACATGCAGGATATCGGGCGCATGATCTTAGTGACTCCCTGCACAGCGCATTATACACGGACAATGCACTTACATGCACCAGGAGGAAGAAGGTGAACTCCAGGGACCTGAGCGGGGAAGTGACACATGCAGGATATCGGGCGCATGATCTTAGTGACTCCCCGCACAGCGCATTATACACGGACAATGCACTTACATGCACCAGGAGGAAGAAGGTGAACTCCAGGGACCTGAGCGGGGAAGCGACACATACAGGATATCGGTCACACGATCTTAGTGACTCCCCGCACAGCGCATTATACACGGACAATGCACTTACATGCACCAGGAAGAAGAAGGTGAACTCCGGGGACCTGAGCGGGGAAGCTACACATGCAGGATATCGGTCACACGATCTTAGTATATAAGGATGGGTTGGCTAGATTCTACGGGCGCTGACCACCGACTGAGAGTATCAGCGAATGTATCACCAGTGATACATTCGCTGATACTCTCAGTCGGTGGTCAGCGCCCGTAGAATCTAGCCAACCCATCCTTATATATTGTATACCGCTGACTCCGCTTCTTGGAATTGGCGTCTTCGTTTTTGGGCTAGAGGAGCAGCAGACCGGGACCGCGTCCATTCCCTTGCTACCCTGTTAAAGGGCTTGATGCATACTAGCCAAGGTGGCTAATGGTGAGCACCCAATTTGGGACTTTCTTTACATTCACTAATTGCCTTACGATATCACCCGAGGCGCCGCCCTCCGTTGTCTCTGTTTTTTGTCTTTATTTTTTTTTACATGATCTTAGTGGCTCCCCGCACAGCGCATTATACACGGACAATGCACTTACATGCACCAGGAAGAAGAAGGTGAACTCCGGTGGACCTGAGTGGGGAAGCGACACATGCAGGATATCGGGTGCACGATCTTAGTGACTCCCCGCACAGCGCATTATACACGGACAATGCACTTTTGGTAAACTCCTCCGGACGGGTAAGTAAATGTGCCCCATTAAATTGACTGGGTGACATGTAATACCACATTTCTCCTGCAGAGGCCACTGTAGCTTCAGTTCCCCCAACCGAACCTGTGACGATCATTTGAGCACCAGCGGCTCCTCCCCCTTGTACATTACCAGTGTTTAGGCCTCACATCACACATATGAGATGCTACTGCCTCCCTTCAATGTGATTAACTTTTCCTCCGTTATAATATTAGTTGTGATGATTTTGGAAGCAAATCTATTGGTACCGCTTGATATCTTGGTGACCACAAGGTCCATCTCCTCACAGTCCCTTGGACTCTCCGCCCCGATCCTTCTAAAGACACTAAAAAAACCATTCAGATGAAAATGGGCCAATAATAATAATAATAATAATACATTTTCTGATGACACAATAGGATAAGAGGCTGCACAATTTTTTGTTCAATTATGAACTATAAAAATGGATTTACATTCCAAGATAGTAGGTTCCTCAAATGCACAAGGGGAAATATGTCCTAACACTGCTGTGCTCTGTGCTCTCTGCATTAAGCGTCTCCACAGCCGCTTCCCACTACTCTGAGTGACTGCTGTAGTGTTTAACCAAAGGTCCTTAACACTGGCTGCTGTCCTGCACGGTCACAGCTGCTGACAGGTTCCCTTTAACACACACACAGTTTAGATGAGAAAAGAATTGATACTTTCATGTATCCGTTTCATTTGCAGATAATCCAAACACTTTGGTTCTTTACACTTGAGGCTTTGTAGATGTACAGTGAATGTATCACAAGGTCCTCCCTCCTGTCACACGGCGGAGACGACTCGTTTTCTTGTTTAGTAAGAGTTTTTATTCGGCCATTCCTCTTCGGCTTCTGTGTAATCTATGAATTTTATTGGCAGCGACGTCTCGATATTGATAAGTTTGTGGCGTCCGGCCGCTGCACAAGATGATGAGATCAGCAGGTGCCTCCGTACACTCACTAGTTATTACTACCGCGGCCTTGGACGCGTCACACGTACAACACGGAGGGGCCCTCCCCCGCCTGATGGATGAGCGTTTGTAGATTTATAACATTGATAACAGAAGAGGAAGAGGAAAGGAAGGTGATCGGACGCCAGCGACACGCGGTATATACATGGATTTATTATATTAATAGATAGAGAATTTAAATACGGACAAAATTTATGACTCATTTGTATATTAAAAAATTTAATTTTGAACTAATCCATGTTATTTAGAAAAAAAAACTGGAAGCAAATCTACAAAGGAAATCTCCCATCAGAATCCATCCTAACAAACCCAGGACCAGGACTGTGGTGATCGTCTTATATCCGTTATCCATGGCCTCCTTCCTTCTAAAAATCAACTTTTTAATTATGCTAATGAGCCACAAGGGCTGTGGGTTCGTTACCAGGGCCCCTCTGTGCTGTAGCTTGACAGGCTGTTACACTGTTACACAGGCTGTCTCATCCTCGCCCAAGTTACCCCAGCACTTTCACCCTCCCTCTGCCTGGTGTAATCTCACACAGTTTTAGGGGTGAAGTGCTCCTGCACAGTGTAACAGCCTGTGAAGCTACAGCACGGTGAAGAGCTGGTAACACCCCTCCTGAGCCCTTCTAGTTTATTAGCATAATTATGAAAGTTGATTTTAGAAGGAAGGAGACCATGGATAACAAATATAAGAAGATACCACAGTCCCGGTGCCTGGATCTATCAGTAATGTCTCAGGATGGATTGTGATGGGAGATTTCCCACAATATCCATGCAGCGCCCCCCACAGGAGATGCAAAGAATTACACATTGTCCATTTAAAGGGCATCTACCACCAGGATGAAGAACTGTATGCAAATGAGCCTGAGGAACTCCAGGCTCCATAGGTGTTAATGGAGCCTGGAGCCCCTAAGGCTCATTTGCATACAATTCTTCATCCTGGTTGTAGATGTCCTGTAAATTAAACTGACCCCCTATACAAAATATGGATGTGCAACGTCTTCCAGAGCACCAAAAATATCTGGATGTACAAAAAGCTGTGAGCGGGGAAAAAAATTTAATTTAAAAAAAAAAAAAAATCTAAATAATACATTTTATTTTGTAACTTAATATATTCTGATATTTTACAAGGTTATATTTTTGTTATTATGTAGAGGTTCTGTCACATGCCCAGACATCAGGTGGCAACAACCTTCAAAGCTCCAGCAACTACAACTCCCAGCAGGCACCCGTCTCATCCGTTTTCACAGAACTTCCACAGAATTACAATTTTTTAGTGCGTTTTGGCTAAAAATGCCTTATTGTTATAATTCTTTATTCCATATCCATATGGATTCCATATTCTAAAAAAAAAAAAAAAAATTATAAAAAAAATGTAAAATAATTACCTAAAAATTCTTTCTAAATATAATGTGCTGTATTTTTCTGGTCCCTCCTGTGCTACATGACAAGGGCAATAAGAAACTCTGATAAATGGGTAGAAAATAATCCCACAGCAGATAATAATAAGACATAACGAGCCGATAACAGATGAAGAAGATGAATGAGAAGGTGCAGCCCATGTATTACAGCCGGAGCTGTGCCCCATGTGACCTCTTAGTCCGTGATCAATATCCAATCCATTGTGGAATACGGTCACACTACATTAGGATTTTTCAATATGATCCGCTCCATTATTAGCCTCCTGCTGCAGGGACTGAACTATTACCCCTGTGGGGGGGGGGGGTACAACACCCCTATTAGAGACTAGGAGGCCCTCAATGGGCTCCAAGCCTTACCCCAAAATTTTAGAAGGGTGCCAGTGACCTTTAAGACCCCCTGCAAAGTCAAGTTGAGAAATTTGAGCATCAGAGTGAAAATACATATAACTTATTTCTCTTGAACAATTAAAGGGATGGTCCAGGGGTTAAAAAAACATGGCTGCATTCTTCCATAAACAGCTCCACACCTGACCACTCCATTCATCTCTATATAGCCAGGGTGCAATACAAACCATGATCAGGTGTGGCGCTGTTTGCAGTGATGTTTTTGCAACCTCTGGACAACCCCTTTAAGACTTTAGGGGGGACTGTGCGGAAAATGATCTAATAATACCCTATCAGTATGTTGTGAAGCAGATGCCCCAGTGCGGTGGCATCATCCAGAAAAATCAACCTTAAAGTGAGATTAAGTGGAAGGTATAAAGTCACAGAGGTGGAGAGTCCATTGCTGAAGTCAAGCTCTCCCTGCGCCTCAGAACGTCCCCCACAATACACAAGACTTCTGTAGAACCAGTTAGTTATGTCCCTGGACGCAGAACCATCAATTACAGTGAAGGAGAACCTTCAGAGGCGAGGAGAGCTGGACTTCAGTGCCGAAGTCTCCGCCTCTATGACAAAGTGGATTTTCTGGATGATCTTATCCCACACATTAAAAACAAGGGGCAGAACCTTGGATTACGGAAAGAACATGTTACATTTTGTATCTACCCCCCCAAACCCTGTGGGTTTAACACTGAACTTCATGAAACTTCTCTCAATGATTCTCAAATATTTTGGGTTTTTACATATGAAAAATTATGATCTTTATTTGAAATTTTGCAGTTAATGTCAGTTATGAATTATAAATTCTGTAAATAAAATGTTCTGTAATTTGTAACATCTGTCTGCAACGCAAACACTGTATCCAACAACTCCCAATGAGCCCAGACGTGCATTTACACCCCCGGAAAGATGGTATCACCCTAAGGGTGCGGTCACATGGTGCCTTCTTGGTCCGTTTTTTCATGTTTACCCTGCGTTTGGCTGGTTTGAATCTATTTCTCTTATTTTGTGGAAGTTTAAGCAGCTGTGAAAATGTTAATACAGGATTCAAACCCGCTAAAGGCAAAGAAAACATGAAAAAATGGACCAAGAACAGAACAAGAACGCACCGCGTGACCGCACCCTTAAAGGGGAGGTAGAAGCTTTGATGGATGCAGAGAATGGACATTTTTTTCTTTTTTTTCGTTTTAAAATATTCAATAACCTAAACCTATCCGTGGCGACTTATCAATCTGCATATACATTTTTAGCTTCATAAAAAAAAAAAAAAAAATTACATTAAAAACAACATATTTTGGCTTTACCTGTTTATTTTTAAAAATTCAATAAAAAAAAAAAATTCTCCACCAAATTCTTTTTTCCTTTAAAAAAAAATATATATATAATTTATTGGTCCTTGTAAAAATATACAAAAACTTTATTTATTTTTTTTTTAAGAGAAAAAAAACAACCACTAAGAGATTTTTTTCTTGCTTTTTCCATCCACATTATCCCACAGGTGGATGATGTTGAAGTAGAAGAAGAACATTAGGAAGTGAAGGCAGGAGACGGCAGATATCAGGACCGGGAAGAGGTCCGGGAGTCCAGGGGGCGGAGTCAGGGCGCAGCTTGCGGTGGTCAGCGCTGCCATGGCTAATATGGAGACGCAGAACTGTAAGGAGAGAGGGGTGGCGGGAGGGAAGGGGTTAATGCGGAGGCAGATTTCGCATCTCCAGTGACCTCCGAGAATTCACACATCATCCTAGAAGCCGGATGATTTACGGCCTCCTCTCGTGGGATCACTGGATCTTACGCACCGATGGAAGGTTTTAAAATACAAAAAGCAAAAAAAAAAAAAAAAAAAGTGTTGGGTTGGACGGTAAATGATTTAATAATCTG
Organism: Engystomops pustulosus; assembly: GCF_040894005.1. Taxonomy (NCBI): domain Eukaryota; kingdom Metazoa; phylum Chordata; class Amphibia; order Anura; family Leptodactylidae; genus Engystomops; species Engystomops pustulosus. The sequence continues at coordinate 96,897,990 of NC_092420.1, read as the reverse complement.
ATGGATAATCAATGCGCATGATCAGAGGTCAATAACTTATGAGACTCTCGGCAGAGATGAGGTCACAAGTTCAATATCGTCCGGGTCATAAATACAGGAGGTTATAGCTGCGATCCGCCCCCACCCTGAAAATATGACAACCGCCCCCCCTATTGAACCCTTCTATAGATGTAGGGTGCGGGAGGTGCTGGTTCTCCTTGTGGAGATAGAGCAAAGTTCCCTGGGGAAATATGCAAATCAGCTCTGCTCCAGAAGGAAGACTGTCTCTCTAGCGCCACCTGTAAGTAGCTCGCCTACAAGACACTGCTGACATATTACAAAGCCTACCATTCAGCTCATGCTAGCACCTCCCCCTCAGTGCTTCAGCTCCTCCTAGCTCCTCACCCCTCAGTGCTTCAGCTCCTCCTAGCGCCTCCCCCTCAGCTCCTGCTAGTAACCCCCCCTCAGAACTTCAGCTCCTCACCCCTCAGTGCTTCAGCTCCTCCTAGCGCCTCCCCCTCAGCTGCTGCTAGTACCCCCCTCAGCACTTCAGCTCCTCACCCCTCAGTGCTTCAGCTCCTCCTAGCGCCTCCCCCTCAGCTCCTGCTAGTAACCCCCCCTCAGAACTTCAGCTCCTCCTAGCGCCTCCCCCTCAGCTCCCGCTAGTACCCCCCCCCTCAGCTCTTCCTAGTGCCTCCGCCCTTGGCACCTCCCCCTCAGCACTTCCCCATCGGCTCCTGTTAGTGGATCCCCCTCAGCGCTTTCCCATTAGCTCCTGCTAACGCCTCCCTCCTTGACCCCTCCCCATTTTACACCTCCCCATCTGATACTCTGCTCCTCTAGCACCTCCACCCACTGTGCCTCCCCATCTGATACTCTGCTCCTCTAGCACCTCCACCCTCTGTGCCTCCCCATCTGATACTCTGCTCCTCTAGCACCTCCACCCTCTGCGCCTCCCCATCTGATACTCTGCTCCTCTAGCACCTCCACCCTCTGCGCCTCCCCATCTGATACTCTGCTCCTCTAGCACCTCCACCCTCTGCGCCTCCCCATCTGATACTCTGCTCCTCTAGCACCTCCACCCTCTGTGCCTCCCCATCTGATACTCTGCTCCTCTAGCACCTCCACCCTCTGCGCCTCCTCATCTGATACTCTGCTCCTCTAGCACCTCCACCCTCTGTGCCTCCCATCTGCTACGCCACTCCTGCTAACAGCCCCTGTCTGCACCAACTACTGTTTCCCCGTCCAAGTGCCCACCTGTGCCAGCGCACAGGAGATTGCTTTGTAGTCATGGCTACACATAGTTCTGCATGGGAGCTGCAGACATAAGTGTAGTTTACATTAAGAAAAACTCTGGAACTATTTGTGACCAGACAGAAACCTACCGCCAGTTTCACCAGTTTTTCATGAAGTCTGAACCACGGGACGTATCTTCTTACAGAAGAGCAGAAGGGTCTCATCTTCAGGGAGTCTTCAGACGTCTTCAGGTGGAAGGACAAGGAGGTGGCGCTCACCAAGGAGAAGATGAGAGTGGTGGTCACATAGGCCGTCACCAATCCGTCCTTCTGCAGGAGCGGCAGCATGCTGTGCGCGGAAGACACCGTCACATCTTAGGAGACCTCCCATGGTCATCGGGACACAAGTGAGAACTTACCTGAATGTGGAGGTGAGAAGGAACCAGGTGGCCATCAGAGGAACCTCGCTGAGGAGCAGGCAGGCCGGGCTGTGAGGGAGAAGAGCCACAATGGGGTCACCCAATGACATCACCTGAACCCACCCCCACCCCAGTGAAGACCCCCCAACACTAACCTCCTAGGTACAGTCACTAGGCCAACCCAAAAATACCAGACCCACTACAGAGGAACCTACTATCCTAGTGATTGTCTCTTAAAGGCAAATGCATATTGTCTGATGACGGGTTCCCTCAGGTGTCTCCAGTTATCAGAGGACCCGTCACCCTGCTGCCACCTATTAGGCAGATCTGTGTGTGTGGATAGATAGATAGGAGATAGATAGATATGAGAGAGATAGATATGAGAGAGATAGATAGATAGATAGATAGATAGATAGATAGATAGATAGATAGATATGAGATAGATAGACAGATAGGAGATAGATAGACAGATAGGAGATAGATAGACAGATAGGAGATAGATAGACAGATAGATATAAGATAGATAGGAGATAGATAGATAGGAGATAGATAGATAGATAGATAGATAGATAGATAGATAGATAGATAGGAGATAGATAGATAGGAGATAGATAGATAGATAGATAGATAGATAGATAGATAGGAGATAGATAGATAGGAGATAGATAGATAGATAGATAGGAGATAGATAGATAGGAGATAGATAGATAGGAGATAGATAGATAGATAGATAGATAGATAGATAGAGAGATAGGAGATAGATAGATAGATAGATAGATAGAGAGATAGGAGATAGATAGAGAGATAGATAGAGTGATAGATAGAGAGATAGATAGAGAGATAGATAGAGAGATAGATAGAGAGATAGATAGAGAGATAGATAGATAGGAGATGGGAGGTAGATATATAGGAGATAGATATGAGATAGATAGATAGATAGATAGATACAGTCCAGAGGCATCTCAAAGGGATTATTCTGAGATCATTCCTATAAACAGCGCCCCCTCTTGTCCATGGTGGGGTCTGGTATTGCAGTATGTAAGTGAATGGTGTGACGAGGTCATACAGAAGTATTTCCAGATAAAAACAGACAAAGTTTTGGCCCTTATTGCGGAGCCGTCCCTGCACCCCTGATACTTGTAGGGCTGGATGTTACTGTGAAACCTCTGCTCAATTTCCTTACCAAAACAGCGCAGGTGCGACTTCCTCCGGTGCCATCAGTGTGGGAGTAATTGGTGGAGTGTTGTGTATACAGGGGGCGCAGACTCGTTACACACAATTACTGGGGAATTACCACAGATTAGGGTCGTTCACATCTCATTGATAACCAGTCAATGAAACCCAGCAGTGGTCTGCAAGGACGCCCACCCCAGCGCTCCGCACATCCTCACCGCCCTCATTTCAATGACAAACCTCCCAAAGAAGTGGAAAAATATTTGCAGAGAGGTTCCCTCCCCCTCCTGTACCATATGCAGAGCAGCAACAGGTGGTCTGCACTGTATAGACCTCCGCCAGGGTCCCACACCTCTGCCCACCTACATGGGACCTGCTGGCTGCTCAGTCCTACGCAAGAGAAAGAGGCTGAGCTGCAATACCAGACATGGCCACTGTACAACATATGGCGCTGTGCTAGGACACCAGTAAGATAGACAGATAGATAGATAGACAGATAGATAGATAGATAGATAGATAGATAGATAGATAGATAGATAGATAGATAGGAGATAGATAGGAGATAGATAGGAGATAGATAGATAGATAGATAGATAGATAGATAGATAGATAGATAGATAGATAGATAGATAGATAGATAGATAGGAGATAGATAGGAGATAGATAGATAGATAGATAGATAGATAGATAGATAGATAGATAGATAGATAGGAGATAGATATGAGATAGATAGATAGGAGATAGATAGATATGAGATAGATAGGAGATAGATAGATAGGAGATAGATAGATATGAGATAGATAGGAGATAGATAGATAGGAGATAGATAGATAGATAGGAGATAGATAGATAGATAGGAGATAGATATGAGATAGATAGATAGATAGGAGATAGATAGATAGGAGATAGATAGATAGGAGATAGATATGAGATAGATAGATAGATAGGAGATAGATAGATAGATATGAGATAGATAGATATGAGATAGATAGATAGGAGATAGATAGATAGATAGATAGATAGATAGGAGATAGATAGATAGATAAATAACTTACAGTGACACCAGGAGGATGGATTTCTCATGGACTTGAAAGGAGAACAAGAAAAATGATAAAGCGCAGGTCACCTATAAAACACAAGCAACAAGAATATAAAGAGCAATCAGGGGGGGGGGGTCATTCCATGAGCTACAGGAGGGAATAGCCCCAAGAGCGAGGGGGGAGTGATGACTACTAAGCTGGAGGTGGGTGACCCCAAGATCAAAGGGCAGATAGACAATATATAGCAACACATGTGACAGATAAATAGATGGAAAAAAAGACATTTTCTTCCTTTGTACAAACTTGATAAAAGCTTCTGTTCATGAGATGAAACGTTGTGCAATGGAGGTAACCACCGCACTCCTGGATACATTATCGCAGCGCTGGTTTCGATCCTCGGCAGAGCCCCCACTGATTGTACCGTACGGTAGATAGGAGATAGATAGATGATAGATAGATAGATAGGAGATAGATAGGAGATAGATAGATAGAAAGATGGGAGATAGATAGATATATAGATAGATAGATAGGAGATAGAAGATAGATAGATAGAAGATAGATAGATAGATAGGAGATAGATAGGAGATAGATCGGAGATAGATCGGAGATAGATCGGAGATAGATCGGAGATAGATCGGAGATAGATAGGAGATAGATAGGAGATAGATAGGAGATAGATAGGAGATAGATAGGAGATAGATAGGAGATAGATAGGAGATAGATAGGAGATAGATAGGAGATAGATAGGAGATAGATAGGAGATAGATAGGAGATAGATAGGAGATAGATAGGAGATAGATAGGAGATAGATAGGAGATAGATAGGAGATAGATAGGAGATAGATAGGAGATAGATAGGAGATAGATAGATCTTACCAGGGTCAGTGTGAACCCCCTGATATTGGGGTGCGCTGTGAGCTTGATGCAGGAGGGTAACGCTCCGAGCGCGGTGCAGGCAAAACTAGAGGAGAAGGGAACAGACACACGGAACCTATAGAAATCTGTGGTAATGGGGATCTCCTATGTATTCTGCACATACTATACATCATACCTGCTCCTAAGTATGTGACCCCTCAGATCTAGTACCTGAGCTGTACCCGGGTGTCTGGGGACATAAGTATGTGACCCCTCAGATCTAGTACCTGAGCTGTACCCGGGTGTCTGGAGACATAAGTATGTGACCCCTCAGATCTAGTACCTGAGCTGTACCCGGGTGTCTGGGGACATAAGTATGTGACCCCTCAGATCTAGTACCTGAGCTGTACCCGGGTGTGTGGGGACATAAGTATGTGACCCCTCAGATCTAGTACCTGAGCTGTAGCTGGGTGTCTGGAGACATAAGTATGTGACCCCTCAGATCTAGTACCTGAGCTGTAGCCGGGTGTCTGGGGACATAAGTATGTGACCCCTCAGATCTAGTACCTGAGCTGTAGCCGGGAGTCTGGGGACATAAGTATGTGACCCCTCAGATCTAGTACCTGAGCTGTAGCCGGTGTCTGGGGACATAAGTATGTGATCCCTCAGATCTAGTACCTGAGCTGTAGCCGGGTGTCTGGGGACATAAGTATGTGACCCCTCAGATCTAGTACCTGAGCTGTAGCCGGGTGTCTGGGGACATAAGTATGTGACCCCTCAGATCTAGTACCTGAGCTGTAGCCGGGTGTCTGGGGACATAAGTATGTGACCCCCCAGATCTAGTACCTGAGCTGTAGCTGGGTGTCTGGGGACATAAGTATGTGACCCCCCAGATCTAGTACCTGAGCTGTAGCCGGGTGTCTGGGGACATAAGTATGTGACCCCTCAGATCTAGTACCTGAGCTGTAGCCGGGTGTCTGGGGACATAAGTATGTGACCCCTCAGATCTAGTACCTGAGCTGTAGCCGGGTGTCTGGGGACATAAGTATGTGACCCCCCAGATCTAGTACCTGAGCTGTAGCCGGGTGTCTGGGGACATAAGTATGTGACCCCTCAGATCTAGTACCTGAGCTGTAGCCGAGTGTCTGGGGACATAAGTATGTGACCCCTCAGATCTAGTACCTGAGCTGTAGCCGGTGTCTGGGGACATAAGTATGTGACCCCTCAGATCTAGTACCTGAGCTGTAGCCGGGTGTCTGGGGACATAAGTATGTGACCCCTCAGATCTAGTACCTGAGCTGTAGCCGGTGTCTGGGGACATAAGTATGTGACCCCTCAGATCTAGTACCTGAGCTGTAGCTGGGTGTCTGGGGACATAAGTATGTGACCCCCCAGATCTAGTACCTGAGCTGTAGCTGGGTGTCTGGAGACAGGACGCTCTTGATCTTGAGTAGGAGGCTGAGACTGCACCACACATTGGCCACTTTATCCTGGAAGAAAAGTAAAAAGTGTTCAAAATTAATGTTTTATATGATTACTGCTTAGTTGTAGATCTAATGGCAAGTGGGAGGGGCTGTGACAACATCTCATGAATAGTCATAGAGGAACCATTGCTACCATAATGTAGAATAAGGAGGGAAGATAAGCAATGTAGTACACAGACACTGTAATAAAACCTCTCTAAATCATCAGGAGTGGGTCATCTACGCCAGTAATGCAGTGTCAAAGGGGCGGAGCATAACAAAGATTCTTCCTAAGACCCCCTGCACCAAGCAGGACATAAAATACCAGTGTCCCCCACTGTGTTAGGTAAAGAGCCCTATTGGATCTCTATCTATGGAACATAGCTTTAAAATGATCCCAAAACAATGGTTCTAGCTGCTACAGAGTCCAAGAGATGCTCCTCCTCCAGCCTCTAAATTTGACTCGTCTGAGGCAAGAAGGGGACTCTTTTATGTTCATTTGCAAAGGATTTTGGAGGACTTTTTTATAGGTAAACCGAAAAATTTCACATAAAAGAATGAATTCTAGAAATGACATTTCATCCCCGACCTCATGGTCATAGTTCTTAATTGAAGTAAAGGTTCCCTTTAAGAGCCTATAAAGAAGTTTATGAACAGTAGCGCATGTAATGACCATTGCTGCTGTACTATTATAAGCTACTGACCTGCTGCTTCTGCAACATTACAAGAGGACGACCTGCTGCTGCTGTACTATTACAGGAGGCTGTCCTGCTGCTGTACTATTATAAGCTGCTGACCTGCTGCTGCTGTACTATTACAGGAGGCTGTCCTGCTGCTGTACTTCTATAAGCTGCGGACCTGCTGCTGCTGTACTATAATAAGTTGCTGACCTGCTGCTGCTGTACTATTATAAGCTGCTGACCTGCTGCTGTACCATTATAAGCTGCTGACCTGCTGCTGTACCATTATAAGCTGCTGACCGGCTGCTGCTGTACCATTATAAGCTGCTGACCTGCTGCTGCTGTACCATTATAAGCTGCTGCTGTGCTATCACAAGAGGCTCTCCTGCTGCTGCTGTACTATTATAAGCTGCTGACCTGCTGCTGCACTATTATAAACTGCTGACCTGCTGCTGCGCTATTATAAAATGCTGACCTGCTGCTGCGCTATTATAAAATGCTGACCTGCTGCTGCGCTATTATAAAATGCTGACCTGCTGCTGTACTATTATAAGCTGCTGACCTGCTGCTGCACTATTATAAACTGCTGACCTGCTGCTGCGCTATTATAAAATGCTGACCTGCTGCTGCGCTATTATAAAATGCTGACCTGCTGCTGCGCTATTATAAAATGCTGACCTGCTGCTGTACTATTATAAGCTGCTGACCTGCTGCTGCACTATTATAAACTGCTGACCTGCTGCTGCACTATTATAAACTGCTGACCTGATGCTGCACTATTATAAACTGCTGACCTGATGCTGTACTATTATAAACTGCTGACCTGATGCTGCTGTACTATTTTAAGCTGCTGACCTGATGCTGCTGTACTATTACAAGAGACTGACCTGCTGCTGCTGCACTATTATAAGCTGCTGACCTGCTGCTGTACTATTATAAACTGCTGACCTGATGCTGCTGTACTATTTTAAGCTGCTGACCTGCTGCTGTACTATTACAAGAGGCTGACCTGCTGCTGCACTATTATAAGCTGCTGACGCTGTACTATTATAAGTTGCTGACCTGCTGCTGCTGTACTATTATAAACTGCTGACCTGCTGCTGCTGTACTATTATAAGTTGCTGACCTGCTGCTGCTGTACTATTATAAGTTGCTGACCTGCTGCTGTTGTACTATTATAAGTTGCTGACCTGCTGCTGTACCATTATAAGCTGCTGCTGTGTTATTACACAAGGCTCTCCTGCTGCTGCTGTACTTTTACACGAGGTTGACCTGCTGTTGCACCATTATAAGTTGCTGACCTGCTGCTGTACTATTATAAGTTGCTGACCTGCTGCTGTACTATTATAAGCTGCTGACCTGCTGCTGCTGTACTATTACAAGAGGCTGTCCTGCTGCTGTACTATTACAAGAGGCTGTCCTGCTGCTGTACTATTACAAGAGGCTGTCCTGCTGCTGTACTATTACAAGAGGCTGTCCTGCTGCTGCTGTACTATTACAAGAGGCTGTCCTGCTGCTGTACTATTATAAGCTGCTGACCTGCTGCTGCTGTACTATTACAAGAGGCTGTCCTGCTGCTGTACTATTATAAGCTGCTGACCTGCTGCTGTACTATTATAAGCTGCTGACCTGCTGCTGCTGTACTATTACAAGAGGCTGTCCTGCTGCTGTACTATTATAAGTTGCTGACCTGCTGCTGTACTATTATAAGTTGCTGACCTGCTGCTGTACTATTACAAGAGGCTGTCCTGCTGCTGTACTATTATAAGCTGCTGACCTGCTGCTGCTGTACTATTACAAGAGGCTGTCCTGCTGCTGTACTATTATAAGCTGCTGACCTGCTGCTGCTGTACTATTACAAGAGGCTGTCCTGCTGCTGTACTATTATAAGCTGCTGACCTGCTGCTGCTGTACTATTACAAGAGGCTGTCCTGCTGCTGTACTATTATAAGCTGCTGACCTGCTGCTGCTGTACTATTACAAGAGGCTGTCCTGCTGCTGTACTATTATAAGTTGCTGACCTGCTGCTGTACTATTATAAGTTGCTGACCTGCTGCTGTACTATTATAAGTTGCTGACCTGCTGCTGTACTATTATAAGTTGCTGACCTGCTGCTGTACTATTACAAGAGGCTGTCCTGCTGCTGTACTATTACAAGAGGCTGTCCTGCTGCTGTACTATTATAAGCTGCTGACCTGCTGCTGCTGTACTATTACAAGAGGCTGTCCTGCTGCTGTACTATTATAAGTTGCTGACCTGCTGCTGTACTATTATAAGTTGCTGACCTGCTGCTGTACTATTATAAGTTGCTGACCTGCTGCTGTACTATTATAAGCTGCTGAGGTGTAGGGGCCCTTTAATAACGTCAATAGGAAAAGTAAATTCCCAGTGAGATGAATGTACAGAATCTGCTCTGACCCTCCAGCATTTCCCTCCAAGAATCTGCAGCGAGAGCCGCCCCTCCCATAACTCTGCAGAGCTGAGCTCCGTTACAGTGTCACATGGCAGCCCCCCCCCACCGGCAGTGACAGGGTTAACAAGTCATAAATCAGGCGCGGTAAGGACACTCACAGTTGTGCTAGGATCGCTTTCAAAATTACATTCGTAACCACAGCGATGGAGTCAGCGAAACTCATCCGTAAGGCAGCTGCTTACTCACAGCTGTGCGGGCTCTGCTATACGGGCGCTCACCGGGGTCACTATCGCCAATGACAATGTCCATACACAACATAGGGAACCTGTCAGCAGGTGTGACCATGGAGACTGCAGCCAGTGTTATGTATTGTCCCTGGAGAGATGTGTAATCAGACCTTTGTGTTTGTTGTTAGTAGCAGCAGGACTGTGATATATGGATTTATATTCCAGGATTGTAGCTTCTCCAAGTGCTCTGGGGGTGTGTCCTCACCCTGCTGTGCTGCCTGCAGCCAGTGTTGTGTATTGTCCCTGGAGAGATGTGTAATCATAACTTTCTGTATGTTGTAAGTAGCAGCAGGACTGTAAAATATCCATTTACAGTCCAGGATCTTAGTACTGGGAGTGCTTTGTGCACTTAGCAGCTCCACAGCTCTTCCCCACTGTTTTAAGTGACTGCCGTAGAGTCCAACCAGAAGCCTTCTACAGCTTTTACTCAGAGCAGAGGGACTGTGGTGCAGCTCAATGCAGAGAATTAAGAGCCCTAGTGCACTAGGAGAAACTACAACCCTACAATATAAATCCATATTTCACAGTCCTGCGGCTACTAACAAAATACACAAAGGTCTAATTAAACATCTCTCCAGGAACAATATATAACACTGGCGGCAGAGAGAACAGAACACAGCAGTGTGAGGTATGATTACACATCTCTCCAGGGACAATACATAACACTGGCAGCAGAGATCACAGAGCACAGCAGTGTGAGGTCTGATTACACATCTCTCCAGGGACAATATATAACACTGGCGGCAGAGAGAACAGAACACAGCAGTGTGAGGTATGATTACACATCTCTCCAGGGACAGTACCAACACTGGGTGCAGAGAGCACAGAGCACAGCAGTGTGAGGTCTGATTACACATCTCTCCAGGGACAGTACTAACACTGGGTGCAGAGAGCACAGAGCACAGCAGTGTGAGGTCTGATTACACATCTCTCCAGGAACAATACATAACACTGGCTGCACAGAGCACAGCAGTGTGAGGTCTGATTACACATCTCTCCAAGGACAATACATAACACTGGCTGCAGAGAGCACAGAGCACAGCAGTGTGAGGTCTGATTACACATCTCTCCAGGGACAATACATAACACTGGCGGCAGAGAGAACAGAACACAGCAGTGTGAGGTATGATTACACATCTCTCCAGGGACAGTACCAACACTGGGTGCAGAGAGCACAGAGCACAGCAGTGTGAGGTATGATTAAACATTTCTCCAGGAACAATACATAACACTGGCTGCACAGAGCACAGCAGTGTGAGGTCTGATTACACATCTCTCCAAGGACAATACATAACACTGGCGGCAGAGAGAACAGAACACAGCAGTGTGAGGTATGATTACACATCTCTCCAGGGACAGTACCAACACTGGGTGCAGAGAGCACAGAGCACAGCAGTGTGAGGTATGATTAAACATTTCTCCAGGAACAATACATAACACTGGCTGCACAGAGCACAGCAGTGTGAGGTCTGATTACACATCTCTCCAAGGACAATACATAACACTGGCTGCAGAGAGCACAGAGCACAGCAGTGTGAGGTCTGATTACACATCTCTCCAGGGACAGTACCAACACTGGGTGCAGAGAGCACAGAGCACAGCAGTGTGAGGTATGATTACACATCTCTCCAAAAACAATACAGGTACTTTCTATTATAGTCAGGGGTCAGAGGGGGGGGATCCGAAAGTGTCGGCGACTGCTATGATGGTAAAATTCCTTTAATCTGGAATCAGTGGGAATCTCTGGGTTCTGTCGGATCAGCGGATCTAGTTGTGATATTTCTGGGTATAAATCGTGTAATCTGTGCGGTTTCCAGCAGCGCCTCCTCCCTGCCTTCTCATCCTCCGTCCCTTTACTACAGGATGGAGCAGATTTGCAGCCAAGACGGACAAGGAGAAAAAAAATAAAATTAAATTGCAAATCAATTTTCCTAGAAAATAATTGCGGCATTAAAGCAGCAGAATGATTCCGATAAAAAATAATTATGGCTTTAAAAAGGCAAACAATTAGCGTAACACATTCCAGGCGCAGGACGGGCGGCGAGCGGGTAATGGCTGGCGCGTTTATGGGTCCGCGCTGGCACGAGCGAGCGCTCTGCCTGATCCGTCTCACTACCAGCTGTAACGATGTGCTGGCACGCGGGGTTAACACTAAGCAGGGGCCACTTACTACAAGCCCCCATCCCCCCAGGGGTGCACCCCCCCAACACGGTCCCTAAAGGTCACAGGAAAGTGACTGTAGTGGATGTGAGACAGAACAGAGAACACTTCACCCACCTCAAAGAGGCCGCGGCCCACCGGGAAAAGTCTTCTGAGGACCTGGAGGATTTGTTCAATGTCTGTCAAGAAGGGGATCCAGCAGAGGCCGAAGGCGCCAATTACCGTCCCCCCGATCCTCAGCAGCAACAGGAGCCTAAAAGAGAGATAAAACACAGGATAAAGTGGACGAGGAACACTCCGGGGGACGTTTGGGGACATGGGGGGGGGGGGGGGTCCTAGAAGCAAAACAAGACTCAAGAGCCTGAACTGTAGGAGAAGAACACAGAAAATATCACTTTAATGTATAGTCAGAATATTTTATACATTTATTTTGGTTTATATAACAACATTACATATCACATGACTCATAGCAAAAAGGGAACCTGTCATCAGGTTATTACCACCCCCTCAGGTAGGGAATAAAATAGCAAATATACTCCAGATGGGATTGTGGGATACCCCTTTAAAGGGACTTTCTAGAATTCCATCATTTATGTGAAATCTTATCCATTTAAAAAAAAATATCTTCTCCAAAGTCATGTGACAATGAGAAAAGAGTCAGATTTTGCATCAGATGAGTCAGGCTAAGAGGCTGGAGGAGGCGACTGTCACTTTTGATGCCTTTATCTTCAGTTCTATAGCAGCCAGGTTCTGGTTCAGATTAAAAAAGAGAATTTTTTTTCTTTCAAACCACATCAGACTTGTAGTGCTGTGAGCTACAGAACCTGAAAAAAAGAGGCATTTCTAGAAGAAGATTGGAATTGGATCTAATTGGATCTGCCCATATCTCTGGTTCTTTAGATCACAGAACCACAAGTTTGATATGGGTTTGAGAAAATGAAATTATTTTCTTTGATTTGATACCAGAACCATTGTTACAACTGCTACAGAACCAAAGGTATGGAAAGTGATGCTTATCCTGCAGCCTCTGAGCATGACTCTTCTCAAATTACTTTGGAGGAGATTTTTTGTATAGCTAAGTGGGCACAATCGCATAAATGAGGGAATTCTGGAAAGGATATTTCATTCCTTACCTGGGGTAAAAGTAGCTGACAGGTTCCCTTTAAACACAGGGAAAAAAAAGACAAAAACTCAGAATCTTTGCCAAAAAAATGTAAAGGTCATCTACCACTAGGAGGAAAGACTGTATGAAAATGAGCCCGAGAGGCTCCGGGATCCATAGGTGTTAATGAAACCTGGAGCCCCTCAGGCTCATTTGCATACAATCTTTTCTGTTGAAAACAAAGTTGCAAATGTTTGTGAAGTTTGTGTGAGCAACTTTCTGCTGTTCTACATGGTGCACAATAACCCTCAAAAGTAGGTGGAGCTTAGGAGGAGGGGTGTGGCTTACTTAGACCTCAAAGTGGTGGAACCAGGTTTGATTGTTATCCCATATGCACAGGTAGGGACCACAACCATCATGCGAATGAGGTTTTATTCTCACTAACTGATGGAGCGGCAGATTTGGAGTTGCAGGATGCATGCATGTGGGATTGTTGAAAATTGCGGAGCATGGCACTGGGGTATCTCCAGACAGTTAATGTCGGTGTTAGGAATACCCTAACGCTGTGCTTGGCAATTTCCCTATAGCGTTGAATGAGTTGCAGAATGCATGTTCCATCTGCTGTTCCGTTAATAACTTAGAACAAGAATATTCGGGGTCCATTCTGGTGATCAATGGGGATCTCAGCAGCGAGACCCCAACTGATCAGACTATGATACCCCATCAAGTGTGGACCCCCAGCAATAAGATAGTTATACCCCATCATGTGTGGACCCTCACTGATCAGACTAGGATACCCCATCATGTGCAGACCCTCAGCAATCACATAGTTATAACCCAATCATGTGCAGTCCCCCACCAATCAGATTGTTATACCTCATGATATGTGGACCCCCACGATCAGACATGGGTCACTAGGCCCGGGTCCTATAAACCACTATGTAGGTCCTGCGGTCCACTCACTTACCCCCGGCCTGTGATTCCTCGCTTGATACATCTCCCCAGGAGGAAGCAGAAGAACGGCAGCGAGTGGTAAAGTTCCATTTGTTTGTAGTTAAGGGCGAGGCAGAACGCCAGTGACCCCAGCGCCTCGCAGCCACGTGACAGAGCGATGATCCCCCAGAGCGCAAAACCAAGACTGACAGAGTTGTATGTGTGTCTGGGTTAAGAGTCAATATCAGAAGCTGAAAGAGTCATCACCGTCACATGTACAAATGTCATAGGGCAGCGCAGGCTGAATATACAGGATCCCAAGGACATGGTGCAATAGTCTGCAGACCAGAGCCCCCAGTGATCCTGGGCCCTCTACCTGTACAGCTCCCCCCCCCCCCATTCTCCAGGGGTACAGGTACAGCCGCCCCCATTCACCTCTATAGAGCTGCGCTGCTGTTCCCTGCATACTAGGTGGTCAGTCATAGTAAAGATGCCACTGCACCCCCTTCTTCATGGGGGTCCTAGGCATCTGACCCCCTCCCCCAAACAACCTTGAGATTTTGGCACATCCAAGCAATATAAAATCTCATTACAGGAGTGAAATCCCATGAAAATAATATGAACTAAAAAAATAAAAAATAAAAAAAAAAAAGGATATTGGAAGTGTCCATAGTCGATCAGGATGAGCCCGGGATAAAGCAAAAAGCACAGCAGAGACAGCACCTGCAAGGGTTAAATAAAACATCAAAAAATTAATTTCAAAATCTTCAAAACTATATAAAATACAAAAGTGACATAAAAAGTTAAGAATTGCAGCTGCACTACAGGACAGCAGCTTGTCAGGTATCAATCCCATATTAAACAAGAGATTTACTTAAAGGGGTTGTACAGGATTAGAAAAACATGGTTGCTGTTCCCAGAAATAGCGCCGCCACTGCTCATATCGGGTATTGCGGCTTTATTGAAGTGAATGCGACTGTGCTGTAATACAGGACTGGCTGGTGACGTGGATGCATCACATGGATAAAGGACATTACCACCAGGATGAAAGACTGTATGCAAATAAGCCTGAGGGGCTCCAGGCTCCATAGGCTCATTTGCATACAGTCTTTCATCCTGGTGGTAGATGTCCTTTAATGAATAGATATCGAAACCCCCTGTACGCCCCTGTAGACCGCATAGATGGTGTTATTCCTATAGCAGGCCTGGGGGCGGGGCATATGATCTCTCTAGTGTCAGCTGCACCCCCTTAGGCTCTGTATAAATGTAGTCGAGTTTTTTAGAATTTGCATTGAAGGAGCTGTCCCAAGCTGCATGTTCACAGAATAAAGAAACCATGCCAATCACTGGGGGTCTGACCATCAGGCGAGAAAGGGTGGGGGGGTTGGTTTGGGGTCCTGTTACCCCCTAATGAATGAAAAGACAGGTTGTGCCCTGCAGCTCAATGTATTGTCTATTAGACTGCTAGAGAACAGAGCTCCAAGATAGAGAATGAATAAAACACATGTTTGAGTGGGTCCCCCGTTATCTTGATTAATGGGGGTCCCAGAGGTCACGTTGTGTTATCCGCTGTCTTTGCGTAGGGAATAAGATGCCAGTTTGGCTCAACACCTTCAACCCATTAGCTCCCAGTTTTAGGAGTTCACCAAATCCAATGACTCCCCTCCTAAGAGGTGGAACAGCGACTCCAGGTGATCACTTACCTTTCTTTTTGGGGACGGTTCCTGCAGGTGAGAACAGTACAAGATGACGGCAGGGAGGTAAATGATCAGATCCGCCACTAGAACTAGAAAGATGGCGGCCATTAATATGACAGGGGCATCGTGTGTGTACACATCACATCAGTCACCGGGGGACGGCAGCAATTAATGCCGCAGCGTCATCTCACAAGGAGTCACCTTAGAGGTTAAAAAGCTAAATGTGCCCATATTTCTTGTGAAATAATCATAAGTCATCAGCAAACAGGCAGCGGGAAGACGTGTCAGGAGCATCCATTAAAAGCGAGAGTGATGGGAGGGCTCTACCTGCATAAATCAGGGGGGCTCCAGGTCTGAGTGTGCGCTCCGGCGCTGTATTATTAAAGCAGACCCAACGTCAGCGAAGGACTGAACAAGTATACACCCCCTGTAAGGCTGCATTCACACACATGTATGGGGGACGTATATACGGCCGATATACGTCCCCCATACACTTCTATGCGCTCACGGCACCATACGGGTGCGGTACGGTGCTGCACACGTGCGGCTCTGTAGCCCGGGAAAAGATAGGACATATGTTCCTATGCAGAGGGGCGGGGTGAGCGGCGCTCACCTCCTCCTCTCCCTGCGCACTGCCATGTGCCCGCCGTGCTACGGTGCGGCGGGCCCACGGCAGTGTGCATGTAGCCTGAGAGTGACTCCACCTAGGAATATACTGGAACAACCCCAATATGCATGTGCCCCACTATATTCACAGGCAGAGTCATGCTTTAATGGGGGCACTAAACTATCGGAAGAATGGGAGTCATTGCATAAAGAAGCAGCCACACAATATATATTCATCTATAGGGAACGGCAGAGGATATGAATGTAGCGACAGATGTGGGGTAAAAGGTTCCACCGATCAGACACTAATCTGAAATCCTGAGTGTAAAACAGCACCAGGACTGGGTGGATCTGGTGCTAAAGGTTGAATAGCAAATTCAGCTCTGCTACATCTGTAACACCCCCATGTCCATCACACTTTTGAGAAGATTCCCACAATACATGGACTATGTAGACGTACCGGTCGCTCGCATGAATAGCTTGTGGTGTAGACTCTCATATCCTCGCGACGTGTTCAGCGCCACCCAGTCCGCATTGATCATGTGAGCTCTGAAACACAATATGGCGCATGTTACTGAATACATCATTAACCCAACAACCCCCTGTACCCCATGTACATCCCATAAGACAGCACTGCTATAGAAAACATTCACCTATTGGCCCATCTGCATCGCTGGTTGGATACAACCTGATTGTACAATCTCTTCTTATCATAATGTATTGAGGGGCGGGGCTGTGACAACCATGATGACCGATTACAGCAATGTATATTATACATTGACCTGACGAATGTAACGAGGACACTAATAAAATAATGAGGAAATTCCGATCTACTTACATGTAACCGCACAGAAGACTGTGATAGGCCGTCAGAGGGGGGTAGTCCAGACCCCAGTACAGAAGGTCATTGTCAGTGGAGTTGAAGTACCTGGAAATATAAGACAATGTATATTACGGATGGCCGACACTACATGTTAGAGGGAGATTCGTACAGGTATGAGACCCCCAGAGATAGGAGTCCAGGAACATTCCCTTTTGTGTTATATACAGGACGCCATTATGTACGGTAATTTGTTTAGATTTATAACACCTTGTACATGTAACACCCTAAGAAGCCTGCAGGAGTGTGCTCAATGCCAGGCAGCTGCCGCACTAGAGGAAAGCATCAGTCTGGCCGTCTACAGGCAGTATACAGGCAATAAGAGATTAAGAGACTGTACAAACCATTGTTTCACTGGGAGATTGAGAGTGACCTCCTGCCAGTGTCTTTGGGCCTCGTAGTCTCCAAACATTGGGGGTTTCCCGGCCCCTGTTATGGATTAACAAAACGTAAGTGAGTAAGTAAATCATCATTAGGAGTCTAACAGATTACACAACTGGGGGTTCTGTTCCCCAATAACTGCTAGAACCGACAGGTCTCCGACCAGGTGGATCCCCACCAATCAGTATGTTACACCATGACCCTATCAACAATGGGGGGCTGAACAGTGGGGGGGGGGGCTGAACACTGGGACACCCAGTTCTCCAATAATAGGAGCTCTAGGGTCCCATGTGTGAATGGAGTCATCGTGTGCATATGTGACCAATGAAATGAATGGAAGGGTAGTCCCACATATACAGGGGACTTGGGAACCCCTGTCCTCATGATTGTTGGGGGTCCTTCTGTCAGACCCCTATAGATCATGCATTTATCACTTGTTATGGGGAAAATCCTGAAAAGTAACGGATACTATAACATAATATGATATAATGTAACAGGATCAATTACATGGAAACAATGTAGAGGGAACATGACAACACTGCCTGACCTCCCGATTTTCCTTCCTGTGGTTATTTATGGAATATGTGAAAAGTTTCAAGTTTAACTTTTTCCTTCTGCTCTTCCCCCTCAGAATTAGCAGCACAGCCTTGGGTGGTCTTTGGTTCGGTGGTCTGTAGGAGATCCATACATTATGTGGCATGCCAACGCAGTGAGAGTGTAACCTTTCGGAGGCTCTCATGCCCCACCACAGCCGGGCTAAAAATTTCAATTGCCCCGGCTGCAGTCAGCGGCAGTAAATCACGTTCTGGGGAGAGGGCCAGGGGGGCCGCACCTGTTCCATCTCTACATAGATGTCCCTTTGACCACTAAGTAAAACACAACTAATAGGATTAACCTCCTTGTGCCTTTTCTTTTTTTAAGCTCATCGCTCGCCCCGGAATAAACATTTACCACGTGGGCGGAGCCTCCAGAATGATACAATGTAACTATTCCGGCAGGTGGGCCACACATAGTGACTGCTACAATGTATCCAGAGTGTCTCCAGCTCTATGGGGCAGAGATCACAGTGATATTGGGTCATTACGTCCACCCAGTGTCCTTTCATTACTTATTCAAAGATCTCTGCTTGCTGTCAGTCAAAAGAGATCTTCACTGTTTACCCTCAAGGGATAAAGATTCGCCCCGGCCACATGATGGTTAATCAGGTGCTTGTATGTAAACTATCAAGGTTCCCACTGAATGTGTATCAATTCAGTTTTCAAAACCTCTGCTTGCTGTCAAAGTATATTGGAAATTTGCAGAAATGCATCATTATACAATATATTGGTCATTTAAGATCTCTGCTGGCTGTAAGTGAATGCTGGTCAGTATAGTTTATTTCTGTCCATTGTTTTGCAAGAGAACTCTGAATGAGTTTCGGGTCCTGACCCAATTAGGGGCTGCAGTGAAATAGCGGATCCTGGTCACCTGGGACAGGGCTGGTTACTGTATCCTGCTAAGAAGGGTAGTCATGGCGCCGCTCGGCAAGAAAGACACTAAAGGGAACATTGTATCCCCTCAAACATCAGGGTCACAACCCAAACAATAAGAAGTTAGAGGGAACCTGTCAATTACAAATCGACCCAACAGACCACTACCAGTATGTTGTCAAGCAGCTTAACACTTTCTAGATCATGTTTCTTCTTCTAGATCAGGGGTAGGGAACCTATGGCTCGGGAGCCAGATATGGCTCTTTTGTTGGCTGCATCCGGCTCTCACACAGATCTATAATAAATAGTGATGGCTGCTGTGTGTCTGAGACTGATCACTGGACACAGGCAGCGATGTTGCCACTGCCTCCGTTCTTTATATGACCCAGGCGCCATCACCGCCATCGTCTAAGCCTGGGTCAAAGAGAAGAGCGTGATAAGTAGCTGGCTGCTGGGAGCGCAGGTAGGTGAATATTCTTTTTTTTTTTGCTGTGACTACCTACTTGGGGTCATGTGCTGTGGCTACCTATCTACTGGGAGTATTTGCTGTGGCTACCTATATACTGGGGGCATGTGCTGTGGCTAACTATCTACTTGGGGTCAAGTGCTGTGGCTACCTATATACTGGGGGACATGTGCTATGGCTACCTTTCTGGGGATACCTATATACTGGGGGACATGTGCTATGGCTACCTTTCTGGGGATACCTATATACTGGGGGCATGTGCTGTGGCTAACTATCTACTTGGGGTCAAGTGCTGTGGCTACCTATATATTGGGGGAAATGTGCTATGGCTACCTTTCTGGTAGCCGCCGGTCTTTATAGGAACCGAGGAAGTGGGCAGTGCCAATCAGCGGCGCACTGGCCAGCTGGGACAGGAGCCGGAAAGTGGTGGGTTGAGTAAGCTTGGTAAGGGGTGCTGCCACGGAGAGGGGCACGGGTATGCCTGCGATCCGAGACCTAGATCGCAGGGGCACCCGTGACACTGGGACTACCTATCTACTTGGGGGCATGTGCTGTGGCTACCTATCTACTTGGGGCATGTGCATATGGTACAGC
The DNA here is from genome assembly GCF_040894005.1 of Engystomops pustulosus. Classification (NCBI taxonomy): domain Eukaryota; kingdom Metazoa; phylum Chordata; class Amphibia; order Anura; family Leptodactylidae; genus Engystomops; species Engystomops pustulosus. Next base: position 96,878,159 of record NC_092420.1, on the reverse strand, counting down.
TCTTACGGAATAACATTTTAAAATATGTGCCGTTCATGGCTCTCTCAGCCAAAAAGGTTCCTGACCCCTGTTCTAGATTGTGGTCCCATCATCCAGAAAATCAACTTTGAAGTGAGATGTAAACTGGTTGTCAAATAGGTGGAGATATTAACATTGAAGTTAAGCTCTCCCCACACCCACCCATGGGAGTGACATCATGGCTAGTGATGTTTCTGGGTGCAGGACTATCAATTACAGTGAAGGGGGTGTTCTGAGGCAGGGAGAGCTTGACTTCAGTGCTAAATTCTCCGCCTCCTTGACTTTATACAACTTATGGACATCTCATTTCAAAGTAGATTTTCTGGATGATGCCACCGCACTGAGCCATGAAAGAAACATCATCTGGAAGGTGTTTAGCTGCTTGGCAACATACTGGTAGTGGTTTATTTGGTAAGTATTTGCTCACAGGTTCCCTTTAACGAGCTTACCCTAGAGCAGTGATGGCAAACCTTTTAGACACCGAGTGCCCGAACTACAATCAAAACCCATGTATTTTTTGCAAAGTGCCAATGCGACAATTTAAGCAGTAACTTATTACTCCCTGCTCTGTCACAGGTTTGAATTATATAGGCACCTGAGGACACCAATACAGTAGAAAGAAGGAAAAGAAGTTTCCGATTATCAGTGTAGCTTCCTTCTAGGGTCCTGGGACTGTATGAGGCCTTAAGTCCTGTCTGATGAACTCTGCCCTGGGGTGATGGCAAGAGTGTCCATATAGAGGGCTCTGAGTATCACCTCTGGCACCCGTGCCATAGGTTCGCCACCACTGGCCTAGAGACATTATTTTATTATTCCATGCCGTGTACTGGGAAGCTGGAAATAAATTCCACACGTGGTGAAATTGGTGAAAAAAATGTAATTGTCACTTCTTGTGACAAATTCTTCCACTGTTTGCTCCCAATGATACGTCTACTTTATTCTTTGGTTCGGTACGATCACGGTGATACAAAATTTCTACAGGTTTTATGGTGTTTTCATTCATTTTCACAAATAAAAACAATGCATACAAAAAAAAAACAAATCAGTTTCGCCATCTTCTGACGCTAATAACTTTTTTCATACTTCGGGGCACGGAGTCGGGGGAGGAGTCATTTTTTTGCAAGATGAGCCGACATGTTCATTGCTGCCATTTTGAGGACTGTGCAACGTTTTGATCAAGTTTTATTAGATTTTTTTATGTGATGTAAAATGGTGTAAAAGTCGCATTTTTGGACATTTCGGTGCTATTTTCCGTTACGTGGTTTACCCTCAGTAATAACCGTTTTTATATTTTTATAGATGAAGTTATGATGGGGTAAAGGAGACCAGACTAGGCCACAGACCTGATGACGCGAAACGCGTTGTCTTGTATGATTTTATATATATTTTTTTATTTTAATAAAGTGGCGCCTTATTAAAATTTTATTTGTATGCCGCATATAACTATTCATTTAATTGGGTTTGCGCCGGATTTGACGTCCAACTTTTCCAATACCCGAAAGGAGAAAGGATCCCTCTTCTTTCTTACGGGTCATCAGATACAGACCAGGCCACGGTTGGGGCCCCAAACCCACTAGGCAAGTCTATGGTTGTATTTTGTAAATTTGTGTTCCCTACTGTTCTTTTATACAGTTGGCATAAAAGATGCACCTCACCCTGATACTTAGGAAATCCCAGTTACATCGTATCAGTGAATTCGGAGGCTGCTCGGACAAGGGACTGATTGGATCACCCACCAGTCACAGGACAGGATCAGACTGTCAGTATGACAGCCCGAACCTTCCCACGGCTCTGTGGGCATGTGTGCACCAGGGCTCCTCCCTGCAGCTGTGCAAGGTCATGTGACTGGCGCATCAGCGGCCAATAATAAATGACACTGCTCCGGTCACAGATCCTCCTATCGGGAAGCGGCTGCAGCTCGTGGCCATGACTAAAGGAGAAAACTCTTAAGTGGAAAAAGTCTTTTTGAGGAGTAAAACTGACATTTACAACATCATAGACGCTTGTACAGGTGTTAATGCGACCTCTGCCTGAAGCCAGTGCTACATTCACTTCTGGGGCCTGTAGGATCAGTATCCTGCGGTTGTGATGTTTGGGTTCCAAGCTGTCGGACCCCCAGTGCTCACATTTATGCCCTGTGGCCTGTCTTTAGTGAGCCATCCCCTTTAATAGCCGGTCCTGAAGACAGTTAATCCCCTGTCATAATGGCCAAAATGGCGCCCGGTTACCCTGCAGCCGAAAATAGAAATTTATCTGCAAATTGCACTTTCTTGGCCGCTATACATTAACTGCTGCACTTTCTCATCTGCTCTATGATTCAATTCCTCAACACTTCCAATTCCCCTGCTTGTTGTTAGTGAATGTAAACAACAACAGTGTATCAGCATCACCCCCTGTCATGAGCCATGTTACTGTGCATTCACTGACAGCAAGCAGAGGTGTTGAACATGATGATAAATTAAGAACACCTGTCTGCAACAAAGTAGCTAATGCATTACGAAATGCTGAAACTTTATTTAAATAAAGTGGACAACCTCCATAAAGAATAAATAACGCTGCTATGGGGAGAGGTATGGAGATTATTACCTGAGTACGGGTACAGGGACACAGCCCAGCGCACGGTGACAGCCAGCAGGACACTCAGAGCTGTCATAGGGCCCTCCATAGCCGCTGTCCAGCTCACCGGCCTCAACGTCAGCCCCGAGCGACGGCGCCACATTTACACGTCACCGATTCGTCCGGCAGCGCTACATCGTAACTATGACAACGGCAGGCGAGGGCGCGAAGCGCCATGTTTGTTTTGGGAAAAGAGCACTATTTCATCTGATAAGACATAAAACATGTACCGTCAGCCTCACCCTAGAGATATGAGGAGATTATAAACGACTTATATGATATTTTTATACGAATTTAGTTAATCAATTATGGAGAATAGAAAAGATGCTTGCCCTAAACAAATATGGCGCTCATATGTCACTGTGATGTTCTTTGGAGGCATAAAGATACTGACAGAACCTGTAATACTTGTTTTAGTAAGTGCCTCCTTCAGAAAGCAGAATTAAGCACAGTTTTTTTCCTGAAGTAAATATCCATGTCAATTTTTGCAATTCATAAGAGGTGGATGTGACAAATATTTAAGCAGCTGCCACCACATACAGACAGTGATACTGAGGACCACAACCCGACATTAGGATAGCCTGTGTATTGGCCATCTTAAATTACTAGGGCTGCCTGCTTTCAATGGGTTTCAGGACCTACAAAGGTCCAAATTGACTCTTGTATACATCTGTATTGAGAGCAGGAACAGATTACGAGGATTTATGTGTGAAGGTCCTTCTCAGTATAAAGTTTGGTTGGTGGAAGACTTGTTCCTTGGCTACCGCTCAAACCGTCTATATAACAATCCACTACTGGCAATAGGGTCTGTACTAAAAAATACCCAACGCAATAGGAGCTAGACCCAAAAATACCCATCACAATATGGTCTGGACCATATAATAACGTCCACAATAGTCCACAAAAATACTTTTAATCATTCATACAATTTTTTATTCCCAAAACTGTTGTGACCAATATTTCTATGTTGCAAAGGTGACATCCCTAAATGGTGCCTAGAAGATGTGTCAGGACTCAAGACAGTCAAACACATGATCTGGTAGCTGTGCACACATAAACATACCACCATGGGGCCAGTAAAAAAGAACCAAATAAGCACCAACTTTATAGAACATGTCAACCCACATTGGATATACAGGGCGTCATCCTGTTGTAACGTTCCTCGGACGGTCAACCGGTAATATATATTTTTCCTCAAGTTTCCAGGAACAGTTGAAAAAACTCATAGAGGTCATTGCGCAGAGGTCATGGTGCATGGATGAACTTTAACTGCAGAACCTTCTTTTTTCAGCACACGAGCACCATGGCCAACCTGGTGTGTAGCGTAGTGCAGTGCAACCATTCCCTGGTTATCTATGACTGGAACTACCTCAGCAGCTGAAGCCCATAAATTGTGAAGAAGAGTGGAACAAGACATGGGCAAGAGGCTGCAGACACCAGACGGTAAGGGGAGAGTCCTCAGGGTGGGAAGTCCAGCTCTCCATTGTCCCTACTGAGTAGTGTTACCTTACATGTAATATAATACAGTCAGTCCCTGGGTTACGTACAAGATAGGTTCTGAACGTTTGTTCTTAAGTTGAATTTATATGCAAGTTGGAACAGGTATATTTTATAATTGTAACTCCAGACAAAATAATTGGATTTTGAACATCTTATACCTTACTGAGGGTGTGATACCTAATATCTGATACCTTACTAAGGGGTTATACCTAACATCAAGTATTACAATAGCTGAGAAATGAGCAGCAAAGTCTCATGATGTCTACCCATTATGGGTATGATATATATAGGGGGAATAGCGGTCAAAGAGGTTTTCTGGGTATTAAAGACATATCCATAGGGATGCAAAACCAGACATCACTACTGCCATCATCCAGGCTTACACTAGGCTCTGATGCTCCATAGGAAGGAAACTTGGTGAATGGGCATGTATCACACCCTTTCAGATTTTGGATAACTGACCTTGGGCTGGAAAACTTCTTTAACATCTCACCTCACTTTGTCTATAGCCCCCATAGTCATCCATTATAACTGATCTTTTGCACAGTGGGTATATGTGGCACTCAATGCCTCCCTTGGCTTATAATTGGGTCCATTGGATTCCCCTGAGATATCTATCGTTTTGAGGGGAACAATAGCGCTGCATGTGTTACCAAAACCCCTCTCTATACATATGTATGAAAATTTCTGGCCATTTGAAGTCTGAAGAATAGAGACTAGGGGTAAGTGAAGGACAATTGTATAAATCAATAGAATGGGGGACAGTGGCAACGCTCAAACTGTGCTCCATATTACAGATTCAGGTTGTGTCAATATAGAGATTGAGAATGTTATATTGGATGCTTAATGCCATTGGTGAGTGGCCAACCCATGTACCAGTATCCTCTGGTCACGTGCCATAGACTCCAGTATGTAAATGAGATGGTGGGCTACAAGTTTATAAATAAGCTGGGACCCTCGTAGGGTTAACAGTTAGTCCTGCCAATGCTTTGGGGTATGGCATTAGGTGACGCTCCCCCAACACTGAGTATGAGTGCCAGGGAACGCACACAAGGGTCTCTACTGCACGTTCTAGAGTTTCTGGCCTCATAAGCCGCATAGTGTTCTCTGGGAAGATGTAAAAAAACCCGAGTGTACGATTTCAAAGAGCACGATCCTGATCTGACATCAAAGACCACTAGAGATGGCCCCCACATGCATAGCTTCCATACACAACGCCAAACTCTGCCCCCTGCTCCCTGTGAATGGGGCTGCCCGCTGTAATAGTGGGCTCAGGTCGATGGGAAGTAGTGAGAGGAGATGATGGGCACCACCGTTGCTGTCCTGGCTTATTACACAGTAAGATATTACACCTTGTGTGAGAGGAGCCTTCATTAACCCATTCATTAATAACCAGGTATTATTGGCTAATAACCCATAACCGGGGGGGGTGGGGTGGCAGGAAGGTGACCAATGCCACGCGGGATGTACGGGCGGGCACTATGTTACAGGGTCACTATGTACTATGATGGTCATGACTTCACCCTCGCTTGGGCTCTATCTATCCAAAGACTATGCTACTATGATGAAACCTCATGGTAACCTCATGAGATTATGGAGATATGGAAGATTTGTATCAATTGTTAATAGCAGATACTTAACGTGTAACAAAAACTAAACCACAAGTTACATTTATGTTTCCAAAAATGTCTAGTTTCCCCTTATGGTAAACTAACAATAAAGGGGTTTGCATTCAATTGTATTGGGAACGTCCTCCACCTTTCTGTTATACTTTATGTTTTACTTCTGCATTGCCTTGTAAGATCTCTGCTGGCTGTGAATGTATAGAGGACGTGTGTGTGTTACATACAGTCAGTGTTTGTTACAATGTATCAGATGTCTCGGTTGTAACAAGCCATAAACCTGTGTTGGTTGAATATGATAGGAGGCAAGTTCCAAGATTGTAATTGTGGCCCCCAATTTTTTTTTCACAGCAAGCAGAGATCTTGAAATTGGGGATGAGAATAGTTTGATGAAAGTTTGGTGATACCATGAATGAGATTTATTTTTATGTAACTGGAAACCTTCTCAGATAATGAGATGTATCAGATGCGGTAATGACAACGCGCTATTGGCCGGACCAAACGAACCGCCCCCTTGACACACAGTCATTTGCAGAACAGTACATCCCCATTGGCTAAGGGGGACCATGTGATCAGCTCTATGGGAGATATTCCATAACACGGACCTTTCCGTTGCCTATAGACTTCCTAATTACAAGGGAACCATTGGGTTTCGTGGCGGGAGCAGAGGGGGGTACATGGCGTATACGTACATTTACTGCACTTCAACCTTGGATCAAGGGTGGATCAAAGTGCGAGGTATGAGGGCAGATTCCCTAATCCCAACTAAAGTTTTGTCAAACTTTGTTGGTCTAATTTATCATAAATCTTCAAATAGAAGAAATATCTGGCTGACTGCCGTTTATTGTTTTGGCACTGAAGATGTGCGGACCCAAACTTTCTGCTCAGGTTCAGGGTTCAGGTGCCCCCCGCCAAACAGCCAATCGGCATATTAACGCCCAATGAGAGCCAGGACAGGGACACCTTGACCAGACAGATGTGTGATAAATAACTTACTCACCAGCTATGACTGGTACCGGTTATGGCCCAAGTCTACTCCAGAACCTGAATGGGAATTGATTGGACCTTCACATAATTCTCTCATAATATGGTTTCTGGATTTTTACCAAAATCTTGCAGGCAGAGAATGAAAAGTTATGGGTACTGGATGGTGAGAAAGGTTACACGTTCCCTGGAGCATAACATGATACCATCGAGCCTCGTAGGGAAACTAGAAATGATGCCCAAATCCACAATGGCCATATTTATGCCAGTGATATCACAGTACAGGGATAATACACACAGCGATGTCACAGTACAGGGATAATACACACAGTGATGTCACAGTACAGGAATAATACACACAGTGATGTCACAGTACAGGGATAATACACACAGCGATGTCACAGTACAGGGATAATACACACAGTGATGTCACAGTACAGGGATAATACACACAGTGATGTCACAGTACAGGAATAATACACACAGTGATGTCACAGTACAGGGATAATACACACAGCGATGTCACAGTACAGGGATAATACACACAGTGATGTCACAGTACAGGGGATAATACACACAGTGATGGCACAGTACAGGGGATAATACACACAGTGATGTCACAGTACAGAGATAATACACACAGTGATGTCACAGTACAGCGATAATACACACAGTGATGTCACAGTACAGGGATAATACACAGTGATGTCACAGTACAGAGATAATACACACAGTGATGTCACAGTACAGAGATAATACACACAGTGGCGTCACAGTACAGAGATAATACACACAGTGATGTCACAGTACAGGGATAATACATACAGTGATGTCACAGTACAGGGATAATACACACAGCGATGTCACAGTACAGGGATAATACACACAGTGATGTCACAGTACAGGAATAATACACACAGTGATGTCACAGTACAGGGATAATACACACAGTGATGTCACAGTACAGGGGATAATACACACAGTGATGGCACAGTACAGAGATAATACACACAGTGATGTCACAGTACAGGGATAATACACACAGTGATGTCACAGTACAGAGATAATACACACAGTGATGTCACAGTACAGGGATAATACACACAGTGATGTCACAGTACAGGGATAATACACACAGTGATGTCACAGTACAGAGATAATACACACAGTGATGTCACAGTACAGCGATAATACACACAGTGATGTCACAGTACAGGGATAATACACAGTGATGTCACAGTACAGAGATAATACACACAGTGATGTCACAGTACAGAGATAATACACACAGTGGCGTCACAGTACAGAGATAATACACACAGTGATGTCACAGTACAGGGATAATACATACAGTGATGTCACCGTACAGGGATAATACACACAGCGATGTCACAGTACAGGGATAATACACACAGTGATGTCACAGTACAGGGATAATACACACAGTGATGTCACAGTACAGGGGATAATACACACAGTGATGTCATAGTACAGGGGATAATACACACAGTGATGTCATAGTACAGGGATAATACACACAGTGATGTCACAGTACAGGGATAATACACACAGTGATGTCACAGTACAGGATAATACACACAGTGATGTCACAGTACAGGGATAATACACACAGTGATGTCACAGTGCAGGGATAATACACACAGTGATGTCACAGTACAGGAATAATACACACAGTGATGTCACAGTACAGGGATAATACACAGTGATGTCACAGTACAGAGATAATACACACAGCGATGTCACAGTATAGGGATAATACACACAGTGATGTCACAGTACAGGGATAATACACACAGTGATGTTACAGTACAGGGGATAATACACAAAGTGATGTCATAGTACAGGGATAATACACACAGTGATGTCACAGTACAGGGATAATACACACAGTGATGTCACAGTACAGGATAATACACACAGTGATGTCACAGTACAGGGATAATACACACAGTGATGTCACAGTGCAGGGATAATACACACAGTGATGTCACAGTGCAGGGATAATACACACAGTGATGTCACAGTACAGGAATAATACACACAGTGATGTCACAGTACAGGGATAATACACAGTGATGTCACAGTACAGAGATAATACACACAGCGATGTCACAGTATAGGGATAATACACACAGTGATGTCACAGTACAGGGATAATACACACAGTGATGTCACAGTACAGGGATAATACACACAGTGATGTCACAGTACAGGGATAATACACAGTGATGTCACAGTACAGGGATAATACACACAGTGATGTCACAGTACAGGGATAATACACAGTGATGTCACAGTACAGAGATAATACACGCAGTGATGTCACAGCACAGGGATAATACACGCAGTGATGTCACAGTACAGGGATAATACACACAGTGATGTCACAGTACAGGGATAATACACACAGTGATGTCACAGTACAGAGATAATACACAGTGATGTCACAGTACAGGGATAATACACACAGTGATGTCACAGTACAGGGATAATACACAGTGATGTCACAGTACAGGGATAATACACACAGTGATGTCACAGTACAGGGATAATACACACAGTGATGTCACAGTACAGGGATAATACACACAGTGATGTCACAGTACAGAGATAATACACAGTGATGTCACAGTACAGGGATAATACACACAGCGATGTCACAGTACAGGGATAATACACAGTGATGTCACAGTACAGAGATAATACACACAGCGATGTCACAGTATAGGGATAATACACACAGTGATGTCACAGTACAGGGATAATACACACAGTGATGTCACAGTACAGGGATAATACACACAGTGATGTCACAGTACAGGGGATAATACACACAGTGATGTCATAGTACAGGGATAATACACACAGTGATGTCACAGTACAGGGATAATACACACAGTGATGTCACAGTACAGGATAATACACACAGTGATGTCACAGTACAGGGATAATACACACAGTGATGTCACAGTGCAGGGATAATACACACAGTGATGTCACAGTGCATGGATAATACACACAGTGATGTCACAGTACAGGAATAATACACACAGTGATGTCACAGTACAGGGATAATACACAGTGATGTCACAGTACAGAGATAATACACACAGCGATGTCACAGTATAGGGATAATACACACAGTGATGTCACAGTACAGGGATAATACACACAGTGATGTCACAGTACAGGGATAATACACACAGTGATGTCACAGTACAGGGATAATACACAGTGATGTCACAGTACAGGGATAATACACACAGTGATGTCACAGTACAGGGATAATACACAGTGATGTCACAGTACAGAGATAATACACGCAGTGATGTCACAGCACAGGGATAATACACGCAGTGATGTCACAGTACAGGGATAATACACACAGTGATGTCACAGTACAGGGATAATACACACAGTGATGTCACAGTACAGAGATAATACACAGTGATGTCACAGTACAGGGATAATACACACAGTGATGTCACAGTACAGGGATAATACACAGTGATGTCACAGTACAGGGATAATACACACAGTGATGTCACAGTACAGGGATAATACACACAGTGATGTCACAGTACAGGGATAATACACACAGTGATGTCACAGTACAGAGATAATACACGCAGTGATGTCACAGTATATTAGTTTTTTTTATAGTTATAATTCTAAATCCTTATAAAATATAAATGAATCTTGTACTCCCCCCCCCCCCTCGGGCTCGGGTGCAGCCTATAAAGGATTGTTATGTTCTGCTCTCGCTGTAGAATGTTTCTGGCCTTTATTGAGACTTAATGTCATCCTGAACTCAGTTTGACATTAAGATGTAATATTTGGCATGTGATACTTTATTCATGAGTGAATTCCGTTATAATGTCATAGCTGCTGTCTGTGAGATAAGTTGCCCCGGCCCCGGCTTACTGAATTACACGGCCGCATAGAATCACACTCCACATAGATGCCCCAACAACTTGTGCACATTGTTAGCTGCAGATCACGGGGTTATATTACATGATGATCAAGGACACGGATTTTCACATTCTTGTTTGTATTTTGATTTAAATAATTTAGTTTAATGGAATAATAATAATTACAACAATCCATTCTAATGGTAATTAAGATAAAGATATTTTCTGCACAACTACTTCATTCATGCAGTTTTTTTTTGTTTGTTTGCAAACTCGAACCTGTAATTGTGAAATGTTGATCCAGAAGAAGTAAAATCTTCTGCATCAACAATGAACTAAGTGATAATCCCAATGTAGTAAGAATCGTACGTTCTGCGTCCTAATCTGCTGCGCACTCGTCACACGATTTACCGTATTTAGAGATTGCACTGAGCAGTAGATGGAGCTATAACCTGCGACTGTTTTTTTGTGGGAGGTTCTAGTAAATTTGGCCCCGCCCTGTTCCCCGCCCCACCGTGGCCATTCATGACTTTTTTCCATCACTCCTTTTTTGGCGCAGCTCTTCAATCCGGACACTTTTTCTGCACTTCTAGTTTTCCGACACTTTTTTTGGCACAAAATTTGGACCAACAAAAAAGCAAATTTACCAACTTCTAAAACCCCTTCAGGAATGTGGTTTGACATTTCTGACGCTCATCTGTTCTTCTTGCGCGGCGCCAAATACATTAAGACCCTGCGCCACAATATAACATCACAGCGCAAAACATTCTGCAGTGATCATGAAGCCGCTAAAAATGATCTCCAGGCGCCAGGCGTGGGAGCAGAAGGTAAGGTGTTTCACATGGTATCATGGAGGTGCTGCTCAATCTACAGAAAATGAAGAAACTTGAGGTTTTAGTTGGTATTTTTACAAATGTAACACATGCCAAAAAAAAAACCACACAATTTCACCCAAAAAACATATGCATTAAATTTAATTTGGTACCTAATTTTCATGCACCCAAGAGCCGCCCCAGTTTTAAATAACAATAATAATTATTTTATTTATATAGCGCACACAGATTACGCAGCGCTGCACAAAGCTTGGCAAATTGGTCCCTGTCCCCAATGGGACTCACAATCTAATCACCTACCAGTGTGTTTTGGAGTGACGATGAATTCACTTGAAGCGCTTCTTTTGTTTTTGCAGCTTTTACGACTTTTTTTCATTTGTCAAAGTTGCAAAAGATTCACCATCATATTCTGGCAAATGAGGCACAGAGGGGGACATTGATCATAGTTTTTTAGAAAGTTTTTCACGGTTTTTTTAGCAATTTTTTGGCGCAGTTAGTAAATTTATCTCTTAAAAAGTTCGGCACTTAGTGGTTTGAGTCCCTGCTCCTTATCTGACATAGTGAGCGGCTGCTATACAGATGTTTGCACGGGATCTATCACTATTCTACACCTAAAAAGTCGCAAAAAAAAAGGGCAAAAATAAACCTACTCTGAGCAGCCGCACTTGAAAAGAACTTCACTTTTCATTCCTGAAAACAAAGGTTTTCGCTTCCCAAATAAAAAATTACCTCCATGCAACATAAAAAAAATCCTTCAGCACAGTTTTAAAATGTAAAATTTACATTTTTACAATTAAAAAAGTAACGACTTCATCATTTTCTATAGGATCTTCTTTGTGAGTGATTATTGTCTTATTGTACAGACCTGAGAATATTATCAGACTCCATTTCCTGTACAAGGCAAAAAGGCAAAGACTCAGTGGAGCAAGAATTTTTTTAACATCTCTGTAATTTTTAGTCCCTGCAGTTACATCACAATGTGGTCCGGACATTGTACAAGCTGAGACTTTATGTGCAGAGATGACGCCCTGAGCATTCTGTCACCTTTTTTCAATCTTGTTCCATTATTAGTCTCAAAAGAGATCTACTCGGTAGGGAATTAGAGACAAATTTGTCCCAAATATTTGGCGCAAATTATTCAGACATGCGACAATTCCAAAATGCATTTACCAAGGCAGAACTAAACTTCATAAATCACAAGCCAAAAAAAAGAACAAACCAAACGCAAAAATAGGCGAAGCTGAGACCCCCCCACTATGATTAATGTCCCCCACAGTGTCAAAAACATAAGGAGATCAAAAAGAAAAGGCGGCGAGGTTGTCAAGTGGAGGAGAGAATTCGCTAAAAAGTTGCAGCCATGTTATTGAACTTAAAAAAGTTGCAGCCACTTTGTGCCATTTTTTGTGCCAAAACTAGACATTAAAAGATGATGACCGTGATGAATCCAAAAAGATAAGTGTCCAAAAAGTTATTTTTTTTTACAGAATTTACCTGCCCTGAGCCAATGTACAGACCGACATTGTGGGTATAAAATATTCTCCCCTAGAAGTAAAGGTCTCTCTATAATCTGTTGTGTATTGTTTCTTTCTTGGGGGAATTATATGGAATTGTAGAGAGAAGAAACTCTTGCGTGCAGACATCCATAGTTATTACTTTAAAGGAGTAAAGAGTTTAGTCGCGACTATGGAAGCCCCTATTATGTCTCCGGACCATCAGAGTGGTAACATATCTGTGTGTATAAGCCCTGATATCAATGCGGCTTCTGATCATTCACCAAACACCAACTAATCAAATTATTTACATTGTTACTTCATGTGAATGTTCCGTTTTATGTTCCTCCTAGCAAAATACAGGCAGTCCCCTACTTAAGGACACCTGACTTAGAGATGACCCCTAGTTAAAGACGGACCTCTCTACCCACTGTGACCTCTGGTGACCTCTCTGGATGTTACTATAGTCCCAGACTGCAATGATCAGCTGTAAGGTGTCTGTAATGAAGCTTTATTGATAATCCTTGGTCCCATTACAGCAAAAAATGTTGAAACTCCAATTGTCACTGGGGCAAAAAATTTTACAATTATAAAATATACAGTTTCAACTTACATACAAATTAAACTTAAGAACAAACCTATGGACCCTATCTTGTATGTAACCCGGGGACTGCCTGTATATGATTAAGTGAAATAAAACCACAATTTATACATTCTCATATAAATATTTATATTATATTTTATATATTATTATATACATATTATTATATTATATTTATAGATATTTTATGCATACATAGATTTTTTTTTTATACTGTCTGTAGTTTTTTGTTCCGTAATAATTTAGCCTTCTTTTATCTTTCGTAATCCTCACACCACTTCCTTCTCCCGGGCCCTTAATTTTTCACACGGTTTTGTTTAGATTATTAGTCATTGGAAGGATGATCATTGGTTTTATGGTGTTCATTTCAGAGGTAATTTCCCATAATTAAGTACAAGCATGTACCTCCAAGTGATTCTTCTGTAATTGTTAATCAATGCCAGTTCATGTCATTTCAATAGCCTATTAAATTGTGGAAACACTGACTTCATTATCCCCCTTCTCTTCCATGGAGAATTATGGATAAAATATGAAGATGAGACACATATTATTTTTAATAAACAAAAAAAAAAAAAATCTCTCGGAAATTTGCAAAGATTTTTTCATGCATTTTATTTTGAGCCTTCGGGGTTTACTTTTTAGTTGCTAATTATTTAGTCTTAAACTGTAAATTGTATTGTATCGATTATTTGATACAGAAATAACGTCATGAAAAAAAAAATAAGAAGAACATATTTTATGATATTGTTATATATATATTTTTTTTAATTAAACAAAAATTAAGTAAAAGGGATAAAATTGTTATTGCAAAGACAAGGTCGGGGGTTAATAGGTCTGTGTAGCTAAAGTTGAGTGGACAGGACCTTGTGTGTGTGCGACCCTTCTAGGCAACTGATGTTTCCAATGATCAGATCTTAGTTTCTTTATTATGATGGAACTAAAAAAATTTAAAAAAATACTTGATATTCATAAAAACTGCAGGGGATTTTTAAATTACTTTATCTGCAGCACATACAATGGCTCTATGGGCCTGTAGAAATAATATATAGAATATTAATAATAATGATTATTATTATTATATATTATTATTATTATATATTATTATTATTATATATTATTATTATTATTATTATTATTATTATTATATAATATTATTATTATTATTATTATTTTGAACATAGGGAAATATTTTTTAAAAAATTAATAAAATTATTATAGAGTTTTTTTTAGTAGTGAGGGAGGCCGCAGTGTCATGAGAGCCACTCATCTGAATTTGTGATGTCACCAAAGGAAATTTGGAATGGTAACGGTGTGATTTCCTAATAAGGTGACAGATCTGGTGGGCCAAGGTGTAAGTCCAGCTCGCCTCTTGCCAGGATACCATGTAAGGAGGCCACCTGGTCGGTAATTTGTTGGACTTGACGTGAACCAGGGGATTGGGTGCCAAACACTATTAATAGGCCGGAAAGCGATGTATGAAGGGCAGCATTTTTAGTTATTCAGGAAAAGTTGCCAGTTGTGAGGTGTAAGATGTAGGAGACGGGTCGGTACAATTGTGCTACATGATTTGTTCTACATGCTACTGTATCAGATCTGTGATTAAAGGGAATCTACCATCTGATTTGATGCATTATGAAGCAAACCTACCTTGAGAAGGCTGTAGCTACACTGATGCAGGATCATATCTTGGTTAATCCCTGAGCTGAGTGGTTTTGCTGAAAATACATGTATACCATTCAGGACCTTGGGAAAGCTGATACAGACTGGCTGGGACAGACACAGAAGCTTGGAATGACAAATGGCTGCTATGTAAAGCATGACTAGTCAAGCACTAATCAACCTGAGCTGGATGACTCGTACACAGCAGCTGGGGGATGGTGCAGCAATTGATTATTCTGTCTGGCAGGAAGAGAAGTGCAGGAGATGATGATGCAATCAGAGAGAAACTCTCCTGCTATGAGAAGCGGCAAAGCAGACACCAGAGCAGAGATAGAAGCCACGGATCTTCATTATCATAATGTAATATCTGTTTTATCAGCAAAATCACTCAGCTCAGGGATTAACCAAGATATGTTTCTGCATCAGTGTAGCTACAGCAGTCTCAAGGTGTTTGCTTCATAATGCATCACATCAAATGGTAGGTTTCCGTTAAAGGAAATCTCCCATCACAATCCATCCTTATAAACCAGGGACATTACTCATAGATCCAGGCACCGGGACTGTGGGATCTTCTTATATTTGTTATCCATGGCCTCCTTTCTTCTAAAATCAACTTTTATAACTATGCTAATCAGTCAGAAGGGCTCCTGGGGTTGTTACTAGTTCCCCCCATGCTGTAGCTTCACAGGCTGTTACACTTTCTCCCCCTCTGGTCACTCAATACTTCCCCTCCCACTACCTGCTGTAATCTCACACAGTGTGAGGGGGAAGTATTCCTGCACAATGTAACAGCCTGTGAAGCCACAGGATGGCAGGGCACAGGTAACACCCCTAGAGGCCATCTGGCTCATTAGAATAATTATAAAAGTAGATTTGAGAAGGCAGGAGGCCATGGATAACAAGTATGAGAAGATTCCCACAGTCCCGGTGCCTGGATCTATGAGTAATGTCCCTGGTTTATCAGGATGGATTCTGATGGGAGATTTACTTTAAAGAAAATCTACCATCTTCTTTTATGCATTATGAACTGAACATACCTTGAGAATAATGTAGCTACACTCATGCAGGCACATATCCCTGAACCGAGTGGTTTTGCTCAAAAAACAATTATAAAATTCAGGACCTTGGGAAAGCTGGGTGTAGACTGATAAACACATTACACAGAGCTTCCTGAACTGCCCAGACAGGACTAATTAACCTGAGCTGCATGACTCATACACAGCAGCTGTGTTTGATTACTTCTGCCTGCCAGGGACAACACAGTGATGGCGTATTCTCAACAGAGCAGGGCATATTTAGGCTAAAAGGAGAAGCACCCGGGCAGCCACAGGAGCGACAGAGCCTCATTATCATAATTTTATAATTTCTTTTTCAGCAAAACCCGCTCAGTTCAGGGATTAAACAAGATATGTTTCTGCATCAGTGTAGCTAAAGTATTCTCACGGTATCTTTGTTTCATAATGCATAAAAGCAAATGGTAGGTTTCCTTTAAGTTTTATCCAAACTGCACTGGTGGCAACAGACCAGATGATGAGTTATCAGACTGAGTATTGTCTAAGACCAGGGACATTACTCATAGATTCAGGAACCGTGACTGTCCTCATCTTCTTATATTTGTTATCCATGGCCTCCTCCCTTCTAAAATTACCTTATATAATTATTCTAATGATCCTTAGGGGCTCTGTTGGGCATTTCCAGAGCCCCTTAGTTCTGCAGCTTCAAAAACTGTTAATGTAACATTGTATCAGCCTGTGAATTTGCAGCACTGAGGGACTTTGGTAACGCCCCCAGAGCCCTTCAGCATTATTCGCTTCATTTTAAAAGTTGATTTTGAAGAAAGGAGGCTCCATGGATTATATACATAAGAAGATTACCACAGTCACGGTGCCCGGATCTATGTGTAATGTCCCTGGTTTATCATGATGGATTTTGATGGTAATTTCCTTTAAAGGGAACCTGTCATCAGGAATGGGCCAAAAAAACAAGTACTAGTATGTTGTCAAGAAGCTTAACACCTTCTCGTTTTTGTTTCTTTCATGGCTCAGTGTGGTTCCATCATGCAGAAAATTAACTTTTAAGTGAGATGTAAACTGGAATAAAGTCAAGAAGGCGGAGAGTTTAACATTGAAGTCAAGCTCTCCCCACATCTTCCCATGTGATTGACATAATGCACCGGACTTCAAGAGATCTGCCTAGTGATGTTTCTGGATGCAGGACAATCAGTTACAGTGAAGGGGACAATGTGGCCCAGGAGAGCTTGACTTCAGTGCTAAATTCTCCGCCTCCTTGACTTTATACAACTAATTCAAATCTTACTTCAAAGTGGATGATGCCACAATACAGGACCATGAAAGGAACATGATCTGGAAGGTGTTTAGCTGCTTGGTAAGATACTGCTGGTGGTTTATTAGGTCAGTATCTGATGACAGGTTCTCTTTAACGGTGCTATACGAAGTCCAATTGGACCCACAGATAACAAGCTCCCGTGAAAATAAAAAATAGGGGTAAAGAAAAATTGAAAATGGGGGGGTTGGCGAACCTGATGGTGAACACTTCCTTTATCCCGCAGTGTGAACACAGCCCTAGTGTGTGAGCATTGCTGAGCATGTACACGCTCAGCACTACAAACATGGGACATTTGTTGCATTTCCTACAACTGCGGATACATTTGATGAGTGAACACAGAACCATATTAAAAATCTCATATTAATATGCAAATTTGATAGCGTTATTTTTTTTTTTTTATCCTCGCGCCCTAGTGAACGCAGCCCTAGTGTGTGAGCATTGCTGAGCATGTACACGCTCAGCACTACAAACATGGGACATTTGTTGCATTTTCTACAACTGCAGATACATTTGATGAGTGAACACCAAACCATATTAAAAATCTCATATTAATATGCAAATTTGATAGCGTTATTTTTTTTTTTTTATCCTCGCAGCCCTAGTGAACGCAGCCCTAGTGTGTGAGCATTGCTGAGCATGTACATGCACTGCACTACAAACATGGGACATTTGTTGCATTTCCTACAACTGCAGATACATTTGACGAGTGAACACAGAACCATATTAAAAATCTCATATTAATATGCAAATTTGATAGCGTTATTTTTTTTTTATCCTCGCAGCACTAGTGAACACAGCCCTAGTGTGTGAGCATTGCTGAGCATGTACATGCACTGCACTACAAACAGGGGCCATTTGTTGCATTTCCTACAATTGCAGATACATTTGATGAGCGAACACAGAACCATATTAAAAATCTCATATTAATATGCAAATTTGAAAGCGTTATTTTTTTTTATCCTCGCGCCCTAGTGAACGCAGCCCTAGTGTGTGAGCATTGCTGAGCATGTACACGCTCAGCACTACAAACATGGGACATTTGTTGCATTTCCTACAACTGCGGATACATTTGATGAGTGAACACAGAACCATATTAAAAATCTCATTTTAATATGCAAATTTGATAGCGTTTTTTTTTTTTTCTCGCCGTCCTTCCTGTCGGGTCCGTGCTTAGCAGTGCTCATTCAACTGTGATGTATTGGAAAACAATCAGGAAAGTTAAATATCCCAACGACTAGCTGTCCGCATGTAAATACAAGTGACAATTAGCGCACGGCTCATCGGTCACTAAGTGCTCGTCTCCGGGTGTCCGCAGCGATGGCCGCCTTTTAGTGCTGCGCAGGTTTCCGTGGCTCAGGGGCTATTACTCCGCCGCTGTAGGTAAAGCCTGAAGGTGGCAGTTTCGTTAATTCCTGGGTCCACTTAATGATCCATTGTGGAGATTACTGCGCCACCTCTCCGGTCCGTAATCTTCATAAACCTGACAAGCGCCCCCCCCTCCCCGGACCCTCTCATCTTGCTTACTGAATCCAGAATAAAATTAAGCGAAGTTTACTTACTGGTTTAAATAAGAATAAATGTCACATTCCGGATAGAAGGAGAGAAGGCTTCTCGCCGCTGACCTATTTTCCCTCTGTGATTTCGGAAAAGGCGAGATTAGCATGGATATTGCATTTTCAAGGACCTCGCCACTATTAAATAGACTGTTAAGTGCATTTTATGGCTGGAGAGTCTGTTCCCTGCTCAGTGCAGGAGACGCGATAAGTTCATCTCTAGCTGCTACATTGAACATTCACTGAATAAAAAAGTCTTCCATGGGAGGTTAATACCTGGTGTAGCCTCAGCGCATAATCCAGAGCCGATTAACCCTTCACATCGCCATGCAAGAATAATCCCAGTCCTTGACCGTGTAGACTGCAGCCAGTGTTATGTATCCTCCCTGGTGAGGTGTCCTCACACTGCTGTGCTCTTTGCTAGTGTTAGTGATTGTCACTGAAGAGATGCGTAATCATTTATTTGGGTGTGTTGGTAGTAGCAGCAGGACCGTGAAATATGGATTTAGATTGCAGGATTGCAGAATCTCCAAGTCGATTAGGAGCTCTGTGTATGTCGTATCCTCACACTGCTGTGCTCTTTGCTGTCTGCAGCTCAGCTAGTGTTAGTGATTGTCACTGAAGAGATGCTTAATCATATATTTGGGTGTTTTGGTAGTAGCAGCAGGACTGTGAAATATGGATTAGGAGCTCTGTGTATGTCGTATCCTCACACTGCTGTGCTCTTTGCTGTCTGCAGCTCAGCTAGTGTTAGTGATTGTCACTGAAGAGATGCTTAATCATATATTTGGGTGTGTTGGTAGTAGCAGCAGGACTGTGAAATATGGATTAGGAGCTCTGTGTATGTCGTATCCTCACACTGCTGTGCTCTTTGCTCTTTAAGCATTCACCCAGGGAAGATGTGTCATAATACATGTGTGTATGTTGTTGTTGTTAGTAGCAGCAGGACATACATGTATAAATTATATACATACAGGGAGGCCCCGGGTTACGTACAAGATAGGTTCCGTAGGTTTGTTCTTAAGTTGAATTTGTATGTAAGTCAAAACTGTATATTTTTATAATTGTAGATCCAGACAAAAACATTTTTTGCCCCAGTGACAATCGGAGTTTCAAAATTTTTTGCTGTAATGGGACCAAGGATTATCAATAAATCTTCATTACAGACACCTTACAGCTGATCATTGCAGTCTGGGACTATAGTAAAGCATTCAGAGAGCTTCACCAGGGGTCACAAGGGGCAGCGGGGTCCGTCTGTAACTAGAGGTCATCTGTAAGTTGGGTGTCCTTAATAGGGGACTGACTGTATATAGATGCATATTTATATTCCAGCATTGCAGCTTCTCTGAGTGCACAGGGGACATGTCATCAGTGCTCTTTATGGCCAGTGTTAGACATTGGGGCAGATTTACTTACCCGGCCCATTCGCAATCCAGCGGCGCGTTCTCTGCGGTGGATTCGGGTCTTCCGGCGATTCACTAAGGTAGTTCTTCCAATGTCCAGCAGGTGGCGCTGCTGCGCTGAAGTTCCCCGGAATGCACTGATCTTCACCAAGCCGGACCAAGTGAAGGTAAGCGCGAGTACCGCAACACTTTTTTTTTTAAATGCGGCGGTTTTTCCGAATCCGTCAGGTTTTCGCTCGGCCACGCCCCTGATTTCCGTCGCCTGCACGCCGGCGCCGATGCGCCAAAATCCGATCGCGTGCACCAAAATCCCGGGGCAATTCAGGGAAAATCATCCCAAATCGGAAATATTCGGGTAATACGTCGGGAAAACGCGAATCGGGCCCTTAGTAAATGACCCCCATTGTCCCTGGTGAGATGTGTTATTATACCTTTGTGTATGTTGGAAATAGGAGCTGGAGTGAAGATTAATATCCCAGTATTATTACACTGCGATGCTCCTAGTTCTCAGCAGCCCATCCCCTCTACTTTGAGTGACAAGTCTTCTGCTGGTGTAAAATACTGCAAAATATGATACAATTAAGTTTACTTTGTCACATTTTGTGTTTGATCTACGTGGTGGGTTTTGATAAATTGGAAATCTGTTTGATGCACGTCATAACGAGGGTTAACAAACAACAGATAAACCAGGGGGGATACAGTGTGCATGAACACTGAACTAAAAGTAAAAAACAAT
Organism: Engystomops pustulosus; assembly: GCF_040894005.1. Classification (NCBI taxonomy): domain Eukaryota; kingdom Metazoa; phylum Chordata; class Amphibia; order Anura; family Leptodactylidae; genus Engystomops; species Engystomops pustulosus. Next base: position 96,856,866 of record NC_092420.1, on the reverse strand, counting down.
GTTATTTATAAAATATCCATTACTTAATTTTAGACAAGGCTCCCCTGTAAAGTTTCCCTCCTTAGAAGAAATCCACATGGATAAGGATTCCCCATCTCTGCAGCTTCTGTAAGAACATCTTAGCAGCTCTCTCTCCCCTCTCTCAGCCAGAAGTCAAAGCACAATCTCAAACACCATTGAGCAGCCGTATTACATGTTTTTATCTGCAGAAGTATACAGCTAGCAAAAAGGTATAGGATGTATTTGTGCCTAGAAATGTTAAATTACAATGCATCAAATGTACTCACTTTTTTATCTGTTCTTTAGTTGCCTTGGTTTCTTGACATTTAAAAATATGCCATTGGTAGAGGGACATTTATAGGGTGCTAAAAACCCTTAAAGGGGTTCTCCGGAGGTTGAAAAACATGGCTGCTATCATTCAAAAACAGCTCTACCCCATGCCATGTTTTGTGACTCCACCATCAGCAGAATAGTGAGTGCAGCTCTGGGGTATAATACAGGATGTAACTCAGGATCAGTACAGGATAAGTAATGTCATGTATGTACACAGTGACTCCACCATCAGCAGAATAGTGAGTGCAGCTCTGGGGTATAATACAGGATGTAACTCAGGATCAGTACAGGATAAGTAATGTCATGTATGTACACAGTGACTGCACCAGCAGCAGAATAGTGAGTGCAGCTCTGGGGTATAATACAGGATGTAACTCAGGACCAGTACAGGATAAGTAATGTCATGTATGTACAGAGTGACTGCACCAGCAGCAGAATAGTGAGTGCAGCTCTGGGGTATAATACAGGATGTAACTCAGGGTCAGTACATGGTAAGTAATATCATGTATGTACACAGTGACTGCACCAGCAGCAGAATAGTGAGTGCAGCTCTGGGGTATAATACAGGATGTAACTCAGGGTCAGTACAGGATAAGTAATGTCATGTATGTACACAGTGACTGCACCAGCAGCAGAATAGTGAGTGCAGCTCTGGGGTATAATACAGAATGTAACTCAGGGTCAGTACATGGTAAGTAATGTCATGTATGTACACAGTGACTGCACCAGCAGCAGAATAGTGAGTGCAGCTCTGGGGTATAATACAGGATGTAACTCGGGATCAGTGAAGAATAAGTAATGTCATGTATGTACACAGTGACTGCACCAGCAGCAGAATAGTGAGTGCAGCTCTGGGGTATAATACAGGATGTAACTCAGGATCAGTACAGGATAAGTAATGTCATGTATGTACACAGTGACTGCACCAGCAGCAGAATAGTGAGTGCAGCTCTGGGGTATAATACAGGATGTAACTCAGGGTCAGTACATGGTAAGTAATGTCATGTATGTACATATCATAATTGTGAGTGCAGCTCTGAATGTCTTTTAGGATGGGTGTAATACCTGCAGCACATATAGACAAGGGCAATGAAGTTTCTAAAAAAAAAAGACCTTCTTTAAGAACAGAATGCGGTCACTTTTTCATTCCATGTTTTCCTTGCCCCCTCCCTCCCCTCTCTGTCCAGCATCTCTCGTCGTCAAACATTGGATTTATCATATGCAACAAAATTGTTACTCCTTCCAATTTAACTTTAGGGACAGATCTCAGATTGCTTGGGCCGTGTTGGTCATAGCCGGCAGTCAGGGGGAAATAGCTTATAAAATATAAATCAGCGCATTATAATGAGTCAGTGGGAATAGAGCGATCACACACATAGATCAGCCGCTCGCCCTACACACCCTGCAAAACTTCGTGGCCCCGGCCATCCCTCACCTGTATACTGGTGTCACACGGAGGGGGATACGGGCGCGCGGCTGACACTCCATATAAATAGTGGATATTCCTGTGATTACACATCCGCCGTATATTATACAGACATGAAATATTCAGGGGGAGGCAGCGGATATTTTATGTATTTTCTATTATAAAAGGGTCTGGACTGTGATTTTCTTCTGTAATTGGTTTAACTCTTTGTGCAGATTCATTGACTTGAGTTTTGTTTTATATCTTTTTAAAGAGACAGTGACAGAGACAGTGACAGAGACAGTGACAGAGACAGTACACAGTTACTTGTTAGTATTTGCTCGCCCAGGACTGTAGTGTTCTTTAATGGAAGGTGGGAAAGAAAAAGTACAACAGTCCCTACCTTCAGGTCCCTACTTTATATCACATTATGGGTCAGATTTACTTACCCGGTCCTGTCGCGATCCCGCGGTGCGTTGTCCGATGAGGATTCGGGTCTGCCGCGATCCACGTCGCTTCTGCGCCGAGGTCCGCCGGAGTTAACCCGCTTCTTCCCAGTGCTTGTAAGTGCGTGTCAGATTGTGACACATTTCTAAATGTTAAATCCCACGGGCTGTCCGAATCTGATGGGTTGTCCGACGCAACCCCCCAACCCCCCCCCCCCCATTTCAGTCGCTTGCTAGCCGGTGCGGCAAAATCCAATTGCGTGCACCAAAATCCCAGCGCATTTCGGCGCAAAACGGAAATCCTCGGGAGACCCCACAAAAATGTAAATGAGCCCCTATATCTCTACTTCTATGTGCTATCATTAGTCATAATGCTGCCTTAAAGCGAACCTGTCACCAGGAATATCATTTTTAGCTGGTGACAGGTTCCTATAGCCTTTGATTTGCTGATGTTAAAAATTCCTTTGTAAGCATTCTGAATCATTTCAGTACTTTATAAAATTTTACTTCACATTACCAGCTCCCTACCAGTAGCGTGTGGTGGGTCCCGGTGGGGTTGTGGTGGGGTTGAAGCAGTCTGTGTGTGCCTGTGTCAGTCTCCGCTCATCCGCCCCCCCCCCCTCCACACTTCCTGTCATGTGCATTGAGTAGGGGAGAGGGGGATGGTTTGGAGGAGCGGAGGAATGCATTGAGGAGACTGAGACACAGGCTGCTGCCGCTTCCTCAGCCCCCTGAGAGCCTTTTTATAGGAAAGTGGGGAAGCACTTATACACCGTCTAGTTACATATCTTATGTATAAAACAAGGTTTTACAGCTTCCGTGGGGCGGAGCGAACAATGGCCTTGGGTGCTGCCGGGTGGAGGAAACCAGGGGGCGCCAGCAACCACCCACTGCCCTAGAGCGCATAAAAAAAATAATCTCAGTACTCACCTTCCGGCGCTCCGCACAGCTCCTCTCCTCCCTGGGACTCTCCAGCAGCAGCAGCGCATGCAGAGCCGAGTCCGTGTGCTCTGCGCACATTATGACACGCCGCTGAATACTCACAGTTTGTATTCCTCCCTTTGTTTTCTCCCTGTGGCTACCGGTGCAGCGCTCCCTGCAGGGGTGATTCCTTAGTGGTATATAGCGGTATATAGTGGTATATAGCGGGGTCAACTATCATGTATATATATGTATCTTTATTACAGGGTGCACAGTATGAATTAAAAGGGGGGACTGTATACATGTAAATTAGAGGGCTCTGTACATATGTATAATCATTTAGGATACTGTTTATATGTACATAGGGACCGGGACTTGGTCCTGGTTCTGTGTTTCTGTATGACGCTCAGTTCTAGTTCTGTACTTATATATTGGACTCCATACTGGTGCTGTATTTATGTACTAAGCTTTGTTCTGGTGAAGTATTTATGTAAATCGCTATTATAATAATTCATGATATTATAATATTATAATTTGAAGGAGACTGTACATTTTAATTAAAGGGGGGGCACTGTATATGTTAGAATTAAGTCGGGGAGAGCAATGTCTAAGACAACTTAGTGGGATAGTGCGGCATACGCTATAATCCATAAATAGATATACGTCTCTAATATATTTCATTTGGTGGGGGCTGTTCATGCTAAAATTGGGGAATATTGTATATATTTTAATGACCTCGGTGGGGGCGAATATTGGTGTGTTTTATCGGTAAGGTTAGGGAGCAGAGCTGAGAGTGTCATTGTGTTTTATATCCATCTCCTGGATCTCGTCATCTCTGATTTGTCTCATCTTTTTCTATGTGTCAGATACTAGTGAATGTTCAGAAGCTAAATGAAAGTCTATATAACCCTGTACCCTGATAATCTAAGCACATTGTTAGCACCCAGCATCTCACAGCACAGAGGAATCATGAAGTGTCTGCTCAGCGAGTCCCCGCTCACACTCTGGAATCTTACACTGATTATCACTGAGTGATAGGAGCTAAAACAGCAATAACACTGAGTAACATTGTAAAGGAAGGGGTTAACATGATCTTGTGTAATCATAATATTGTGTAAACATCACCAGGGAATAAAAATTTTAGAACTTCCTTTCATGGGCAAATCCCCTTTAAGGCTCGTTGAACGCCAAAGCCAGAACAGAGCTCGAAACCACAGACTCTTAATGTGACTTTGTGGATGATCACTGGGTCCTGTTCACACCTCAGTTTGGTTTGCCAAAATCCAAGGCTGTACCGGCACGTTCCCAGGGTAATTATTCCTTCCCAAACACACGCTGCAGGTTCCAAAGTTCCAGGTCCGTCTTCTGTCCTAAGCGCTACTTCTCCCCAACGGAAAGGTGTCACAACATAGGGGGTCATTTATCTTAGTCTGATGCACCTTATTTGGTTGTATTTTAGTGACTTTTTGAGCGCATTGGGGTATTTGTGCAATTTTATGCGCCCTTTTTCAGCAGTTCCCCAGAGTTTGCCGTGTAGCAGTTTCCTGGTTTGCCCCTAATTTGTCTTTGTACTTCTCCTGCTTCCAGATGTTTGCGCCTTATTTAACATTGATTTGCACCTATATGGGCGCAAATAATTCCGCAATAAAGCGCCAGTCCTGATCGTGTTCAGGAAAGGTAATGGTGTGATTTGTGCAACAAAGTTGCAACTTTTTAAAAAAATTTGCGTCCAATAAGGCGCAAAAGACAAAGACAAATCCGGTGCAAAAAATAGACTCACAAAAGGCGCAAAAAGAGCTCAGAGAAGGGGGAAATGTGATAAATGACCCCCATTGTTTTATTTAATTAATTTTATTTTCCCTTGTTCCCAAACTTATTGAGCTTTTAGGGTTAGGCTATATTCACACTACCATTCCTTCTCTCCGTCCCTTCCATCCGTCTCTTCCCTCCGTTCCTTCCCTCCGTTCCTTCCCTCCGTTCCTTTCCTGCGTTCCTTCCCTCCGTTCCTTCCCTCCGTTCCTTCCCTCCGTTCCTTCCCTCCGTTCCTTCCCTCAAGTCCTTCCCTCCGTTCCTTCCCTCCATTCCTTCCCTCCGTTCCTTCCCTTCATTCATTCCTTCCCTCCGTTCCTTCCCTCCGTTCCTTCCCTTCATTCCTTTCCTCCGTTCCTTCCCTCCGTTCCTTCCCTTCATTCCTTCCCTTCGTTCCTTCCCTCCGTTCCTTCCCTTCATTCCTTTCCTCCGTTCCTTCCCTCCGTTCCTTTCCTTCCCTTCGTTCCTTCCCTCAAGTCCTTCACTCTGTTCCTTCCCTCCGTTCCTTCCCTCCGTTCCTTCCCTTCATTCCTTCCCTCCGTTCTTTCCCTCAAGTCCTTCCCTCCGTTCCTTCCCTCCGTTCCTTCCCTCCGTTCCTTCCTTCCGTTCCTTCCCTCCGTTCCTTCCCTCCGTTCCTTCCCTTCATTCCTTCCCTCCGTTCCTTCCCTCAAGTCCTTCCCTCCGATCCTTCCCTCCAGTCCTTCCCTCCATTGCTTTCCTCCGATCCTTACCTCCGTTCCTTCCCTCCATTCCTTCCCTCCGTTCCTTCCCTCCAGTCCTTCCCTCCGTTCCTTCCCTCCGTTCCTTCCCTCCGTTCCTTCCCTCAAGTACTTCCCTCAAGTCCTTCCCTCCGATCCTTCCCTCCATTCCTTCTCTTCATTACTTTCCTCCGTTCCTTCCCTCAAGTCCTTCCCTCCAATCCTTCCCTCCGTTCCTTCCCTCCATTGCTTTCCTCCGATCCTTCCCTCCGTTCCTTCCTTCCGTTCCTTCCCTCCGATCCTTCCCTCCGATCCTTCCCTCCGTTCCTTCCCTCCGTTCCTTCCCTCCGTTCCTTCCCTTCATTCCTTCCCTCCGTTCCTTCCCTCAAGTCCTTTCCTCCGTTCCTTCCCTCCGTTCCTTCAGTTCATTCCTTCCTTTCATTCCTTCCCTCCGTTCCTTCCCTCAAGTCCTTCCCTCAAGTCCTTCCCTCCGATCCTTCCCTCAAGTCCTTCCCTCCAGTCCTTCCCTCCGTTCCTTCCCTCCATTCCTTCTCTTCATTACTTTCCTCCGTTCCTTTCCTCCATTGCTTTCCTCCGATCCTTCCCTCTGTTCCTTCCCTCTGTTCCTTCCCTCCGTTCCTTCCCTCCAGTCCCTCCCTCCGTTCCTTGCCTCCGTTCCTTCCCTTCATTCCTTTCCTCCGTTAAAAAAGTGAAGAATGGAGGTTTAAGGTTAAAAAATCCCATTGACATAAATGTAAATTTCATGTCATCCGTTACGATCAGTTCGGCCGGATCCGTTATCCATGCGTTTTTTTTTTTAAACGGAGGAAAAGTCCTGCAGCCTCCGTAATTTTTTTCCGAACAAAAAACGCATGAATAACGGATTCCTGCCTAAACGGAACATAAGGGATGACATAACATTTACATTAATGTCAATGGGATTGTTAAGTGATACGTTAAACCTCCGTTAAATCTCCAATTCTTCACTTTTTTAACAGAGGGAATGAACGATGGTGAGAACTGCGCCTTCAATATCAGAATCCAGCGCTCATATCTGGCGTCTGCCTCTGGTCTCAGGGTTTGTAGGTCCCTACAAGAGGATGAGACTCCTGAGCTCCTGTTCTATTATCTGTGCAGCCGCGCGCAGGGATGTGACATTATAGCAGCATATAATAAGGTGGCTCTGCCGGCAGCTGCCTGACTCACTTATAGGGAGAGTGTTATGTATTATACACCCAGTGGAGACAAAGCTTCAGTGTATGGAGCACGTCCCCTATAGTCAGCAGCTATACATGTGTACACAGGGGATCACCCACTTCATGATCAGTACTAGCAGTAATAAGGGGAATAGTCCACAGGATCCTAGAATACAACATCTATCTGTACAGGGGCCAACATTCACATCCTATAGATTATTTATACAATGGAGATAATAATCATACTGGATATAAATATATATACACATACATATGCACACAAATATATACATACACATATATATGAACAGACATATGACTACACATATGCACAGACATATATACACACACATGCATGTATTCATTTAGAGATATACACATCACAAATATATACATAAATATACAGTTACATATAAATGCACATCTACATACACATAAATATATATATATATACACAAATATCCAGTTACATATAAATGCACATCTACAAATACATATATATATATATATATATATATATATATATATACACAAATATACAGTTATATATAAATGCACATCTACATACACACACACATATATATATACACAAATATACAGTTATATATAAATGTACATCTATACACACATATATATGTAGATATTCACATGCATATACACACATATATACACTCATTTACACACATTTATACATAAATGTACATCTAAATACACCCTTATAGACATACACATATATAGATATATCACACACATATACACATATTCGCATGCATATAAGCACACATATATACATTCATATACACACTACACACACTTATATATAAATGTACATCTATACACACACACATATATATATATATATATATATATATATATATATATATACCACACACATATACACACGCATATAATCACACATATATACATTCACACACTACACACACTTACAGACACACACACATACACATACATATATATATATATATATACCACACACATTTCCACATATCCACACGCATATAATCACACATATATACACACACATATGAATGTATATAATAAGACACACATGTAACTATAGATATATGTGTGTATGCAATAAAATATATTATTGTTATTTTATAGTTATGACTTGTAATGTTTAGATTCCTTTTTTGACTCATTGTATACAAATATTTATATGTATTCTATAACATCTTATGTATATGCATCTGTGTATCCTGTGAATTTATCTCTCCCTATCTAGTATTTAGTTGTAGTTTTAGCTCCAGTGCACGGCTACTGCTCTCTGTTATCAGGGTGTTGCTGGACGGATCCAGTGTCCTGGGCAGAGAAGGGGAGATTTTTCCATTGTTGTAAATCAGCAGTGAAATGTTGGCCCTGGATGTGCTTCCAGCAACTGTTAGGAGCAGGGGATGGTCATTCCCCAATGTTTAGTATCCGGTTACTTTTAATACACCCTCAGGACAGGCTGCTATGCTTTATACTAATAGACATCTGTCACTAACAGTGTCAGCTTCTCCCATGTGTGGCAAATAGTTTATTGAAGCTGAGAGAAAAGCACAAAATAAGACTGAGTTACATGGATGAGGAGGGAGCCGAGCACTTGTACATGACATTACAAAGCCTGGGCTCTGCTCTGACACCTCCATCCAAAACCATTACAGGGAGCTCTGCCCTAAGTGACAGCTAGTGAGGGGGAGAGCAATCACATCACACATAAGCAGAGAACAAAGAGAGAAATACAACCTAATCATAATACTAGAACAAAGGGAGAAACTGCTACATATTGATACTATACTACTAAGGCTATACCATTGATACTATATTGATACTATACTACTAAGGCTATACCATTGATACTATACTACTAAGGCTATACCATTGATACTATATTGATACTATACTACTAAGGCTATACCATTGATACTATATTGATACTATACTACTAAGGCTATACCATTGATACTATATTGATACTATACTACTAAGGCTATACCATTGATACTATATTGATACTATACTACTAATGCTATACCATTGATACTATATTGATACAATGCTACTAAGGCTATACCATTGATACTATATTGATACAATGCTACTAAGGCTTTAATATTGATACTAGATTGATACTATACTACTAAGGCTATACCATTGATACTATACTACTAAGGCTATACCATTGATACTATATTGATACTATACTACTACGGCTATACCATTGATACTATATTGATACAATGCTACTAAGGCTATACCATTGATACTATATTGATACTATACTACTAAGGCTATACCATTGATACTATATTGATACAATGCTACTAAGGCTATACCATTGATACTATATTGATACAATGCTACTAAGGCTTTAATATTGATACTTGATTGATACTATACTACTAAGGCTATACCATTGATACTATATTGATACTATACTACTACGGCTATACCATTGATACTATATTGATACAATGCTACTAAGGCTTTAATATTGATACTTGATTGATACTATACTACTAAGGCTATACCATTGATACTATATTGATACTATACTACTACGGCTATACCATTGATACTATATTGATACAATGCTACTAAGGCTATACCATTGATACTATATTGATACTATACTACTAGGGCTATACTATTGATACTATACTACTAAGGCTATACCATTGATACTATATTGATACTATACTACTAGGGCTATACTATTGATACTATATTGATACTATACTACTAAGGCTATACTATTGATACTATATTGATACTATACTACTAGGGCTATACCATTGATACTATATTGATACAATGCTACTAAGGCTATACCATTGATACTATATTGATACTATACAACTAGGGCTATACTATTGATACTATATTGATACTATACTACTAGGGCTATACCATTGATACTATATTGATACTATACTACTAAGGCTATACCATTGATACTATATTGATACTATACTACTAAGGCTATACCATTGATACTATATTGATACTATACTACTAAGGCTATACCATTGATACTATATTGATACTATACTACTAATGCTATACCATTGATACTATATTGATACAATGCTACTAAGGCTATACCATTGATACTATATTGATACAATGCTACTAAGGCTTTAATATTGATACTAGATTGATACTATACTACTAAGGCTATACCATTGATACTATACTACTAAGGCTATACCATTGATACTATATTGATACTATACTACTACGGCTATACCATTGATACTATATTGATACAATGCTACTAAGGCTATACCATTGATACTATATTGATACTATACTACTAAGGCTATACCATTGATACTATATTGATACAATGCTACTAAGGCTATACCATTGATACTATATTGATACAATGCTACTAAGGCTTTAATATTGATACTTGATTGATACTATACTACTAAGGCTATACCATTGATACTATATTGATACTATACTACTACGGCTATACCATTGATACTATATTGATACAATGCTACTAAGGCTTTAATATTGATACTTGATTGATACTATACTACTAAGGCTATACCATTGATACTATATTGATACTATACTACTACGGCTATACCATTGATACTATATTGATACAATGCTACTAAGGCTATACCATTGATACTATATTGATACTATACTACTAGGGCTATACTATTGATACTATACTACTAAGGCTATACCATTGATACTATATTGATACTATACTACTAGGGCTATACTATTGATACTATATTGATACTATACTACTAAGGCTATACTATTGATACTATATTGATACTATACTACTAGGGCTATACCATTGATACTATATTGATACAATGCTACTAAGGCTATACCATTGATACTATATTGATACTATACAACTAGGGCTATACTATTGATACTATATTGATACTATACTACTAGGGCTATACCATTGATACTATATTGATACTATACTACTAAGGCTATACCATTGATACTATATTGATACTATACTACTAAGGCTATACCATTGATACTATATTGATACTATACTACTAAGGCTATACCATTGATACTATATTGATACTATACTACTACGGCTATACCATTGATACTATATTGATACAATGCTACTAAGGCTTTAATATTGATACTAGATTGATACTATACTACTAAGGCTATACCATTGATACTATACTACTAGGGCTATACCATTGATACTATATTGATACAATGCTACTAAGGCTATACCATTGATACTATATTGATACTATACTACTACGGCTATACCATTGATACTATATTGATACAATGCTACTAAGGCTATACCATTGATACTATATTGATACTATACTACTAAGGCTATACCATTGATACTATATTGATACTATACTACTAAGGCTATACCATTGATACTATATTGATACAATGCTACTAAGGCTATACCATTGATACTATATTGATACAATGCTACTAAGGCTTTAATATTGATACTTGATTGATACTATACTACTAAGGCTATACCATTGATACTATATTGATACTATACTACTACGGCTATACCATTGATACTATATTGATACAATGCTACTAAGGCTTTAATATTGATACTTGATTGATACTATACTACTAAGGCTATACCATTGATACTATATTGATACTATACTACTACGGCTATACCATTGATACTATATTGATACAATGCTACTAAGGCTATACCATTGATACTATATTGATACTATACTACTAGGGCTATACTATTGATACTATACTACTAAGGCTATACCATTGATACTATATTGATACTATACTACTAGGGCTATACTATTGATACTATATTGATACTATACTACTAAGGCTATACTATTGATACTATATTGATACTATACTACTAGGGCTATACCATTGATACTATATTGATACAATGCTACTAAGGCTATACCATTGATACTATATTGATACTATACAACTAGGGCTATACTATTGATACTATATTGATACTATACTACTAGGGCTATACCATTGATACTATATTGATACTATACTACTAAGGCTATACCATTGATACTATATTGATACTATACTACTAAGGCTATACCATTGATACTATATTGATACTATACTACTAAGGCTATACCATTGATACTATATTGATACTATACTACTAAGGCTATACCATTGATACTATATTGATACTATACTACTAGGGCTATACCATTGATACTATATTGATACTATACTACTACGGCTATACCATTGATACTATATTGATACTATACTACTAGGGCTATACTATTGATACTATATTGATACTATACTACTAAGGCTATACCATTGATACTATATTAATACAATGCTACTAAGGCTATACCATTGATACTATATTGATACAATGCTACTAAGGCTATACCATTGATACTATATTGATACAATGCTACTACGGCTATACCATTGATACTATATTGATACTATACTACTAGGGCTATACTATTGATACTATATTGATACTATACTACTAGGGCTATACCATTGATACTATATTGATACAATGCTACTAAGGCTATACCATTGATACTATATTGATACTATACAACTAGGGCTATACTATTGATACTATATTGATACTATACTACTAAGGCTATACCATTGATACTATATTTATACTATACTACTAAGGATATACTATTGATACTATATTGATGCAATACTACTAAGGCTATAGCATTGATACTATATTGATACTATACTACTAAGGCTATACCATTGATACTATATTGATACTATACTACTAAGGCTATACTATTGATACTATACTACTAAGGCTATACCATTGATACTATATTGATACAATACTACTAAGGCTATACCATTGATACTATATTGATACAATACTACTAAGGCTCAGTGCTCACTACCATTCAAACCTCTGATAAAAAAAAGTTAATAATTGGAGATTTAACAGATGTTTAATGTATCACTCAAAAATCCCATTGACCGCAATGTAAATTTTATGTCATCCGTTATGTTCCGTTTAGGCAGGAATCCGTTATCCATGTTTTTTTTGTACGGAAAAAATGATGGAGGCTGCAATACTTTTCCTCCGTTTGAAAAAAAAACGCATGGATAATGGATCCGGCTAAACCGACCGTAACTGATGAACTCAAATTTACGTTGATGTGAATTAGATTTTTAACTGATACATTTAACCTCCGTTAAAACTCCATTCTTTACTTTTTTTAAGGAATGGAGGGAAGGAATAGCAGAATAGTTACAAATCAGAGTCAACAGTTTTTGATACATTTTATTGGCTTGCTAAAAAACTTGATGACAATTGATTTGGGAATTACCAGATCTCTTCATCAGCCATGATATAACACTACATGCAACACATTGTGATACACAAATGGACACTGCCTTGCTGTGGTTGATGAGACAAGTGATAGGGAACAGAACCATCAATGTGGGGAGAAGAGTAAACACTATTAAGCAGTAAATATTTTAGTACTTATGGAGTGAGATGGTTTTATTGTCCCCTAACTAAGATCTGGCCCATGGCTGTGATGACCCCACTAGGTCAGAAGGAAACATTCCTTTATATAGAATGACCCATGCAGCTCATTCATAGTTATAACGGAACATAGAAAGAAGTTCCACAGAGAAATGCAAACTAATAATAATGATATAATAATGTATTAAAATAATAATGCTAAAAAGGAAAGGAAAAACATAAATAAATGCAAAATAATAATAATTAAAAAATAAATAAAATTATAAAATAGAATTAAAATAAAGATACTAAAAAGGAAAAGAAAAAACCTAAATAAATGCAAAATAATAATAATTAAAAATAAATAAAATTATAAAATAGAATTAAAATAAAGATACTAAAAAGGAAAGGAAAACATAAATAAATGCAAAATAATGATAATTTAAAAATAAATAAAATGATAAAAATAGAATTAAAATAATGATACTAAAAAGGAAAGGAAAAACATAATTAAATGCAAAATAATAATAATTAAAAAAAATAAATAAATACAATAATAAAAATAGAATTAAAATAATAATAGAATATAGAAAGAAAAAACTCCAAAAATACATTTATAATAATAATAATAATAATAATAATAATAATAAATCTGAGACAGGAAAAACATAAATAAATGCAAAATAATAATAAGGATAATTAAATAAAATAATAACAATTGATAGAAAGGAAATAAATTATTGGAAAAATGTTTGAAAATAATAATTGAAAAATAATAATGTTTATAAGAATATATTTTATACAGTATGCTGCAATGTTTTATAATATTTTACTCTTATATGTATGTTACACATCATACATATGTTATATATTTATTGTCACTGACTTGTTTAATAATGAAATGAAATGAAATATCAGTTTCATGTTATTGTATTGTGTAATCATTACATTTCGTATTCTGAAAAGTCTTATGTCCAACAAATGCCTCAATACATTAAAAATGTTAGTTTAATAGGTAATTTACATTTTTTGATTGAACAGAGAAAATGGGTTATATTATATTCCTGGAAAAATAATTGTTTAATATTTAAGTTTAATAAAATAAAATTAAATATTTTGCAGAGAAATAAAACCTCTTGATGTGATGACAATCCCAGTGTTTGTTGTATTGCTTCTCTGCCACCTAGAGGCCACCACTGGTACTGCAGCAGCACATAGTGACAGGAGGACGATGATACCTACCTGTCTGCTGGTGGTTTATTTTCTGCCTTTGACCCCATAAGAGTAGAGCAAACAGCTGTCCAAACTCTGCAGTCATGTTATTTCTCTAGCCTGGAGGTGGCTGTGCCTGTCATTTCCTAATTATACTCATTAGTTTTTATTTGTATTCAATTTGTATTCAATAATAATATTTATAAAATAAAACATTCCTATATATTCATAACCTGGTGATAGACAAGCTGAGCCGTATAAAGCAAACAAGGGACCAGTCAATGCAATACACACAATTTTTGCTATTGTCTAAAAGATGAAATAACACTTTTTTTTTTTCAATTTGTAAGAATAATTACTAACCTTGATCTGTAAACGTTGTGCACTGTTTATGTTAAACTGTAAATCTCCAGGAAAACAATTATACAAAGTGGGGACCAAATTTAAAAGAAATAAGAAAATGTTATTGAAATAGATAGAGATACGAAAAATATGATGGAAAGATTAAAATATATCAGTGGTAGGTGTGTTATAATAATACACATTCAGAATGATGTAATAAAATAATAAGAAAATAAGAAATGTAAAAAAGAATTTAATAATGAAAATGCTACAAATGGTAACAGTAATAGAGACAGCAAACTTGTAATAATTTTAAATATAAAATATATAATAATAATACTATTAAACAATGCTAATAACATTTTAGAAATATACTGATATATATATATATACTGGATTTGTAAAGGTAATGTGGCAATATATTAAAAATGATGAAAATAATAATAATTCTGCGGGTAATATACTCAATGGAAATATTCTAATAATAAAATTTACAATGATAAAAGAAAAAAATAATAGTAAAAATAGTGATAATAGAAGACAGTGGAATGACACAATGGAAGATAGTGGAATAACCTACTAGAACATAGTAGTATAATCAGCCTTTATAAAATTATAACAGTATAACTAATGATAAAATACATACAATGCCAGAGTAAAAGAAAAAGTGCAATAGTGAAGATAGTGTAATGTAGTAGAAGATAGTGTAACAGTAGAAGATAGTGTAATATAATAGAAAATAGTAGATTATAGTGTAATATAGTAGAGGATAGTGTAATATAGTAGATGATAGTAGTATAATATAATAGAAGATAGTATAATATAGTAGATGATAGTAGTATAATATAATAGAAGATAGTATGACATAGTAGAAGATAGTATAAAATAGTAGATGATAGTAGAATAATATAGTAGATGATAGCAGTATAATATAATAGAAGATAGTATAATATAGTAGATGATAGTAGTGTAATATAATAGAAGATAGTATGACATAGTAGAAGATAGTATAAAATAGTAGATGATAGTAGAATAATATAGTAGATGATAGCAGTATAATATAATAGAAGATAGTATAATATAGTAGATGATAGTAGTGTAATATAATAGAAGATAGTATAATATAGTAGATGATAGTAGTATAATATAGTAGATGATAGTAGTGTAATATAATAGAAGATAGTATAATATAGTAGATGATAGTAGTATAATATAATAGAAGTTAGTATAACATAGTAGATGATAGTAGTATAATATAGTAGATGATAGTAGTATAATATAATACAAGATAGTATAATATAGTAGATGATAGTAGTGTAATATAATAGAAGATAGTATAATATAGTAGATGATAGTAGTATAATATAGTAGATGATAGTAGTGTAATATAATAGAAGATAGTATAATATAGTAGATGATAGTAGTGTAAGATGCTGATACAAATAAGCAATTTACTACTAATAAAATACATGTAGTATCAGAGTAGTGAGTGTCAGCTAGTGATGATATACAGTGTAATAGTTGCAGTGTGTGATCTCTCCTTGCTCAGGCCTCTCCTCCTCCTCCTGCAGGGTGATGAGCCAGCTCCTGTCAGCCTGAGGTATTGCTGCTATGTCCTGAGATATGAAGAAGTAATTTTATAAGTAACAAAGGATCAGGACTGGAATGAGACCCTGTTATCCAATGCCATTTAGAAGCATCGGATCAGCAGCTTCTTGAGCCTAAAAGTGAATTCAAGAAGACAAGTCCTTTCCCTTTTTCCCAGGGGGATCTGCTATATTTAGTCCTAACCTCCCTCTTGTACAAATGAAGGACCATTTGCTGTTTACTCAGAACCGATTAACCAGACACAACTGTGAAGCAAGTTTTATCACTGCAGCAGCCGCAGCACATGGAGGGTGTAATGTGCACTGGGCTCTATGTGATACCTAATCCCCCTACATTCAGGTGACTCCTCTTATTTATAAACTCTCTGCTCTCTCATCGTCTTTTATTCCCTTATATTTATACAGGAGCATAAATGTTTACTCAGTGCAGGGATAATATTACCCCAGTCCTAAAAGTCACACTCAGCCCTGCTCTAAATACCATCATCATCATCATCAGAAGGGATAGCAGAGCCCGACCCGACACACAGTGCAAGAATTACACAAGAAGAGACATCTGCTGGGCTAATATATATATATAAGCATATGTGTGTGTATATATGAATATATATATATATATATATATATATATATATATATATATATATATATGACACAGACCTATGGATATGTCTTATTATGAAGTCGTAGTTAATAAGCTGCAGCCAGAAGTGAGAAATATTACAAGTGGCATATATTTTATCTAAAGAAGATATTTTTAAAAAACTAGTAATATTTTTGATAAATATATTATTTATCTATTTTCTAATATTTCTTACATAACAATATCTAAATATATTATATCTCTAAATATATATTATCCTTAAATTAGAGACATGATGAAACTAATTATTTCTCTCATTTTGCCTTTAATACAACTATAATCATGAAGGATTTTATATATTTATATGTATTAGGAATAATTAGATGCTAGATAGATAGATAAATATATCATATAGATAGTAGATATATAGATATCAGATAGATATGAGATGATAGATGTATAGATAAATACATAGATATTTGATAGATAGATAGATAGATAGATAGATAGATAGATAGATAGATAGATAGGAGATAGATAGATAGATAGATAGATATTAAATTGATATATATATATATATATATATATATATATATATATATATATATATAGATAGATAGATAAGTAGATAGATAGACAAAGATAGAGATAGATGAGACAGAAAGATAGATATGAAAAATGAGGTATAAGGAATATTGGAATATGTCCAGAATAAACATACATACAAATTCACGAAGGTAAAATAAATATATAAAAACGTGTAATAATAAAATATAATTTTAATGTCTTTTATAATTCTGCATAAATGATACAATGTAACAATCCCCAATGATTCCTTCCTATCGTTCCCTACACATTCTCGGCCGCATATCCTTCATCATCATTTACATTCCAGATACTAATAATGATTTAAAAAGAAATAAATAAAAGCATTTCCAGACAATTGTCACATTTTATAAAAAAAAAGAGATTTATTTACAAAACTGTGTACAACACGGATTATGAATAACATTTAGATACATAGAATCTTCATTCCTATAGAAACAGACCGATTTTTTCTTTTAGAGATTCGCAATTTTTTTTTTACAATTTTCTTGAAAATGTAAATTAATTAAAATCTTTCTTTTTTGTACAATACCTTTTTTTGTCGTTTTTTTTCATTAAGTAAGTGAACCTTCAACAAAAATGAAAGCTCAGTGCTCGAAATCTACCGGTTTTCTTACAAAAATAAAAACCCAGGAAGGAAAAAAACAAAAAAATCGATCAAATATAAGGATTTTTTTGTTCATTTTTATCTATTTACAAAGGATGTATATAGGGTGTTACCTGTACACAATGCATTCCAGGGATGTACAGATACAAGAGCCAAGTCCTTTCTCAGGGGTCGTTCACAGTCTTTTTTTTTTGGGGGGGGGGCATTATTGTGCTGGCCATTTGGCTACTGCAGTGGCTGCTGTGGGTAGGAATTGTCCTGATAGGAGGTTTGTGGGGACACTTAGTATTGGGGTGATGGTGGCACTTCTGCTGAGAGACAGGGGCTGGTGGCTCATAACAGTCACTGGAGGTCTCAGGAAAGTCTGTGCCCCTGCAGAGGAGGCTGCTGACACCCCAATAATGTTCTCTATACTGAAGGAGGGTCTGCTGCTGGGTTCAGACTTGATGATGGAGGCTGCAGTGCTCAGGCTGTTCAGCTGTAGCTGGAGGCTGGGACTGAGCTGAGAGTTGAAGGTTTTCCTGCTGAGTTCAGTGGAAGGCAACAGGGGGACAGCTGGGGGCAGCATGGGCCCTACAGGGGGTATATAGGGGTACTGCAGTGCAGCTGGGTGATGGTAGGCTGCGGGGTGAAGCCCATAGGGCCTGCCATAGGGACTAGCCAAGCTGTAAGCCCCAAAACTCTGCATCATGAGTGCAGTCGGGTCCCTCAAGTTGTCGGGCTGGTGCCTCTTAAACCTTTTCCTCCTTCTCAGGAAGCTTCCATTGTCAAACATGTCTTCAGACTGGGGGTCCAGGGTCCAGTAGTTGCCCTTGCCAGGGTTGCCAGGCTCTCTGGGGATCTTGACGAAGCAGTCATTGAGGGACAGGTTGTGTCGGATGGAGTTCTGCCAGGCTGGGAACTTCTCCCTGTAGTAAGGGAAGCGATTGCTGATGAACTCACAGATCCCACTCAGAGTGAGCTTCTTCTGGGGGCTCTGCAGGATAGCCATGGTGATTAGGGCGATGTAGGAGTAAGGCGGCTTCACCAGGCTGCTTTTGGGCTTGCTCTGGATGGGGGCACCACCCTCCTGGAGGTCTCCTTTGCCCTCTGCTTCATTGGCACTGTCTGAGGGGCTTCTGAGTTCCTTGCCCCCCAGGTCCTCCACATCGTCCATGTGTTCCTGGTGGCTCTCGCAGTCACTGTCCTTGTCCAGGGAGTCGTCCCCTTCTCCCACCACATCAATGTCCACATCTTCAGGGGTCAGCACAGTCTGGCCGGACATGTCACTGGCGCTGCTGCCTCCAGATAGGGTCATCACAGCTCCTGGCCAGGCTGCCCTGCTAGGGATGAGGGGCAAATCTCCAGCAAGTCCTCGGAGGGGTGTGAGAGTGCTGAGATCCTGTGCACTCTGTTCCTGGTGCTGTCTCCAGTGCCCCCTCCCTCTGTCTCCAGTCTTGGAGGTAGCAGATTGTCCAGGGAGGAGGATCTAAGGCACGGGCTGGGACCCTGGCTGGGCTCAGGCGCGCAGGGCTGCGGTGCAGGTGAGAGACACTGTTAAAGCCCCTTTGCAAAGACTGCCTGATAGATTACTTTCCAGTTAAAGATATACCAGCACGGAGGTCACATGACCAGCTGACGTCAGCCCACCCCCTGCCTGGCTGCCCCCCCCCCCCAGCTAAACCAAGGCACAACTCAAGTTGTTTCGTGAAATTGTCAACAAAGAGACACCAGTGGCACAAACTCTCATCACCATCTGCAAGAAAGAGGACTCCCTGGCATCACCCTGGCACAGGAGCAGCACCTTCACCCTAGCAGGGCATGCACCCTCACCCTGGCACAGGAGCAGCACCCCCACCCTGGCAGGGCATGCACCCTCACCCTGGCACAGGAGCAGCACCCTCACCCTGGCAGCGCATGCACCCTCACCCTGGCACAGGAGCAAAAACCCTCATCTTAGCATAGCAGCTTGCACCCTCACCCTGGCATGGCATGCACCCTACTTCAGGAGCATGCACCCTCACCCTAGAACAGGAGCCTGCATCCTTTCCCTGCCACAAGAAATTGCATACTCACCGTGGCATAGAAGCAGTACCCTCACCCTAGCACAGGAGCTTGCACCCTCTTCCTGCCACAGGAGCTTGCACTCTCACCCTGGCAAGGCTTGCACCCTAGTAAAGGAGTCTGTTCACTGGCAGGACATGCACCCTCTCCCTGCCAGAGGAGCCTGCACACTCTCCATGCACCCTTTCCCTGGGAAGGTTTGAACCCTGGCTTCTACCTGGTCAAGATAGCAGATGAGGGTCCATAGAGGGAAGAGACTACAGGGAGAGGGTCAGGAGCACAGAGTATTTCAGAGTAGGGGTCACCTGTGTCAGGTGTTGGGGGTGCAGGGGGCATCCAGCAGCAGGGAAGGAGCTGAGAAAACACCTATTGATGACTGTATTAGATGGGAAGAAGAGATCATGACAAAGGCTGATAACGAGGCAATCATGGCGCTGTTAGCATGTGAAAGGCGAGGAAATGAGGCGCTATTCACGGCACACAGGAGCAGCCACATCCATATTCACACACAACTTCTGAGAGGTCGGAAACGGAGATTCACAGGTTAATTGTTCCCCCAGTCCATTGTCTAATATCAGCTAGAAAGACAACATGAGGACTAGAGATCTGCTGCGAATTATCCATCTATCCATTCATGAATCTCATGCAGCAATCTACCCGCCCAGTATATACCCTATAACCTATGTATCCATTCCATATCAATCAATCCATGCATCTATCTCATATGTATTTCATCTATGTATCTACACATGTGATATCTTGTTATCTACCTATATATCTTCTATATATTTTATATCCATTTATGCTTCCATGTGTCTGATATCGATATCCTCTCTATTTATATTCTACCTATCGAATTATCTCTATTCTACATTGTATCTATCCATTCCTTATTTACTTTCTTCTTTCGCTCTTCTTTCCTGCATTCTATTTCTATCTATCTCGAATCTAGATTCCGCCTTGTCCTTCATCCTTCCTTCCTGTTTTCTCTCTTTTTCTATCTTTCTATCTATCATCTATTTCATACCTAACTATATATCTATTTATTTATCTATCTATTTATCTACCTATCTCTAAATATAATTATCCTTCCTTCCTTCTTTCGCTCGTTATTTCTCTTATTTTCTATCTATCTATCTATCTATCTATCTATCTATCTATCTCATATCTATCTATCTATCTATCTATCTATCTATCTATCTATCTCATATCTATCTCCTATCTATCTATCTATCTATCTCCTATCTATCTATCTATCTCCTATCTATCTATCTATCTATCTATCTATCTATCTATCTATCTCCTATCTATCTCCTATCTATCTCCGATCTATCTATCTATCTATCTATCTATCTCCTATCTATCTATCTATCTCTATCTCATGTCATTTCTCCTGGGCCCGTTTTGCCCTGTTTTCCCTTATTTGCATTCATTACAATATCCATCATTGACACCCGGATCAATGGTTTTCTCCACGTCTGTGATAAGCTGTAACATCTCTGTGTGAATGTGTGTAAATAATGGTGTAACTCTCAGCACACAGCTCTGCCGGGAGGAGGCGCCGCTCTGCACTACTCCTGCCTGAGCCCAGGCCAAGCCCGGTGAGAGGCCACTGCAGTGTGACCCCTGGTATCCACCTCTCTACATGAAGCCTTCAAGTCTTGTGTTTGTAGCCGCTGCTTGTACTGTATTCGCTATTTTGTCCGACCCGTCTACAAATTGCGCACAAATTATCAACTAATAAATTCCAATTGATAAATTACAAAAACACCAAATAGAAATCTCATGCAATCGGATCGTTCGTTACTTTCCATCCATCTGATTCGTTTGTGTTGTTATTTTTGTGCGCGACAAATATTCGCTTTAGAGCCACAATTCAGTAGTCGGGACGTGTCTGAATAATGATCTCATCGCTAATTGGCCTCTTTATTAATTGTCTGTCAGCTGCTTGTAGGCGATGATCCCGGCCATCATCACCCGTTTGGGGTGTAGGGTCACCTGATTGGATTTTGGGAGGGGAGGGGTGTATATTTTTGCAGGGGGTGGGAGGACACATTCATGGATTCGTTTGTTGCTGTTTTTGTGAACACAATAAAAGTCAAATTAATTGATTCATATCATTAATTACCCGGCTGCTTGGTGTGAACCTCTCAAGTCTATTAGGAGGCTTTTGTTGATGAATCCGTGTAATCTCTTGTTCAATCAGTCAAGCGGCAGAAATATCTACAGGACCACCAGGGCCGGGGGCTGCGGGACCCGACACATGGAGAAGGGATCAGCAGGGATTCAACTCTTCATGTCTTACATCACAAATATCGTGTAGCATCTCCTACAGATGCTTTACATATTATCTATCTATCTATCTATCTATCTATCTATCTATCTATCTATCCTCTATCTATCTATCTATCTATCTCCTATCTATCTTCTATCTATCATCTATCTATCTTCTATCTATCATCTATCTATCTTCTATCTATCATCTATCTATCTATCTCTCTCTCTCTTTATCTATTTCATATCTATCTATGTATAACAAATCTGTCATCTATATATCTTCTACCTATATAACAAACATGTATTTATATGTATTTATTATCTATCTATCTATCTATCTATCTATCTATCTATCTATCTATCTATCTCCTATCTATCTATCTATCTATCTCCTATCTATCTATCTATCTATCTATCTATCTATCTGTCTGTCTGTCTATCTATCTATCTATCTATCTATCTATCTATCTATCTATCAAATCTATCAAATCTATCTATCTATCTATCTATCTATCTATCTCCTATCTATCTATCTATCTATCTATCTCCTATCTATCTATCTATCTATCTATCTATCTCCTATCTATCTATCTATCTATCTATCTATCTATATATCTGTCATCTATGTATCTATTATCACTTTCTTATTATCGCTTTATTCTTTTCTAATATCTATTATATATGTTCCTTTATTTCCAGTTTTTCTATTTTCTCACTATCTATGTATGTTTCTATCTACCTAGAGATATCTATTTATCTCTATCTATCCATTATCTATTTACCCCATATATAAATATGTTCTATCTCAGATCTATCTATTCCACTTTCTTTCTTTCTTTCTTTCTTTCTTTCTTTCTTTCTTTCTTTCTTTCTTTCTTTCTTTCTTTCTTTTTTTCTTTCTTTCTTTCTTTCTTTCTTTCTTTCTTTCTCATACTTAATAATACAATATGTATTAATAAAACCCGCTCCTTCTACATTACAATGTGATAAGGACATCCCTCACGCTATGGATATATCTATAGATAGATGTGAGCTGGATGCTGATGGATTTGTTGTGTTTGTTCTGTAAAGATTTGGTTTGCTCTTCGGTCCATCTGACTGGGATATGGTGTTAGGTAAATCCTGCTCTAATCCTAATTGCAATTGTCTATAAAACTCCAAGTATTTAGCAGAAAGTGCACAGATGACCCAGGAATAATAGGATCAGGAGCTGAGAGGATAGCAGATATCAGGGTAATCCGCCCCGTGTGCACTGCGACCAAGAGAGAGTGTTGTGTGTACCTGCCCTCCGTATATACAGTGTGTACCTGCCCTCCGTATATACAGTGTGTACCTGCCCTCCGTATATACAGTGTGTACCTGCCCTCCGTATATACAGTGTGTACCTGCCCTCCGTATATACAGTGTCTTATACCTGCCCTCCATACAGTGTGTACCTGCCTTCCGTATATACAGTGTCTTATACCTACCCTCCGTATATACAGTGTGTGTTATACCTGCCCTCCATATATACAGTGTGTCTTACCTACCCTCCGTATATACAGTGTGTCTTACCTGCCCTCCGTATATACAGTGTGTACCTGCCCTCCGTATATACAGTGTGTACCTGCCCTCCGTATATACAGTGTGTACCTGCCCTCCGTATATACAGTGTCTTATACCTGCCCTGCATACAGTGTGTACCTGCCTTCCGTATATACAGTGTGTACCTGCCCTCCGTATATACAGTGTCTTATACCTACCCTCCGTATATACAGAGTGTGTTATACCTGCCCTCCATATATACAGTGTGTCTTATACCTGCCCTCCATATATACAGTGTGTGTCCTGCCCTCCATATATACAGTGTGTCTTGCCCTCCGTATATAAAGTGTGTGTTATACCTGCCCTCCATATATACAGTGTGTGTAGTAGAGTTGTGTGTTATACCTGTCCTCCTTAGATATGGTGTGTATAATATAGCTGTGTGTGTTATACCTGCCTTATATATATATACAGTGTGTGTAGCAGTGTTGTGTGTGTTATACCTGCCCTCCATATATACTCAGTATATCCTCCATATATACTATACATATATATGTGTGTGTGTTTGTGTGTAAAATTTTAGTGTGTGCTTTGAGTGCCCTCTATTTTTCTCTTTCTTTCTCTATCTCATATCTATCTATCTCATATCTATCTATCTCCTATCTATCTATCTATCTATCTATCTATCTATCTATCTCTCTATCTATCTATCTCTCCTATCTATCTATCTATCTATCTATCTATCTCATATCTATCTATCTCATATCTATCTATCTCATATCTATCTCATATCTATCTATCTCATATCTATCTCATATCTATCTATCTCCTATCTATCTATCTATCTCATATCTATCTATCTATCTATCTATCTATCTATCTCATATATATCATCTATCTATCTATCTATCTATCTATCTATCTATCTCCTATCTATCTATCTATCTATCTATCTATCTATCTATCTATCTCCTTTCTATCTATCTATCTATCTATCTATCTATCTATCTCCTATCTATCTATCTATCTATCTATCTATCTATCTCCTATCTATCTATCTATCTATCTATCTATCTATCTCATATCTATCTATCTATCTATCTATCTATCTATCTATCTATCTATCTATCTATCTTCTATCTATCTCATATCTATTTCCTATCTATCTATCTATCTATCTATCTATCTATCTATCTATCTATCTCATATATATCATCTATCTATCTATCTCCTATCTATCTATCTATCTATCTATCTATCTATCTATCTATCTCCTATCTATCTCATATCTATCTATCTATCTATCTATCTATCTCCTATCTATCTATCTATCTATCTATCTATCTATCTATCTATCTCCTATCTATCTATTTCATATCTATCTATCTATCTATCTATCTCCTATCTATCTATCTCCTATCTATCTATCTCATATCTATCTCCTATCTATCTATCTCCTATCTATCTATCTATCTATCTATCTATCTATCTCCTATCTATCTCCTATCTATCTATCTCTATCTCCTATCTATCTATCTATCTATCTATCTATCTATCTATCTATCTCCTATCTATCTATCTATCTCATATCTATCTATCTATCTATCTATCTCATATATATCATCTATCTATCTATCTATCTATCTATCTATCTATCTCCTATCTATCTATCTATCTATCTATCTATCTATCTATCTATCTATCTATCTCCTATCTATCTATCTATCTATCTATCTCCTATCTATCTATCTATCTATCTATCTATCTCCTATCTATCTATCTATCTATCTATCTATCTATCTATCTCCTATCTATCTATCTATCTATCTATCTCATATCTATCTATCTATCTATCTATCTATCTATCTATCTATCTATCTATCTATCTTCTATCTATCTCATATCTATTTCCTATCTATCTATCTATCTATCTATCTATCTATCTATCTATCTATCTCATATATATCATCTATCTATCTATCTCCTATCTATCTATCTATCTATCTATCTATCTCCTATCTATCTCCTATCTATCTATCTCTATCTCCTATCTATCTATCTATCTATCTATCTCCTATCTATCTATCTATCTATCTCCTATCTATCTATCTATCTATCTATCTATCTATCTCCTATCTATCTATCTATCTATCTATCTATCTATCTATCTATCTATCTATCTCCTATCTATCTATCTATCTATCTATCTCCTATCTATCTATCTATCTATCTATCTATCTATCTATCTATCTATCTATCTATCTGTCTGCACAGTCTGCCCAGTGGATTTGGAGGATTGCAGGAATCAGTGGAATCAGTGATGTCCGCTTTTATCTCCATAATCTTATTACTTTCACTAATGAGTGATCCCAATCAGTGACAGGTCTGTGATGCAATAATCTCTGTCTGCTCGGTGTATACAGGACCCTCTGTCTATAGATACATCTTCAATACCAAGTCCATGACAGCATCGATTATTCCCTGTTAACCCTTCATAAACACCACAACTCTGAGCTCTGGACCGAGCAGAATCTGAACTAATACTTGTCATGCAGATGATCCTGAGCTGGAGCTATTGTCCTTGTCCTGAAGCAAAAAGGATAATACTTCCATATAATCTCTCTATCATAGATCTCTGCCATGTGTTATTCTCTTCAATAATTAGATTTCAGTTACTTTTATTATAATATATATTTAGTAGTGTTTAATTTTATTTATTGATTATTTTTATAGGTTCTTTATTTATTATATTATAATTATTATAATATGTATTTTTCTTAGTAACATTTTACTTGTTTTAATTGTGATATCATATTACTAAGAGACTATTACTTTCATAATATCCATAATGTTTACATTAAATTTCTTTGTAACATAATTTTATTTTACATTTACATTTTTTATCATTTTTATATTATCTCAATATTATCTTTTATATTATCTCAATATTATCTTTTATATTATCGTAATATTTGCTTTAAATTTAGTTGTTTTTTTTTACTTTAATTTTATTACTTTTCACTGTCACATTTTATTATTCCTTGTATAATATTCTTTGTATTTATATGAAATTATGATTAGAATTATTTCAGTGATTCTTTCATGATCACATTTTATGATGGCTTTTATAATATTCTTAATAATAAGTATTAATATTTCTTTCCAAGATCACATTTTATTTGCACTTTCATAATATCCTTAACATTTACATTAAAATATTATTATTTATAATATTGATATATAATAATATAATTTATATATATATATATATATATATATATATATAAATATTGTGTTATATATATATATATATATATATATATATATGTATTGTGTTATATATATATATAGTGTTAAAAATGTTGTTATTATTTATTTTTCATTAATATATCTTGCATAATTTAGCTATTATTTAGATTAAATTATTAGTAATATCCTTATTTGGCTTTACATCTATAAAGGCAATAGGAATAATAGGAATAATCTTACAATTGATCATCCTATTATTCCACTAGCTCCCAGTGTTTTATGCTCCTGATATTTTTATTGTTACACTTTGCATCATTATAATCAGTCTGTTCCTATGATTATGTTATTATAATATTGCAGGGCAGATACTGAGTAGGGGGGGTCTCTCCAGCTTCCTTCTTTTTCCTTCTCCTTCCATCCAGGATTTGTGGGAATGTATTTTTGCTGGAATGGTGCAGACATCCAGGTTTAATGGACGATGAGAGAGCATTTAGGGGCAGTGAGACAGTAACACTACATGATATATTTATGGCCTTGTTAGCGTGCATTTAATTACAGCTATTATGTTAATTATTGCACATTAGTATGGAGTGATCTGCATGTCAGCTTTCATCACAATGAGCTGGATACAGGGAGAGGAGGAGGAGGAGGAGGCTGCTGCTTCTGCTGCTGCTCATCCCTCTAGGCTGCAGCTTACAAGGGGGAATCCAGCATTGTTACCCCCTCTGGAGAAGCTTCTCCATCATCCTGGATCATTCTGTCAAACACTTTGATGGGAGTCATTTTTATCCAACCCATTTATAGGCTGGGAGAAGGTTTTATGTCCATACTCATAATGAAATCTCCCACCTTGTTCAGTGCCTTGAACCCCCTATCTATGGCTCCCCAACCATGGGGTTCAGCTATTGGGTTCCTGGTTGATCTGCACCCTCCTGCAGCTTTTTGCAAAAAAAGAGCCATTGGATAAGCTCAGAATCAAAAGAAAGAATTAAAAAAAAAAAAAAACAGCCCTGGAGGTAATGGGTTAATTAGTCTACATCATCCCGGGGCCCTTGTCTCATGCTGCTTTAAAGGTATTTGCCAATAGGTAGATTTTACAGCATGGGTTTGTTTTACATGTGTATAGAGCATTGGGTATTTGTATGTGTCGTTTTGATGGAGTTTTTATTAGTTGTTATTGGGTATTAGGCAACCTGGACATTCTTTGTCCCAAAAACCTTGTTAAAAAAAAACCAAACAAACTACAAGCTATTAAAAAAATAAAAAATAATTTAATAATAAAAGAACGATAAAATAAGCGCCAAGAACCCACAAAAAAAAAAAGAAAAGTAAACACAATAAACAAATATATAAATATTATGAAACAACAAAACGAAAAATATTTTCCAAAGAAGCTTGGAAATTATTTTTGTACTCAATGTGTATCTTTTGAATTTTTTGGGGGGTGATTTTTTTTAAGCTTCTTATGGTTAGTAGTTTGTATGCATATAACCCCCCTCCCAAAACCCCCCCCCCAAAAAAAATTATCTATAATAATTCCTTTATTTATATAGCGCACACAGATTACGCAGCGCTGCACAGAACTTGCCAAATCGGTGCCAGTCCCCATGGGCTCACAATCTAATCAACCTACCAGTATGTTTTGGAGTGTGGGAGGAAACCGGAAGACCCAGAGGAAACCCACACAAACACAGAGAGAACATACAAAATCTTTGCAGAGGTTGACCCTGGGACATGGTCTCCAGCACTGCAAGGCTGTAATGCTAACCACTGATCCACCGTGTGGCCCTCATAACTTATAACTACAGCAGTCAGTCTGAAATTTCATAAAATATGTCTCTAAAGTTGAATGAGGGTGTCAGCTGCCCCACATCTTGGGTGTAACTTTGAACCACAATTTGACATCACAAAACTTGGGCTCACATTAATAAATCTGGATCATTTTACAGCCACGTCCTTTCTGTGTCCATTGAGGTGTAAATAGTGTCTAGAACACAAAATAAATGTGACACGTGGCCTCTAGACAAACTTTTTTGGCACGCCATGAGCTGAATCTTGGCGCAATAGTCTTAGAAAATCTGCCCCACTGTTTATTACATGATATTAAATCAAATGAATTGGAGCATGATTTATTCATTTTAAAGGGGTGGTCCAAGTTTTTGAAATTTGGTCCCCAAAATAAAGAGGATATCTCTTGTTTTTTTTTACCATACGGTCAAGCGCTGCAGTTCCTGGGCTCCTAATCCGTATTGTGCATTCCCAAGCATGTGACCAATGCAGCCAATCAGCAGCTGAGTGGAGTAATCATGTGACTAGGAATAACCCAATGGAGCTGCAGCGACGGATCACCTGGATAAAACATGTGTACACACATATACAAGATGCCCCTGTAAGTTTGTATAGAGCAAGGATTAGGGAAACTGATGCTAGAAAACATTTTATAGTTTTTTTATGGGATAAATGCATCAGTTTTGACATTGGACGTCACTTTGCATTGGATAGAAAACTGCTACTCACTATGGAAGCTCAATGGGTGCAGCCGGTGCACCCCGATATCACCTACAGCGTTTAATATGAAGGCATCTTTATTGATGTTCTACAGAATTTGGGTAAAGTATTAAAAATAAAAACGACAGAAACACACACCTCCCCTTTAAGACTATTACATACTGGGGTCTATGTATGAGTCAACCCTCACGACAGAAAGGTGGAAGATTCTTTGTGCCATGTTAGCCACGGATTAAATAGATGGAAGTTGAGAATCCTCAGTTGTTGATACTTTTTATTGGCTAACTAAAATAGACGATGACAATTGCAAGTTTTCGGGACTACTCAGGTCTCTTCATCAGGCAAGGTCTATCATATATATCGTCTATCATATATACCGTGCCTGATGAAGAGACTGAAGTAGTCTCAAAAGCTTTGCAATTGTCATCATCTTTTTTAGTTAGCCAAGAAAAAGTATCAACAACTGAGGACTCGCAACTTTCAAGTACAAAAAGGTGAAGATTTATGAAGATGTATTCATCTTTTCTGCTACCTTTTGGTTGTTTTACTTGCACTTTGGTGCAATCTTTGGCCTCATCCCCTTTAAAAACTAACGACAGAAGCACAAAAAAATGTATAAAAATACAATCTACCGTATATATACTCGAGTATAAGCCGATCCGAGTATAAGCCGAGACCCCTAATTTCAACATAAAAAACTGGGAAAACCTATTGACTCGAGTATAAGCCGAGGGTGGGAAATGCATTGGTTACAGCCTCCCAGTATATAGTCTGCCAGCCCCTGTAGCATACAGCCTGCCCAGCCCCTGTAGTAGAAAAAAAAATAACACTGTAATCATCTTTCTGACGTCCCCCATAGGTCCTCTTCTGTCTCAGACTGTCTCAGACAGAAGAGGACCTACGGGTCACGTCAGAAAGGTGAGTTTTGTCTTTATTTTTTTAGTTGACTCGAGTATAAGCCGAGTTAGGGTTTTTGAGCACAAATTTTGTGCTGAAAAACTAGGCTTATACTCGAGTATATAAGGTAAATCTTCCAGACATAAATCTTGGAGCCGGGATACTGAGATATTTAGCTTTGTAGATCTGACCCTTGTTATAAAATAATAATGAAAAAAAATCTTGTAAAGTGTCAATAATCCCATCATTGGTTATTTACTCAATGAAAACTTTTGCGGTCGGTTACATCGTCGGTAACTTTGTGTTATTCCCGGTCTCTGTTCCGGCAGACAAGAGCGCTGGCTCAGGAAGTTTAATAGCGTTATGGAATTTCTGCAGATTTGGGATGAGATGCGAAACCCTCAGTCTACAATATGGCGCAAAATGATTCAGGTTTTCCTTCACGTTTTTGAATAAGTGCAACATTGTTTATACATAAAAGTATCTGTTTATTGTTTCCCTTAGCAACCATTGTCCCTATATCATACCAGCCATTAGCCCCCATCCCATAGAGGCAGATCCGGGCTGCAGAGCCCCTCCATCTGACTATAGGCACAGTATTGGGATGAGTATATTATCAGATATTTCTGAGCCTTCCCTGAGAGGTGGATATAGAGGAGCAGCCTGCACACAGTCCTGATCCCTCACATATAATGCTTGAGTGCAGTCTGTTTTGGCAGAGGCCGATGTACCAGATTGCGGTTTTATGACCGGTCTGGGGTCCGGGATCCAATGGAAGCCTAAATAACTTAGCCAAAATATTTGTTGTTGGAATTCTATACAAACAAGCTGGTCTTCTGTCCAGTCTGGCCTGCGGCGGCTACCCAGGTTGGCTGTGCCCAGCTTGGACAGGTCTAGGATGAAATACATAGCGCCTTCTGCTTATCTGAAATGTTGCTGTCTGTATCTGGTGCTCAATGTTTGTTACAATTATGTGCATGTAAATCTGTTGTAAAACCTTATTTTTGGGGGAAAAGTTAAATCTTTTTACCCCCCAGCAGTCTGTTGTTAACTTTTTCAGTGTTTCGTGCTCTATTTTAGTGTTTAGTCACCTTCACAGACCCCATAATTCTGCCATGTTTATAGAATAATTAGAAAAACAAGAGCAGGGGAGAGGAGGGGGATGCAGCTGCAGTTTACTTCTTTAATCTTTGCTGTGAGAGGGGAGAGAGAGATATCAAAGTCCTGGAAGAACCTGCTCACTGAAGTGGGAGCATATTGTATGTCTATAACAAGATAAAGGTCACCCCCAGGGGCGTAACTACAGTGGTAGCAGCCATAGCAATTGCTATGGGGCCCACAGTGTCAGGGGGGCCACGTAATCCAACATAACACTAAAGAATAGAGGATGTGCACCATTATATACATATTTTGCTGCATATTGTACATTATAATATGTATATAACATATATGTGATGTATATGTGCTGTGTTTATATATGCTGTATGTCTGTATATGGCACTATATGTGTATATGTGTTGTGTATGTGCTCAATATGTTGTAAGTGTATAAATGTGTGTATGAGTGAAGAACTGGATGTTCATGTACATAAATATATATATATGAGTGTAATATGCACATTTTAAAGTGGGAAGGGGGCCCCATTCCGCTATGGGGCCCTGTCTTTTCTCGTTACGCCCCTGGTCACCCCAAAAACATGGAAAGGGCACAGTATGTGGCTGCACTATATCCAATATACATCTCCAGCTATGGAGACTTTGTGGTTGGGATATGATTGCCTCCCACTAGATGATTTCCATTGATCTCAATGGTCATTGGTGACTTCCCATGTTCCCAAATCGATACGGAGGATGTAAAGTTGGATTTTGTAGATAACACCGCACCAAGTGATGCAAAGGTCATGTACAAGTGGTCCCTAAAAAGTTACAAAACCCACATTTTAAACTCTCATTTAGAGTCTAATCATATGAATACGTTTTCCCTATACAGAAAGACAAAAGTAAAAATCAACGGGAAATGGTTTATTTCACAATTTTTTAAATTTCCTTTCAAATTCTGTAAAATAAGGGGAAACCCCCCCCCCCAAAACAATCCAGTGGAAGCGGTTGATGGGTAAAGTGCTGAGAATGATTGTGCCGTAAACGTATTAAAATACCTCCTCCATTTTCGGCGTCTGCAAGGCTGCGCCCTCCTAATTTACAGCGGAATAACACAATTGTTTATATAGAGGTCCTAAAAAATAAAAAACAGATCATGTCACAGCCCTGGCAGTGTATCCGGAGAAGTTACAATGGCGTAAATCTCGTCTGGAGGCGAGCGGCCTTGAGCAGAGCGCTATGTCAGGCCTCCGCTCACACTTCTTCAGTCCCGGCCTGGACACTCGGATTACTCCTTCCTGGACGGAAATTTACTTTTCAGTTTTCTGTGCATTGTCACATGCGGTGGAGAACAGTGAGGACTTATCCTCGTCACTGGATGACGGCTGCAGCTCCGTTCAGATCCCAGAAAATCCCATGTTATAGGCAGCTTTTGGATGAGTTTACCTTATGATGAAAAATGTTGCATTTAATCAATTCTGCACCTTATGTATCAATATTATCTTTATTAATGGGCATGGTGACATGGCAAACTTACCAATGCTGCAGCTGTGCATGATCCAATGATACATCAGTATGCAGAATACATTATATAAGAGCATGCACTGATAGATGGACTAGGATGAAAACATGATTCAAGAGCATGCACTTATACATGCACTAAGGTGAATGCACAATGCAAGAGCATGCACTGATACATACACTAAGGTGAATGCATGATGCAAAATCATGCACTAAGGTGAATGTATGATACATGCACTAAGGTGAATGCATGATGCAATAGCATGCACTTATACATGCACTAAGGTGAATGCACGATGCAAGAGCATGCACATATACATACATTAAGGTGAATGCATGGAGCAAGAGCATGCACTGAGGTGAATGCACGAGGAAAGAGCATGCACTTATACATACACTAAGGTGAATGCATGATGCAAGAGCATGCACTGATACATGCACTAAGGTGAATGCACGATGCAAGAGCATGCACATATACATACATTAAGGTGAATGCATTGAGCAAGAGCATGCACTGAGGTGAATGCACGATGAAAGAGCATGCACTTATACATACATTAAGGTGAATGCATGATGCAAGAGCATGCACTGATACATGCACTTAGGGGAATGCATGATGCAAAAGCATGCACCGATACATGTAACAGGATGAATGCATGATGCAAGAGCATGTGCGGATACATGCACTCAGGTGAATATATGATGCAAGATCAGTGAAGGTGAATGTATAATACATGCACTAAGGTGCATGCATGATGCAATAACATGCACTAAGGTGAATGCATGATGCAAGAACATGCACTTATATATGGACTTGGATGAAAACATGGTGCAACTTCTCTGAAGCACTTGGTGCACTGTTTTTTTTCTGCTTTGTGCCAAATTCATCTGTGATCTGTGCCTGCCGGCAGAGTCACATAATTTATCACTGATTTGCACCTAAAAAGTTCAAAAAGTGCACAAAATAATGGCACATTGATCATAGGCTTGCACTAATTGCACCAGTGTATAATGCTGGCCCCATCCCATCTTTAGCCTCCTGATAAATCCAATCGGCCGGTTACTGGAACTCTTCTACGCCAGGTCTGACCCCAGCTGGCATACAGGGGGAAGAAGTCGCAATTACTGTGTATGTCTGTTTTCAGGTGTACAAACTGTGATAAATGTGCCCCATAGACTCCAGTCTATAATGAATACATGATATATACATGATGAAAGAGCATGCACTGGTACATGTGCTAGGATGGATACATGATGTAAGAGCATGCACTGATGGATGGACTTGGATGAATACAGGATGCACGAGCATGTACTGTTACATGTACTATGATGAATACATGATGCAATAACTTGGGCGGCTACATGTGCTGGGAGGAATACAAGATGCAAGAGCATGCGCTGATACTAGGATAATTACATGATGAAAGAGCATGTACTGATGAGTGGACTAGGATGGATACCTTAACATGCACTGAAAAATGCAATAGGATGAATGCATGTTGCAAGAGCATGCACTGATACATGCACTAATATGAATACATGACAAAAGAGCATGAACGGATGCATGCACTAAGATGTGCACATGATGCAATGACATGGTTGGATACATGATGCAAAACCATGCACCGATACAGGTACTGGGATAAATACATGACATAAGAGCATGCACTCATACATGCACTAGGATGGATACATGATACAATACTATGCACTGATACATGCACTAGGATGGATACATGACACAATACTATGCACTGATACATGCACTAGGATGGATACATGATACAATACTATGCACTGATACATGCACTAGGATGGATACATGATACAATACTATGCACTGATACATGCACTAGGATGGATACATGATACAATACTATGCACTGATACATGCACTAGGATGGATACATGATACAATACTATGCACTGATACATGCACTAGGATGGATACATGATACAATACTATGCACTGATACATGCACTAGGATGGATACATGATACAATGCTTGCATTATAATGCATATATTATACAGGAGCATGCAATGACACATGCACGTTAATGCATACATAATGCAGGACAATGCACTGATGCATGCACTGCAATACATTCATGATGCAACTATACTTGCATTGTAATGCATACATGACTCAGGAACATACTGATACATCCACCATTATACATGCATATGTGATGCATATATTATACAGTGTTACATTCACTATGATGCATACAGTATACAGGAGCATGCACCAATACTTGCACGATGGTGCATACATAATGATTACTGATACAGGGTATTAGGGTAAATGGACATCATTAGAGTAAATCCAGGGAATGGACTTCAGCTTTATAGAACAGTCCTAGAAATTTCTGCAACAAATCTGCCCCATGTTCTGCTATTATGAGCTTATTGTATTCATTTAAATATTATAAGAAGAAAAAATGATCTGATATACAAATTGGGTTTACAAATATAAACATAGGAGCATTTCTCAGAGAGGACACTAGGGGGAGCCAGGTGCAGCCTCCAGTGGAGGAAGTTCTGGGAGTTCTGTTTGCACATTATAATAGATCTTTAATGGAAAAGTAAAGCAAAGGAATTTAAGAAAACCCAAGTATATATATTTAATAAATGACAATGAAATATTATTATATTAATCGAAATAACTACACAACCTAAATTAATCCTCCCCTATATTAAATAGAGCATCATGTACATGCACCTCTTAAGCACCAGCCAAAGTACCACCAAAGAGAAGAGCTGCAAACTGTATCAATAAAATATTCACTTTATTATACTGTAATTCCAATACACAAAAATTCATGATTGTATATCACATAGGTGGGATAATCTGAACAAGGAACAATATAGCCCCAGATGGAATAGAGCACCCAAAAAATACAGGCAGTCCCCAGGTTACATACAAGTTGAATTTGTCTGTAAGTTGGAACTGTATATTTTACAATTGTAGCTCCAGACAAAAATTTTTTTTGGGATTTTCAAGATTTTTGGCTGTAATGGGACCAAGGATGAACAATAAAGCTTCATTACAGACATCTTACAGCTGATCATTGCAGCCTGGGACTATAGTAACATCCAGAGAGGTCACCAGAGGTCAGAGGGGTCTGTCTGTAACTATGGGTTGTCTGTAAGTTGGGTGTCCTTAAGTAGGGTCTGCCTGTACATAAGCCCCCCCCCCCTAGTAGACCCAAAAATACCCAATATCTCTAAATAAATATCACGTGAGAAAAAGTTATGCTATCGGGGTATAATAATTTATGCTCA
This sequence comes from Engystomops pustulosus, assembly GCF_040894005.1. Lineage (NCBI taxonomy): Eukaryota > Metazoa > Chordata > Amphibia > Anura > Leptodactylidae > Engystomops > Engystomops pustulosus. Next base: position 96,820,217 of record NC_092420.1, on the reverse strand, counting down.
ATATATATAAAGAAAACCGGAGGAACCTTCCGGCTTCAAATTATCATAAGTCCGCAATGCACTCACCCGAAAGCAGGTGATGGGTGGTCTAAGGGCGATCCAGGGGGGTTATGCTTCATCAGGAGTTAATCGTAATAACTGCTTTGAATTATGCAGTATAAACATCAGCAGGTTGTGAGCAAAGTATGAAATGGGGTCCAAAATATGAGCCCCCATTACTTGTAAGGGCACATTACACCCAGAGATGACAGCAAACACCTAACCTAAGGTTCTGGTTAACTTAATTAAACTTGTCCCAAATTATCTGACAACCTGATTGGCTGAACAACAGACCACAAGTCTCACTTAAAGGGAACCTGTCACTAGTTTTTACCTGATTAAACTATGTGCCCCCCCTATCATGTGACATATCATGTGACATTGAGCAGCTCAGAGGTTGCAGGGGGCGTGGCACTTCAGACGCCTCTGTATTCAGTTCTATAGCACATAGATACATAGTTCCAGTGTCAAATCAAAGAGAAGAATCTCATCTTTCAGACAGCATCAGGCTTGTAGTTCTGCTACAGAATTAGAGATACAGACAGTTAAAGACATAGTTGGAAGTGTGTGGATAAAGATCCAGTTCCCGCTTATATATTTAATTCCTTGTTTCTTTGTAACTCACAGATACATAAGCCTGATCGATCTGAAAGATGAGATTCTATACTATACTATAGAGGATACAGAAGATAGTGGCTTCTGAAGTGGCCCTCCCTCAGGAGCCTCTACACTTTACTCATCTCTGGCAAAATATGACTATTTTCTACTAACTTTCACATGACTATGGAACAGATGTTTTTTTTTTTTATAGGTAAACAGGTCAGATTTCACATAAAAGAATTTTAGAAAGGACATTTTATCCCCTACCTGAGGGGGTTGGGAGTTTATTGGGGGTAAAAGGGGCTAATAGAGTCCCTTTAATTGCCCTATAATGAATGGGACTCCCAGGATCTGCCATCCTAAAACCCAGTTGCACCTTAAAGGAAACCTGTCACCAGGCTGAGCCCTGTTACACTACAAAATGTACCTTTTATAGTTGGTTGCATGTTCTCTGGTGATGTCTTTATATATTGCCAATGCTGTCTGACGCCCGAAAAAGGAAGTTAGATGCGCATCCGTTTTCCAGTCAGGGGGGTGTGGTCTCCTGCACTGCAGTCATCCGACCACTCCCTGCACTGCCGAGAACCCGCCTCCATTCTGTCCTCCTGCCTCTTTCTTGCAGGTGACTCCCCGTCTTCCCGTAGTTTTTTTGCGCCAGTTCTCGCAATGCGCCTGTTTCTTTTACGCGCAGGGCTCGTATATTCATTATTCGGGCGTCAGACAGCGTTATCCATCTATAAGGACATCACCAGAAAATGCAACAGGCACATTTAGTAGTTTACCGGGCTCAGGCTGCTGACAGGTTCCCTTTACGGACAGATTCAGGTCATTTGATTCGATTGGTTCCGAAGGTTGTAAAAAATTTGGACCACAAAATGCAACTTCCTGCTCAACACGGGTCCAGATGATCAGAAATACAATGTAATAACATGTATCAATTATAACCAATAGACCACAAGACCCCCCAGCCCCTCCATATGTCACCCCGTTCCCCCTTCCCATCATGCACTGCAGCTCCTTGACTCTTTTTATGTGTTTTTTTTTTTGCAGCCGATGAACTTCAAAGTTCCTGAGGAATCTTAAAGACTTTGGATGACAAAGGTAAAGTGTGTGGAGGCCGAGAGGCGTCCGCGCTAATAAAGAACGTGCGAAATGGAAACCTATTCTGTGCGAGTAATAATCCCATCACAGGACGCCATTACAAGACATTTAGAGCCCAGCTGGAAACACCGGGGGCCTAAGGCAGCTCTTAAAGAGGAATTAACTGAGGGATTAGCTGCACATCTCTCCGCCGCTGCTCAGACTGCAAGTTTTCTCTCAACTAAGTTTTTTTTTTTACATTTTTGAAAATAGTTTAATATTTTTTCTTTATAGCAAAGTAATAAATATAATAGTCATTTAGGAAAGGGAAGTGAAAATAATTTTAAAATGATATAAATTATATAAATAACTATTAGCAGCATCAGGTAATAACGTCAGGGGATGTCTGCAGTGTAATGATATCACATGTTATGGATGATACATGGTACAGGGTCAGGAGGGGCTGGGATGTCTGCAGTGTAATAATATCACATGTTATGGATGATACATGGTACAGGGTCAGGAGGGGCCGGGATGTCTGCAGTGTAATAATATCACATGTTATGGATGATACATGGTACAGGGTCAGGAGGGGCCGGGATGTCTGCAGTGTAATAATATCACATGTTATGGATGATACATGGTACAGGGTCAGGAGGGGCAGGGATGTCTGCAGTGTAATAATATCACATGTTATAGATGATACATGGTACAGGGTCAGGATGGGCTGGGATGTCTGCAGTGTAATAATATCACATGTTATGGATGATACATGGTACAGGGTCAGGAGGGGCCGGGATGTCTGTAGTGTAATAATATCACATGTTATGGATGATGCATGGTACAGGGTCAGGAGTGGTGGGATGTCTGCAGTGTAATGATATCACATGTTATGGATGATACATGGTACAGGGTCAGGAGGGGCCGGGATGTCTGCAGTGTAATGATATCACATGTTATGGATGATACATGGTACAGGGTCAGGAGGGGCCGGGATGTCTGCAGTGTAATAATATCACATGTTATGGATGATACATGGTACAGGGTCAGGAGGGGCCGGGATGTCTGCAGTGTATTAATATCACATGTTATGGATGATACATGGTACAGGGTTAGGAGGGGCCGGGATGTCTGCAGTGTAATAATATCACATGTTATGGATGATACATGGTACAGGGTCAGGAGGGGCCGGGATGTCTGCAGTGTATTAATATCACATGTTATGGATGATACATGGTACAGGGTTAGGAGGGGCCGGGATGTCTGCAGTGTAATAATATCACATGTTATGGATGATACATGGTACAGGGTCAGGAGGGGCCGGGATGTCTGCAGTGTAATGATATCACATGTTATGGATGATACATGGTACAGGGTCAGGATGGGCTGGGATGTCTGCAGTGTAATAATATCACATGTTATGGATGATACATGGTACAGGGTCAGGAGGGGCCGGGATGTCTGCAGTGTAATAATATCACATGTTATGGATGATACATGGTACAGGGTCAGGAGGGGCCGGGATGTCTGCAGTGTAATAATATCACATGTTATGGATGATACATGGTACAGGGTCAGGAGGGGCCGGGATGTCTGCAGTGTAATAATATCACATGTTATGGATGATACATGGTACAGGGTCAGGAGGGGCCGGGATGTCTGCAGTGTAATAATATCACATGTTATGGATGATACATGGTACAGGGTCAGGAGGGGCCGGGATGTCTGCAGTGTAATGATATCACATGTTATGGATGATACATGGTACAGGGTCAGGAGGGGCTGGGATGTCTGCAGTGTAATAATATCACATGTTATGGATGGTACATGGTACAGGGTCAAAAGGGGCTGGGATGTCTGCAGTGTAATAATATCACATGTTATGGATGATACTTGGTACAGGGTCAGGAGGGGCCGGGATGTCTGCAGTGTAATAATATCACATGTTATGGATGATACATGGTACAGGGTCAGGAGGGGCCGGGATGTCTGCAGTGTAATAATATCACATGTTATGGATGATACATGGTACAGGGTCAGGAGGGGCCGGGATGTCTGCAGTGTAATGATATCACATGTTATGGATGATACATGGTACAGGGTCAGGAGGGGCTGGGATGTCTGCAGTGTAATAATATCACATGTTATGGATGGTACATGGTACAGGGTCAGGAGGGGCCGGGATGTCTGCAGTGTAATAATATCACATGTTATGGATGATACATGGTACAGGGTCAGGAGGGGCCGGGATGTCTGCAGTGTAATAATATCACATGTTATGGATGATACATGGTACAGGGTCAGGAGGGGCCGGGATGTCTGCAGTGTAATGATATCACATGTTATGGATGATACATGGTACAGGGTCAGGAGGGGCTGGGATGTCTGCAGTGTAATAATATCACATGTTATGGATGGTACATGGTACAGGGTCAGGAGGGGCTGGGATGTCTGCAGTGTAATAATATCACATGTTATGGATGATACGTGGTACAGGGTCAGGAGGGGCCGGGATGTCTGCAGTGTAATAATATCACATGTTATGGATGATACATGGTACAGGGTCAGGAGGGGCCGGGATGTCTGCAGTGTAATAATATCACATGTTATGGATGATACATGGTACAGGGTCAGGAGGGGCAGGGATGTCTGCAGTGTAATAATATCACATGTTATAGATGATACATGGTACAGGGTCAGGATGGGCTGGGATGTCTGCAGTGTAATAATATCACATGTTATGGATGATACATGGTACAGGGTCAGGAGGGGCCGGGATGTCTGCAGTGTAATAATATCACATGTTATAGATGATACATGGTACAGGGTCAGGAGGGGCCGGGATGTCTGCAGTGTAATAATATCACATGTTATGGATGATACATGGTACAGGGTCAGGAGGGGCTGGGATGTCTGCAGTGTAATAATATCACATGTTATGGATGATACATGGTACAGGGTCAGGAGGGGCCGGGATGTCTGCAGTGTAATAATATCACATGTTATGGATGATACATGGTACAGGGTCAGGAGGGGCCGGGATGTCTGCAGTGTAATGATATCACATGTTATGGATGATACATGGTACAGGGTCAGGAGGGGCCGGGTTGTCTGCAGTGTAATGATATCACTTGTTATGGATGATACATGGTACAGGGTCAGGAGGGGCCGGGATGTCTGCAGTGTAATAATATCACATGTTATGGATGATACATGGTACAGGGTCAGGAGGGGCCGGGATGTCTGCAGTGTAATAATATCACATGTTATGGATGATACATGGTACAGGGTCAGGAGGGGCCGGGATGTCTGCAGTGTAATAATATCACATGTTATGTATGATACATGGTACAGGGTCAGGAGGGGCCGGGATGTCTGCAGTGTAATAATATCACATGTTATGGATGATACATGGTACAGGGTCAGGAGGGGCCGGGATGTCTGTAGTGTAATAATATCACATGTTATGGATGATACATGGTACAGGGTCAGGAGGGGCCGGGATGTCTGTAGTGTAATAATATCACATGTTATGGATGATACATGGTACAGGGTTAGGAGGGGTCGGGATATCTGCAGTGTAATAATATCACATGTTATGGATGATACATGGTACAGGGTCAGGAGGGGCCGGGATGTCTGCAGTGTAATAATATCACATGTTATGGATGATACATGGTACAGGGTCAGGAGGGGCCGGGATGTCTGTAGTGTAATAATATCACATGTTATGGATGATACATGGTACAGGGTCAGGAGGGGCCGAAATGTCTGTAGTGTAATAATATCACATGTTATGGATGATACATGGTACAGGGTTAGGAGGGGTCGGGATATCTGCAGTGTAATAATATCACATGTTATGGATGATACATGGTACAGGGTCAGGAGGGGCCGGGATGTCTGCAGTGTAATAATATCACATGTTATGGATGATACATGGTACAGGGTTAGGAGGGGTCGGGATATCTGCAGTGTAATAATATCACATGTTATGGATGATACATGGTACAGGGTCAGGAGGGGCCGGGATGTCTGCAGTGTAATAATATCACATGTTATGGATGATACATGGTACAGGGTCAGGAGGGGCCGGGATGTCTGCAGTGTAATAATATCACATGTTATGGATGATACATAGTACAGGGTCAGGAGGGGCCGGGATATCTGCAGTGTAATAATATCACATGTTATGGATGATACATGGTACAGGGTCATGAGGGGCCGGGATGTCTACAGTGTAATGATATCACATGTTATGGATGATACATGGTACAGGGTCAGGGGTATCTGGGATGTCTGCAGTGTAATAATATCACATGTTATGGATGATACATGGTACAGGGTCAGGAGGGGTCGGGATGTCTGCAGTGTAATAATATCACATGTTATGGATGATACATGGTACAGGGCAAGGAGGGGCCGGGATGTCTGCAGTGTAATAATATCACATGTTATGGATGATACATGGTACAGGGTCAGGAGGGGCCTGGATGTCTGCAGTGTAATAATATCACATGTTATAGACGATACATGGTAAAGGGTCAGGAGGGCCGGGATGTCTGCAGTGTAATAATATCACATGTTATGGATGATACATGGTACAGGGTCAGGAGGGGCCGGGATGTCTGCAGTGTAATAATATCACATGTTATAGATGATACATGGTACAGGGTCAGGAGGGGCCGGGATGTCTGCAGTGTAATGATATCACATGTTATGGATGATACATGGTACAGGGTCAGGAGGGGTCGGGATGTCTGTAGTGTAATAATATCACATGTTACGGATGATACATGGTACAGGGTCAGGAGGGGCCAGGATGTCTGTAGTGTAATAATATCACATGTTATGGATGATACATGGTACAGGGTCAGGAGGGGCCGGGATGTCTGCAGTGTAATAATATCACATGTTATAGATGATACATGGTACAGGGTCAGGAGGGGCCGGGATGTCTGCAGTGTAATAATATCACATGTTATAGATGATACATGGTAAAGGGTCAGGAGGGGCCGGGATGTCTGCAGTGTAATAATATCACATGTTATAGATGATACATGGTACAGGGTCAGGAGGAGCCGGGATATCTGCAGTGTAATAACATCACATGTTATGGATGATACATGGTACAGGGTCAGGAGGGGACGGGATGTCTGCAGTGTAATAATATCACATGTTGTGGATGATACATGGTACAGGGTCAGGAGGGGCAGGATGTCTGCAGTGTAATAATATCACATGTTATGGATGATACATGGTACAGGGTCATGAGGGGCCGGGATGTCTGCAGTGTAATAATATCACATGTTGTGGATGATACATGGTACAGGGTCAGGAGGGGCAGGATGTCTGCAGTGTAATAATATCACATGTAATAGCTGATACATGGTACAGGGTCAGGAGGAGCCCGGATATGTCTGCAGTGTAATAATATCACATGTTATGGATGATACATGGTACAGGGTCAGGAGGGGCTGGGATGTCTGCAGTGTAATAATATCACATGTTATGGATGATACATGGTACAGGGTCAGGAGGGGACGGGATGTCTGCAGTGTAATAATATCACATGTTGTGGATGATACATGGTACAGGGTCAGGAGGGGCAGGATGTCTGCAGTGTAATAATATCACATGTTATGGATGATACATGGTACAGGGTCAGGAGGGGCCGGGATGTCTGCAGTGTAATAATATCACATGTTATGGATGATACATGGTACAGGGTCAGGAGGGGCCGGGATGTCTGCAGTGTAATAATATCACATGTTATGGATGATACATGGTACAGGGTCAGGAGGGGCCGGGATGTCTGCAGTGTAATAATATCACATGTTATGGATGATACATGGTACAGGGTCAGGAGGAGCCGGGATGTCTGTAGTGTAATAATATCACATGTTATGGATGATACATGGTACAGGGTCAGGAGGGGTCGGGATGTCTGTAGTGTAATAATATCACATGTTATGGATGATACATGGTACAGGGTCAGGAGGGGCCGGGATGTCTGTAGTGTAATAATATCACATGTTATGGATGATACATGGTACAGGGTCAGGAGGGGCCGGGATGTCTGTAGTGTAACAATATCACATGTTATGGATGACACATTGGGTCTCATTTACTAAGGGGTCGCATCGCCGGGTTTCCTGAATATTATCGTATTGCGCCGTTTGTCCCTGAATTGCCCCAGGTTTTTGGCGCACGCGATTGGATTGTGTCGCATCGGTGCCGGCTTGCATGCGACGGAAATCGGGGGGCATAGCCGTCAGAAAACCTGACGGATTCGGAAAAAGAAGAAGGTGAACTCCGGTGGACCTCAGCGCAGCAGCGACACTTGGTGGACATCGGGTGCACGGACCTTAGTGATACCCGGCAGAGCTGAATCCTTGTTGGAGAACGCACCGCTGGATCGGGACCTGACCGGGTAAGTAAATGAGCCCCATTGCATGGCGTGTACTATATATCTACCTTGGGTCAGAAGAGAATTGTTGGATGTCCACCTCTCTCCTTGGCTCTAGACCCATAGTCCTGGCTCTTTGTAATCTTGCACCACCGTGTAGCAGGGGGTGCACTATCTACAGTATCTACCCCTTCCCAACTCTCACTAGGTATAAGCCATCCTGCCATAGTCTTACCTTGCATTGTCCATCCCCTTGTATCAAAACAGAATTTTTGCTTTGGAATTTGACCAAATATCGAACCAGCGACATCCACAGCGCTCAGGCATCTGTTAGAACCCGTCAGCAGCGCCCAGCGACATCCACAGCGCTCAGGCATCTGGTAGAACCCATCAGTAGCGCCCAGCGACATCCACACCGCTCAGGCATCTGGTAGAACCCGTCAGCAGCGCCCAGCGACATCCACAGCGCTCAGGCATCTGGTAGAACCCGTCAGCAGCGCCCAGCGATATCCGCCACATCCGGGGTTTATATATTCCTTCTCCTTATCCAAATTATTCTCCACAATCTGCCATTTAATTCGCTAGATCACTTTTTGGACGACGTCTTCCTTCGTAGAACGCGCCGAATAATAATTGCCCTTGTAACGGAATAAAATACCCGAATATTGTGGGAATATTTACTGACCGGATGATTATACTGAACAAATAATAAGCCGGAGTTAATTCTAAGAAATACATTTGTGTTCCCGGCGTCTGGAAGTATCCGGCAGGGTACGTAGCAGCCACTTCCTAGGCCTTGGCGTGGATCCACCATCGTCAGGCTGGATAGTCATCAATATCGGGCTGAGTTTTCTCAGAGGTGTTGAATTAAACATGCAAGAGTCTAAATATTGCAGATGGTCCAATTTTTGCCAAGAAAAAGCCATCTGCACTATGTGTTTGTTAGAATAAAAATGAACTTAATGGAGCAACCGCAACGACTCCCCTTGGCAGATCTTGAGTGAATCTCCAGAAATCCTTATCAATCATTACAAGATCAGGGGTTCTGCACGTTCTGCCGGTGCCGTAAACTTCAGTGAAGGATATCCGCCGCGTGGCGCTGATGTAAGGTCAGAACACGTTGACAGCGGGGATTGCGATGGCAAGCTGCTAATGCCTTGTATTTACAGCATAATTGTTGTTGAGGGTGTTCATTATTTTAGTGCAGATCAATGCTACATCTGGCGGTAAACACATCGCCATCCGGAGAGGGGATTGGTGAAATTTTAAAGGGAAGTTTGTCCTGAATGCAAAAATTGTTTGGCTGATTTAATTATTCAACGGTTTTGTTTTCTTCTTTGGCCAAATTCGAGGAAACTTGGGATGATTTAGGATTTTGTGTGTTTTTTTTATTCGAGATCGGGTGGGGATTTACAAAATGTCTTGGATTAAAGAGTCCAAAATCTAGTCAACTGGTGGCTCGGACTGGTGTCAACTTGCAATGACTACTGGATATCAGTAGACAATGGGGCTCATTTACTTAGCCGTCCGGAGCAGTTCGCGAAAGTGCATTGTCCGACAATAATGCACTGTGCCGCGATTCACGAAGATTGTGCGCCCGATTTCCTGCATGTGTCGCTTCCCCGCTCAGGTCCCCAGAGTTCACCTTCTTCTTCCTGGTGCATGTAAGTGCATTGTCCGTGTATAATGCGCTGTGCGGGTAGTCACTAAGATTGTGCGCCCGATATCCTGCATATCTCGCTTCCCCGCTCAGGTCCCCGGAGTTCACCTTCTTCTTCCTGGTGCATGTAAGTGCATTGTCCGTGTATAATGTGCTGTGCGGGGAGTCACTAAGATCCTGCGCCCGATATCCTGCATGTGTCACTTCCCCGCTCAGGTCCCTGGAGTTCACCTTCTTCTTCCTGGTGCATGTAAGAGCAATGTCCGTGTATAATGCGCTGTGCAGGGAGTCACTAAGATTGTGCGCCCGATATCCTGCATGTGTCGCTTCCCCGTTCAGGTCCCCGGAGTTCACCTTCTTCTTCCTGGTGCATGTAAGTGCATTGTCTGTGTATAATGCGCTGTGCGGGGAGTCACTAAGATCCTGCGTCCGATATCCTGCATGTGTCGCTTCCCCGCTCAGGTCCCCGGAGATCACCTTCTTCTTCCTGGTGCATGTAAGTGCATTGTCTGTGTATAATGCGCTGTGTGGGGAGTCACTAAGATTGTGCGCCCGATATCCTGCATGTGTCGCTTCCCCGTTCAGGTCCCCGGAGTTCACCTTCTTCTTCATTTATTCCCATCTACAGGGGATGAACCATACCTGAATGTGTCACAGGTACAGAGCAGGTTGTGGGACCTACATTCACCCACTCTGTGGATTGCAGAGAGTCCGGGCTGTCAGACCACTTCAAGCTGTAGAACTGGGAACTGCAACTTCCTAAACCTGCTCTATACTATAGAGACCTCTGGAGTTTGGCCGTCTGATAACCCAATCTGCAAGTCCTTTGGAAGTCAATGGGGCACATTTACTTACCCGATCCATTCGCGATCCAGCGGCGGGTTCTCCGACGCTGATTCGGGTTCTGCCAGGATTCATTAAGGTCCATGCGCCGATATTCACCAGGTGTCGCTGCTGCGCCGAGATCCGCCGGAGTTCACTTGCTTTTTTCTGGTGTATGTGAGTGCTTGATCTTGCGACACAAATGGCTTTTTAAATTCTGTGATTTTTCTGAATCCTTCGTGTTGTCCGGCGGCCACGCCCCCCGATTTCTGTTGCATGAAAAATCAATCGCGTGCGCCACAATCTCATGAAATACAGCGCAAAACGGAAATATTCGGGAAAAACCAGACGGATTCGCAGCTGCGGACCCTTAGTAAATGTGCCCCAATGGGTTTCCATGAAAGTGGCGAACCTGGAGCATGTTCTGTGGATTGCAAGTCAACATGACGTGTTGATACCCCATCCAGTGGATCGGGGATACCGTAACTATTAATCTTGATACAATGTATGAAGCCACTTTTGACGGACTTCTGGCATAAATAGTTTCCACTCCGGGGGCTCCCCAGCCGCTGTGTTGTACTTCTATCATATATATACGCCCAATGTTACACCCACCAGATAACTATACATCAAGTTCTAAGAATTAGCCCAAATTTGGATTTAATCTCCTGAACTTTTAGAGTCCCTGGAGGCTCCTCTGATACTTTGCTCGGCCATAGGCTCGGTCCCCACTCACATTTGCAATTTAATTACTACAAGGGCTTCTTAATAAATTAGAATATCAGCAAAAAGTTGTGTTTTTTTTAGTAATTCATCTCATATCATTACATACAGAGGGAACTTTGTCAAGTGTATAAATTAATATTCTACAGTCCTGCTGCTACTAACTTCTGACACAAAATTGATTACAAATCCCTCCAGGGACAATACATGACACTAGCTGCAGAGAGTGCAAAGCCCAGCAGTGTGAGGACATACCCCCAAATTCACTTGGAGAAGCTACAATCCTTAAAGAGGACCTGTCACCAGATTTTGACCCCCCCTGACTAATAATACCTGCTGATAAAGGGTTAAAAGTCCTCCCCATATCACATAAAATTAGCTGTCAGTGGGGCACTGTACCTTAATTGCAGCCTTTTTTCTGATATGCAAATTAGCTTTTGTGACTCATCTCTGGTGTCTCTGACTCTTCTCTCTCTCAGGCTGGCAGTGAACCACACCCCCTTATTCTGACTGACAGCTCGGGGTCTCTTCAAATCCTTGCTCTCGCTCCTTGTGCTAATATTCAACTACAGACATAGAAACCTCTATGTCATGGTGCCTTGTGCTACATTCATGACATGTGACCAGTGACATCATCACAGGTCTCTCAGCCTACTAACAATGGCAAACTGTACACCATGTATGTGATCACATGAAATCACAGCAGCCTCCATGGAGGATGGAGAGGAGTAGAAGTCCATGGAGGCTGCTGTGACTTCTTGTGGTCAGATACATGCATGGGGTTCAGTTTGCTATTGTTAGGAGGCTAAAGGACCTTAGATGATGTCACTCTGGTCACATGACATGAACTGGGACTAGTAAGGATGCATAAGGTATGGGGAGGATTAGATGGGAGGGGCCGGATGAGCAGAACACGCCCCCCTTTGATGCCAGGGAATAAAAGATAAAAGGTGATTTATGTGGATGTAAGCAAAACAATTTTTAGCTAAAAGAAGGGTCTCAGTAAGTTATTCGAGCTCTATAGGAACCTGTCACTGGCTGAATATGTGCAAATGTGCTGACAGGTTCCCTTTAAATATGAATCCATATATCACAGTCCTGCTTCTACAGGGACAATACCTAACACTGTCTGCACAGAGCACAGAGCACAGCAGTGTGAGGACACACCCCCAGTGCACTTGGAGAAGCTATAATCCTGGAATAAATTTAAGTACGTTTTTATAAATTTTTCCAATTTTTAAATGCAGCGGTTTTTCCGAATCCGTCAGGTTTTCGTTGGCCACGACCCCCAATTTCCGTTGCCTGCATGCCGGCGCCGATGCGCCACAATCCGATTGCGTGCGCCAAAATCCAAGGGCAATACAGGGAAAATCGCAGCAAATCGGAAATATTTGGGTAACACGTCGGGAAAACGCGAATCGGGCCCTTAGTAAATGACCCTTAGTCTCTCCAGGGACTACACATACACTGACTGCATATATTACAGAGCACAGCAGTGTGAGGACACACCTCTAGTACAATCCTGGAATATGAATCCATATTTCACAGTCCTGCTGCTACTAGCAACATACACAAAGATTTTATGACACATCTCTCCAGTGACAATACCTAGCACTAGCTGCAGATATCACAGAGCACAGCAGTGTGAGGACACACCTCTAATACAACCCTGGAATATAAACCCATATTTCACAGTCCTGCTGCTACTAACAACCTACACAAAGCTTTTATGACACATCTCTCCAGTGACAATACCTAGCACTAGCTGCAGATATCACAGAGCACAGCAGTGTGAGGACACACCTTTAATAAAACCCTGGAATATAAACCCATATTTCACAGTCCTGCTGCTACTAACAACCTACACAAAGCTTTTATGACACATCTCTCCAGTGACAATACCTAGCACTAGCTGCAGATATCACAGAGCACAGCAGTGTGAGGACACACCTCTAGTACAACCCTGGAATATAAACCCATATTTCACAGTCCTGCTGCTACTAACAACCTACACAAAGCTTCTATGACACATCTCTCCAGTGACAATACCTAGCACTAGCTGCAGATATCACAGAGCACAGCAGTGTGAGGACACACCTCTAATACAACCCTGGAATATAAACCCATATTTCACAGTCCTGCTGCTACTAACAACCTACACAAAGCTTCTATGACACATCTCTCCAGGGACAATACATAACACAGTAAAATTCCTTACTACTATATGTGTTAACCGCATCATTGAGTGTAGGAATTTTTTGTTTTTTTTGTTTTTTACAAATCTTTTATGTTTTCTACGCCGCGTTGTAACCTTCAACAACAAACATTTCCGCTCCATACAGACAGCGAAGCCAAACAATTGCATATGTAGTCTGAAGGCATACACAGGAAAATCAATATTTGACATCTCTGCGCGGGGCGGTGCGTGCGGCGCCGCTCAATAGTCGCTATTCATTATACACTTATATCTCTTTCAAATCTTCCTTTGTCACCGGGAAGCCATTTTTTTTTTCCTCTTTCCTCTGACTTCTACATAACTTCTCTGCCCTGCACTTTTCCAGATGCCTCCCGGCTATAAATACTGATGACATTTCTTTGCTTAATTCAATTCCGCTGCTACATTGTGCAGTTATGACCCAACTTTCCCACGAGGGAGAGCTGATTGAACATTCTAGAACCTTATGGAGAGGAGCAAACATTCTAGAGAAAGTGGACGGACAATTTCCATAATTATAGAATCCGCAGCCTTAATGACCTTAAAAAAAAACAATAAAAAAGAATCCCCGGCTCTAATTCCGTCTCTGCCGCTGACATTCAGAATATTTCATTCCCGAGAAAAACAAATTTAATTTTTTTTTTTTTTTTTTTAAATCTAATTTTTAATTTTTTTTTCCTTCCCCTATCTTCAGCCGTAGATTATATTTTCAGGGGGGGAGCAGCAAAAAAAAAAAAAAAAAAATTAATAAAAAATTCATTGAATATTTAGCATTTCGTTGTCTTTTAGAAGTTGGAATATTTACGAGCCTTAAAATGCTGTGACTGATTTACGGCAGTCAATTAGATTCGCGCTTTTTTGGAAATGGCCCTTTTAAAGATGAAGGATAGAATGATTAAAAAGATCACAAGTCCTCCCCTGCATATCATTATTTCATTATTTCATTACATTTGCAGAAACAGTTTTTGCTGAGTGGGGACATTTTTAATTGAGAGGAATCTATAATATTGTAAGGTAGGACGCCGCGCGCCTGATGGAGACCTGGAAAACGCAATTTGTATGCGCTGCAAGATTTCCCGGAGATGTTGGAAGAAGATCGCAGGGTTTTTGTGTCTGTCTTGTGCCTGACACTTTATCTTAAAGGAAAAAAAAATTATTGACTAGATATCTCTCTTTTATCAGGGGCGTAGACTATAGTGGGAGGTCCCTATAGTCAAATGAATGTGACTTCTACTACGCCCACTCTGGACACTCCCCCGAGGAACTCCTTGCACTCACACCAATCTATTGGGAGGTCCCTATAGTCAAATGAATATGACTTCTACTACGCCCACTCTGGACACTCCCCCGAGGAACTCCTTGCACCCACACTAATCTATTGGGAGGTCCCTATAGTCAAATGAATGTGACTTCTACTACGCCCACTCTGGACACTCCCCCGAGGAACTCCTTGTACCCTCACCAATCTATTGAGAGGTCCCTATAGTCAAATGAACATGACTTCTACTACCCCCCACTCTGGAAACTCCCCCGAGGAACTCCTTGCACCCACACCAATCTATTGGGAGGTCCCTATAGTCAAATGAATATGACTTCTACTACCCCCACTCTGGACACTCCCCTGAGGAACTCCTTGTACCCTCACCAATCTATTGAGAGGTCCCTATAGTCAAATGAATATGACTTCTACTACGCCCACTCTGGACACTCCCCCGAGGAACTCCTTGCACCCACACCAATCTATTGGGAGGTCCCTATAGTCAAATGAATATGACTTCTACTACGCCCACTGTGGACACTCCCCCGAGGAACTCCTTGCACCCACACCAATCTATTGGGAGGTCCCTATAGTCAAATGAATATGACTTCTACTACCCCCACTCTAGACACTCCCCCGAGGAACTCCTTGTACCCTCACCAATCTATTGAGAGGTACCTATAGTCAAATGAATATGACTTCTACTACGCCCACTCTGGACACTCCCCCGAGGAACTCCTTGCACCCACACCAATCTATTGGGAGGTCCCTATAGTCAAATGAATATGACTTCTTCTACGCCCACTCTGGACACTCCCCCGAGGAACTCCTTGCACCCTCACCAATCTAATGGGGGTTATTTACCACACTTTAGTCAGATTTTCAGAATTTTTATGTATTGTGCCGCTGTGAAAGGTAATTAACCGGGGATTGTGTCGTGGCTGCACTGCTTTCATGCGACAGAAATCGGGGGACATTGCCGTCGTGCGATCCGACGGATTTTGACTGAGCGAGGGATTTAACTTTCAAATTGTGTCGCAAGATCAAGCACTTACATGCACCAGGAAGAAGATGGTGAACTCCGGGCACCTGAGCGGGGAAGCTACACATGCAGGATATCAGACGCAGGATCTTAGTGACTCCCCGCACAGCACATTATACACGGACAATGCACTTACATGCACCAGGAAGAAGAAGGTGAACTCCGGGGACCTGAGCGGGGAAGCGACACATGCAGGATATCGGGGGCAAGATCTTAGTGACTCCCCGCACAGCGCATTATACACGGACAATGCACTTACATGCACCAGGAAGAAGAAGGTGAACTCCGGGGACATGAGCGGGGAAGCGACACATGCAGGATATCGGGCGCACGATCTTAGTGACTCCCCGCACAGCGCATTATACACGGACAATGCACCAGGAAGAAGAAGGTGAACTCCGGGGACCTGAGCGGGGAAGTGACACATGCAGGATATCGGACGCACGATCTTAGTGACTCCCCGCACAGCACATTATACACGGACAATGCACTTACATGCACCAGGAAGAAGAAGGTGAACTCCGGGGACCTGAGCGGGGAAGTGACACATGCAGGATATTGGGCGCAGGATCTTAGTGACTCCCCGCACAGCGCATTATACACGGACAATGCACTTACATGCACCAGGAAGAAGAAGGTGAACTCCGGGGACCTGAGCGGGGAAGTGACACATGCAGGATATCGGGCGCACGATCTTAGTGACTCCCCGCACAGCGCATTATACACGGACAATGCACTTACATGCACCAGGAAGAAGAAGGTGAACTCCGGGGACCTGAGCGGGGAAGCAACACATGCAGAATATCGGGCGCACGATCTTAGTGAATCGCGGCACAGTACATTATATACGGACAATGCAATTTCGTGAACTTCGCGGGACCTGCTAAGTAAATGTACCCCAATGAATAAACAGTAAGCCTTAAATATAAGCCTCCACAAAAGGCCTTGACTATTTGTCTCACATACCCTAAACATTACAGGACAATTAGAATGTGGTCCCTCCGTATGACAAAGTTCAAACACCAAACAGGACAAACAACACAAACAGGAAAGAATTGTCAACAAGCCGTGTCACAACAGAAATAGCACAATCACAAATAATGAAAGGAGAGTCTGAACAGGAGCTAAGATCAGGACAGAGAAGCAGGTATGGAAGACAAGGACAGGACAGGGGACCAGGTTTAGGAACACAAAGAGGACAGTAATCCCTAAACTCAAGACTCCCAAAAGGCTGAGAAGGACATTCACCCATAAAAACCTCAGACATCTGTTCCTGCTCTCATTACACATGTACACAAGAACCATTTCAGGACCTTTGAAGGTCCTCCAATGGTCCTGAAACCTCAGCTAGACACATTCTCCATTCCCCAAGAAGCTGATTCTAGGACCAGATGTAGGAAGTGATTCCAGACTTGTAGGGGCCATAATATTCCTACAGCCCAGGGCCCAGGACTCATGGTGGTCTTATCCGCCCCTGTCCCCATCCTATAGTCTTCTATATAGGAGCAGCTTCTTACTATCCCTGGCGGCCGCCACCTCTATGGTAGAAATGCCCCTTGATAATAGTTTAGAACTTTTGATACTTTGTATATAATATAGTCCGATCTGGGTCTATCGGATCAGGTACACATTCGGCCTTACAGCTGATTCTACCCAAATGGCCTCAATCCCCAGAACCTCGGCCTGACCCAGGTTCCACCCAATATTCCTGGTACCCCCGGACTCCCTAATCTGCCTGTATTGTATTATCAGGGACTTGTGTGTCCGGTCTTGGGCTTCCTTCTTGGCAGATGTTGCAGAGCGGACGGTGGGAGCCGGCGATGGGTTTGCGGGATAACGGATGAAGTGCATGGAGCAGCCTCGCGTCTGATTAATGTCTGCTATGAGAAGGCGGACGAGACGTCATCCCTCTTATACTCGCACCCTCTTTGCTCCCTGATAGATGATTCGGCGGAGCCGGAGAGCCACTGCGGAGAAAAATACACATATAGTCATATTATTCCTTGGGTTACATGGAAATAAGTAAGGGGAACGGTAGAAGCCATTTTTCCGTCTTCAGTGGATGGCGTCATATATCACGGCACCGCAGCGGCTCATCCATATACAGCACACGCGGCCTCCGGTGATATAGTGCCGGGCCTTATGGCCGGTCCAGGGATTCCATCACATTATATTGTGGTATTACATGATAATATCACACACATATACATTATAATGCCCCCACCCCCGTAAATTATAAGAACACGAGTAACCAAGGAGATTCAAGGTGACGTCTAATGCACTTTATAGGGAAAAGGATTTGTTATGTTTTCTAATACCTAAGTTAGCTGCTGCAGAACTTCTTTTTGAAGTATAATATGGAGATTCCTGACCACCATTGGCTCTTATGCTGTGGTGTATATGATGATGTTCTGCAGCAGCTGTGGTGTATGTGATGAGGTTCTTCAGCAGCTTAAGTGTATTATCAGATTCTGTAGCAGCTGAGGTTTATATGACAAGGGTCTACTGTAGATGAGGTGTGTATGATGACATTCTGCATCAGCTGAGGTGTGTATGATGAGGTTCTGCAGTAGCTGAGGTGTGTATGATGAGGTTCTGCAGTAGCTGAGGTGTGTATGATGAGGTTCTGCAGTAGCTGAGGTGTGTATGATGAGGTTCTGCAGTAGCTGAGGTGTGTATGATGAGGTTCTGCATCAGCTGAGGTGTGTATGATGAGGTTCTGCAGTAGCTGAGGTGTGTATGATGAGGTTCTGCAGTAGCTGAGGTGTGTATGATGAGGTTCTACAGTAGCTGAGGTGTGTATGATGAGGTTCTGCAGTAGCTGAGGTGTGTATGATGAGGTTCTGCAGTAGCTGAGGTGTGTATGATGAGGTTCTGCATCAGCTGAGGTGTGTATGATGAGGTTCTGCAGTAGCTGAGGTGTGTATGATGAGGTTCTGCAGCAGCTTAGGTGTGTTATAAGGTCATGCAGCAGTTTCTGCAGCAACTGGGGTATGTATGATGAGGTTCTGGAGCAGCTGAGGTGTGTATGATGAGGTTCTGCATCAGCTGAGGTGTGTATGATGAGGTTCTACAGTAGCTGAGGTGTGTATGATGAGGTTCTGCAGTAGCTGAGGTGTGTATGATGAGGTTCTGCAGTAGCTGAGGTGTGTATGATGAGGTTCTGCAGTAGCTGAGGTGTGTATGATGAGGTTCTGCAGTAGCTGAGGTGTGTATGATGAGGTTCTACAGTAGCTGAGGTGTGTATGATGAGGTTCTGCAGCAGCTGAGGTGTGTATGATGAGGTTCTGCAGTAGCTGAGGTGTGTATGATGAGGTTCTGCATCAGCTGAGGTGTGTATGATGAGGTTCTGCAGTAGCTGAGGTGTGTATGATGAGGTTCTGCAGCAGCTTAGGTGTGTTATAAGGTCATGCAGCAGTTTCTGCAGCAACTGGGGTATGTATGATGAGGTTCTGGAGCAGCTGAGGTGTGTATGATGAGGTTCTGCAGCAGCTGAAGTGTGTATTCTGATATTTTGCAGCAGCTGAGAAGTGTATGATGAGGTTCTGCAGCAGCTTAGGTGTATTATCAGGTTATGTAGCAGGTTCTGCAGCAGCTGAGGTGTGTATGATGAGGTTCTGCAGCAGCTGAGGTGTGTATGATGAGGTTCTGCAGCAGCTATGGTGTATTATCAGGTTCTGTAGCAGGTTCTGCAGCAGCTGAGGTGTGTATGATGAGGTTCTGCAGCAGCTGAGGTGTGTATGATGAGGTTCTGCAGCAGCTGAGGTGTGTATGATGAGGTTCTTCAGCAGCTGAGGGGTGTATGATGAGGTTCTGCAGCAGCTGAGGGGTGTATGATGAGGTTCTGCAGCAGCTGAGGTCTGTATGACGAGGTTCTGCAGCAGCTGAGGGGTGTATGATGAGGTTCTGCAGCAGCTGAGGTCTGTATGATGAGGTTCTGCAGCAGCTGAGGTGTGTATGATGAGGTTCTTCAGCAGCTACACTCACACTACACTCTCCTCCATTACGCCATTTGGTTATGATTTATTACATCGGATTCCATTGCTCTGATCTCCGAATGTATTAATCCAATTATGATGGAGAATGGTAACGACCTTAATCACAGTCCGTAAACATAAGATTTCGCCGTCTTAATTTCGCCTCCGTCATTACAGATATACGACCTCGCGTCTCGCACAGATTTTACCGCGCTGAATGGAGTGCGTGACAATTATCTCACATGAAATAGTCGGATGGCTTGGAAAAGCGGGAAAATATTTGGAATCAGCGGGATATGAGCGCAAACAAGTGTGTGGGGGGGTCACAGCGCGTTCAGGGCTTAATAAAGGGTCAAATATAACATTAACCCTTTGGAGACCAGCCCATCATTGCCCCTCAACAACAAATATATATATATATAGTGAATTTATACTTCTGATAGCAAAGCCCCTCTAAATATGTGGGGGGACATCAGCTTCTGGGAATCAGCACCTGGGACAATAGGGATCATGGACCTCCTAGAATCCTGACTAGGAAGGGACTTAGTATCCAATGTTTCCACCCTTAGAATGACCATGATGGACGCTTATGGCACCTATGATGGGAATCCCCTATAAGCGCGGCGGCACCAGGCCCAGTATCTGCAGCAGGTTCTGTCTGCGGCGTTTCCCTCCGTTTGTCTATAATTTCGGGTCTTTCGCTCCAGAGCTGATCCATTCGATACAAATCGAAACATTACGAATGTTCTAATTTTGTTTTATTGTTTAAATCTGAAACGTCTGTGATTCAACCAACGTGATCGTCCATAGACGGGGAAAAGTCAGACGTCTAGGACCTAGGACCTGGGACCACTGGCTGGGGACCTCGGGGAGATTCCAGGGGGTCATTTATCTTTATTTTTCTTCCTGTTTTTCTGTCTTTTTTGAGATTTTTCTGGCGCATTGCAATTTTTCCGCCTTGTTTTCCGTCAATAAGACACATTTATCTTCTATTCCAGATGTGCGAAATACCGCAAATGACATTTATCATTTTCGAAATTGTCTAAAATTTGGGACATTTTTTGGAGCTAAAAACTCCAGACGAAACCATACTGAAGGGAAACTTAGAAAAAAATGGAAAGATTTGACTTGAGACATTTGTGTGACATTTTTGAGACATTTGTAACAAATGTCTCAAAAACAGATCTGAAAGAAAACCCATCTAACCCAAGGAAAAAGTGAGAATAATACATTTCCAAAGTAACAGACGGAAAAAGGAACCAGACAAAAACAAACAGAGAAAAGATAAATGACCCCCAGGAGCAGTTTTGCTTGGTCAGACTTCTAGGTATCTGGACCTAGGCCCCCAGCTGGTTGTATCAGTTACCTGCTCCCCCCATCCAGCATCCAGGAACATCCTGGAATTTTGACCCATCCACCAATCACAATCCATGGAAAGTCCAACAGGACAACTCCAGGAACCCATCAAGGTCCTGGTCCACATCGCATTGGTCTCAGAACTTAGTCTCACACAGAGGGGATGGATGTGTAAGAAGGAATATTCGCTGCCGTTTGGAAGCCTGGAAATCCTAAATCTCAGCCACCATCGGAGATGTCATTATATTTTATTATTTTATTATATAAAATTTTTTAAAATCTCATTATTTTTGATTTTTATTTGTTGTAGTAATAATTAGAAAATGAAACAAACTTGGGGTTTCCTCTGGAACACCTGCTCCTCCCAATCCCCGGGAATCAGATTCTCCGGAGCCAAGTGTCCTGCATGTCTGGTCAATGAACGTCCCCCCCAATATAGATAAGACCACCCCCTAGCGCTAGGATCCAAGTCCCCCCAAGACCCTCCCATCAGGGACAAGGGATATTTTTAAAATCCGCTTCCAGTTTCCTTGGTAAATCTAGATTTGGCTTTAAGTGGTGGATTTCACGTCTCTCGTCTAATGATAATGACTCTGCACAAAGAACGTGATTTACTGCCCAACTTGTCCTTGACGTGAGATTTATGTGACCATGGGCGGCTGCGACACAAGCGTTATCCGCTGCAGCACATGAGGCTTATTAGGAATGCTGCCTCCAATATGTCATCCAGTCCAAAAATATCACATGATACACGGGAGCAGACTCAGGATGTTATGTCACTGGGAAAAGTTCAGGCAAAATTTACCATTGCAAGATAAAGGAAGTTAAAGGGTATTTCACTTGAAAACTCCAGAGCTGCACTCACTATTCTGCTGCTGTCACTGTGTACATACATGACATTACTTATCCTGTACTGATCCTGAGTTACATCCTGTATTATACTCCAGAGCTGCACTCACTATTCTGCTGCTGGTGCAGTCACTGTGTACATACATGACATTACTTATCCTGTACTGATCCTGAGTTACATCCTGTATTATACCCCAGAGCTGCACTCACTATTCTGCTGCTGTCACTGTGTACATACATGACATTACTTATCCTGTACTGATCCTTAGTTACATCCTGTATTATACCCCAGAGCTGCACTCACTATTCTGCTGGTGCAGTTACTGTGTACATACATGACATTACTTATCCTGTACTGATCCTGAGTTACATCCTGTATTATACCCCAGAGCTGCACTCACTATTCTGCTGCTGCTGGTGCAGTCACTGTGTACATACATGACATTACTTATCCTGTACTGATCCTGAGTTACATCCTGTATTATACTCCAGAGCTGCACTCACTATTCTGCTGCTGCTGCAGTCACTGTGTACATACATGACATTACTTATCCTGTACTGATCCTGAATTACATCCTGTATTATACCCCAGAGCTGCACTCACTATTCTGCTGCTGGTGCAGTCACTGTGTACATACATGACATTACTTATCCTGTACTGATCCTGAGTTACATCCTGTATTATACTCCAGAGCTGCACTCACTATTCTGCTGCTGGTGCAGTCACTGTGTACATACATGACATTACTTATCCTGTACTGATCCTGAATTACATCCTGTATTATACTCCAGAGCTGCACTCACTATTCTGCTGCTGGTGCAGTCACTGTGTACATACATGACATTACTTATCCTGTACTGATCCTGAGTTACATCCTATATTATACCCCAGAGCTGCACTCACTATTCTGCTGCTGGTGCAGCCACTGTGCACATACATGACATTACTTATCCTGTACTGATCCTGAGTTACATCCTGTATTATACCCCAGAGCTGCACTCACTATTCTGCTGCTGGTGCAGTCACTGTGTACATACATGACATTACTTACCCTGTACTGATCCTGAGTTACATCCTGTATTATACCCCAGAGCTGCACTCACTATTCTGCTGCTGGTGCAGTCACTGTGTACATACATGCCATTACATATCCTGTACTGATCCTGAGTTACATCCTGTATTATACCCCAGAGCTGCACTCACTATTCTGCTGCTGGTGCAGTCACTGTGTACATACATGACATTACTTATCCTGTACTGATCCTGAGTTACATCCTGTATTATACCCCAGAGCTGCACTCACTATTCTGCTGGTGGTGCAGTCACTGTGTACATACATGACATTACTTATCCTGTACTGATCCTGAGTTACATCCTGTATTATACCCCAGAGCTGCACTCACTATTCTGCTGCTGGTGCAGTCACTGTGTACATACATGACATTACTTATCCTGTACTGATCCTGAGTTACATCCTGTATTATACCCCAGAGCTGCACTCACTATTCTGCTGGTGGTGCAGTCACTGTGTACATACATGACATTACTTATCCTGTACTGATCCTGAGTTACATCCTGTATTATACTCCAGAGCTGCACTCACTATTCTGCTGCTGGTGCAGTCACTGTGTACATACATGACATTACTTATCCTGTACTGATCCTGAGTTACATCCTGTATTATACCCCAGAGCTGCACTCACTATTCTGCTGCTGGTGCAGTCACTGTGTACATACATGACATTACTTATCCTGTACTGATCCTGAGTTACATCCAGTATTATACCCCAGAGCTGCACTCACTATTCTGCTGCTGGTGCAGTCACTGTGTACATACATGCCATTACATATCCTGTACTGATCCTGAGTTACATCCTGTATTATACTATAGAGCTGCACTCACTATTCTGCTGCTGGTGCAGTCACTGTGTACATACATGACATTACTTATCCTGTACTGATCCTGAGTTACATCCTGTATTATACCCCAGAGCTGCACTCACTATTCTGCTGCTGGTGCAGTCACTGTGTACATACATGACATTACTTATCCTGTACTGATCCTGAGTTACATCCTGTATTATACCCCAGAGCTGCACTCACTATTCTGCTGCTGGTGCAGTCACTGTGTACATACATGACATTACTTATCCTGTACTGATCCTGAGTTACATCCTGTATTATACCCCAGAGCTGCACTCACTATTCTGCTGCTGGTGCAGTCACTGTGTACATACATGACATTACTTATCCTGTACTGATCCCGAGTTACATCCTGTATTATACCCCAGAGCTGCACTCACTATTCTGCTGCTGGTGCAGTCACTGTGTACATACATGCCATTACATATCCTGTACTGATCCTGAGTTACATCCTGTATTATCCTCCAGAGCTGCACTCACTATTTTGCTGGTTGTCTATCGTCTCCCCCTCTGGCAGGTACTTGGTACATCCAGCACTTTCTTGCTTCTGCAGTATTTCCACATGAGATGTGATCGCTCTATGACCAGTGAGTGTCCCTGGAGCTGGTGGGACATCTGTCCGTCTATTGTCCCCCATTGTTTGGAGGTGCAGTGGTCTGTGACAGTCTATGTCTAGATGTAGCAGATCGCCTCCTGATACTGAATGTGAGCCTATTTTTCTTCCTATGACACAGCCGCTCCCCCACAGCTATAGGTCACCCCTACAATACCCTATGGGGTCCTATATGATAATAGCAGCCAGGGGTCAGATCCATCAGTATCAGCCACATCTAAGATTTGTGATTCCTTTTTCATAAGTAAAACTGTAAATATTTTCATGAAAACTTTAATTGTTTAACTACATTTGTTTCATTTTCTTTCTATCAAGTTACTTCCACATTCCAAGTTCTATGCTTGCTGTCATTGACTGGAAACCACCCATATAAGAAGCCTGGGAGAGCTGTGATACCCTTTAACAAGGCGTGCAGTGATGTTATAGGGACTGTCAGGACAGGGTTAAACCACTAGACCAATATAGTACAATACATACTGTACCCAGCACTAGTGACCACATAGTACCAGTCATAGCACCCATAACCCTACTGCCCACCTATTATCATGCTATACTGCCCACACATATACTTTCCATACATACAACCGTGCTGACTGTATAATAACCTCCTAGTACATCATACCACCCATAACCCTGCTACATACCTAGCACTATACTATAGTGTCCACACACAAAATAGCACCCATGCCACCCGCGGCCACACGGCTCACACTGTGTCACCCATTAGGTGTAGTGATCCCATAATAGCAGACATATCACCATGCATAGCACCCACATAATATTAGCATCCTGACCACAACCATAGTGGGCACATAGTCATAACCGTAGTGTCCGCCCCTGTAGTGCCCACTATAAGTACCAGGACCCCTGCAGCCCATACTGTCCACATCCCAATACCATAGTGGTCACATAGTCACAGTGTGTATGATGCATGATAGTGCCCTTAGGAGTCCACATAGTAGTGCCCATCATTGTGCCCACTGTTCAGTCCATTGTAGTCCCTACCTTAGTGCTCAAAGTAGTCCCCCAAGTAGTCCTTATATTAGTGCTCATTGTAGTCATCATAATATTTTCCCCTTTTTGTCCCTTTAGTAGTGTCCATAGTAGTACCCACACTAGTACCCATAGGAGTGCCCATTGTAGTCCCCATATCAGTGCCCATTTGCTTCCCTTAGTAGTCTCCATAGCAGTGAACTTATGGTCAGTGGTGTAACTAGGAGAGACGGGGCCCCCTAGCAGGATACTGCATGGGGCCCCCCTTCCCACTTAAAAAATATACATACTAGTATACTTCCACATGCCAGTTACAATCACATATAAATACACTCATGTGCACACACTGCATATACACATACATACAGTGTATACAGACAGCATATACACATCACAGATACTGCATATACCCATCACAGTATATGTTATATACATATTATGCTGGACAATGTGCAGTACAATATAGATATAATGGTGCACATCCTCCATTCTTTATTATGTCAGGTTGGGTGACGGGGCCCCCTGACACTGCGGGCCCCATAGCAGCTGCATTGGCTGCTACCGCTGTAGTTACGCCCCTGCTTATGGTAGTCCCCAAATAAGTTCTCACTGCAGTCACCAAAGTAATACCCATAGTGTTGCCAAGTTTAGTCCCCTTATTAGTCCTCATAGTAGTACCCATATTAGTCCTCATAGGAGTCCTCATAGTAGTACCCATTGTTGTCCCCATTGTTGTCCCCATAGCATTACCCAATGTTGTCCCCTTAGCAGACTCCATTGCAGTCACCATAATCATTCCCATTGTAGTCCCCATAGGCGTCGTCCACATAGTAGTCCCCATGGTCATTCCCATAGTAGTCCCTATATAAGCTCTCATTGTAGTCGCCATTGTAGTGCCCATAGCAGTGCCCATTGTTTTCCCCTTAGAAGTTACCAAAGCAGTGATCATAGTCATTCCCATAGTAGACCCAATAGGGCTCCATATAGTAGACCCATAGTAGTGCCAATGCCAGTCCTCATTGTAGTGCCCATAATAGGCCCCATAGTAGTGCCCATTGTAGTACTTGCAGTAGTGCCCATTCCATTTCTCATTGTAGTGCCCATAGTAGTCCCCATAGGCGTCCATATAGTAGACCCCATAGTAGTGCCAGTCCTCATTGTAGTGCCCATAGTAGGCCCCATAGTAGTGCCCATTGTACTACCCGCAGTAGTGCCCATTCCATTTCTCAATGTAGTCCCCATAGTAGTGCCAGTCCTCATTGTAATGCCCATAGTTAGGCCCCATAATAGTGCCCATTATAGTACCCACAGTAGTACCCATTCCAATTCTCAATGTAGTACCCATAGTAGTCCCCATGGTAGTGCCAATGCCAGTCCTCATTGTAGTGCCCATAGTAGTCCCCATAGTAGTGCCAATGCCAGTCCTCATTGTAGTGCCCATAGTAGGCCCCATAGTAGTGCCCATTGTAGCATTGGCAGTGGTGCCCATTCCATTTCTCAATGTAGTCCCCATAGTCATCCTCATAGTAGTGTCTGTAGTATTTGATGCCGGATATAAATAGCTGCAGCATCTCTATAATATTATCTATACTTCCTACTAACTATATACAATCTATAGGGCACATTTACTTCCCTACAGCCAAGGTGCCATTTATATACCAGCTACAGGGCCCCCCTAATAGCAGCTATGTCCACACACCAGAGACATACAATAACCTTTCAGTAGAATCTTCACGACCTTCTTAGATACATAATGTAGGATGAACAACAGAAATTGGGACTTTAAGTAACAAAGAAACCTAAACTGGGACCCGTGTTATGTAATAGAACTAAATGAACTCGTGTGACCCCAGGACATATGATGGCATCCGGCAGGCAGAAGCAGCTGATAACAGATAACAATAGTGCATCTCATACTTGTCTATGTGGGCAGCTCGGGCAGTGCTTTTCGGTACGGAGAGAAATTTACATAGCTTAAATTACTTTATAGGTTTTTAAGCTCCGCCCCCGAGGAACATCTAAATCCTCTTAGTAAGATGCACTTTGTACTTGGTTTGGGAATGAGTGAAAGTAAAATTTAAGGATTGCCATGAAAATTTGGGGACAGTATCAGAAACTTTAATGTGATGCACATCATCGACTTGTGCAAAGATCGTCTTACAGATTCCAGACCTGATTGTGGACCCAGATCTACAAACTAGTGGGGACATTACAACATGTGACAGATATCATGGACAACTTATCACTCAGCTTTTTTAATCAATATATAACCAAAAAATTGATAAATACATATTTTACACAAAATGTTCCTTAAAAATTCTACACAGAACTGCGCAAACACCTGATATTTTTCTGACTATAAGTTGCACCTTACTGTAAGACACTCCCCAGATTTAGTCATCCAAAAAAAGGAAAAACATATTTGACACCAATTAAAAATTCCCTGTTGGTCACACACAAGCAAAGTATACACAGCTCTGCTACATACAATTATTCACTCACACACAGCTCTGCTATAGCTATTCACTCACACATAGCTCTGCTACATCCATACACTCCTACACACATAGCTCTAATACATCTATTCACTCACAGATAGCTCTGCTACATCCATACAGTCGTACACACATAGCTCTATTACATCTATTCACTCACAGATAGCTCTGCTCCATCCATTCACTCGTACACACATAGCTCTACTACATCTATTCACTCACACATAGCTCTGCTACATCCATACACTCGTACACACATAGCTCTAATACATCTATTCACTCACAGATAGCTCTGCTACATCCATACAGTCGTACACACATAGCTCTAATACATCTATTCACTCACAGATAGCTCTGCTCCATCCATTCACTCGTACACACATAGCTCTACTACATCTATTCACTCACACATAGCTCTGCCACATCCATTTACTTACCCACACACAGCTCTGCTACATCTTTGCACTCACACATAGCTCTGCTACATCCATTTACTCACTCACACATAGCTCTGCTACATCCATACACTCACACATAGCTCTGCTACACTCATCCACTCACACATAGCTCCGCTACATCCATACACTCACACACACATCGCTCTACCACATCTATTCACTCACACATAGCTCTGCTACATTCATCCACTCACGCATAGCTCTGCTACATTCATCCATTCACACCCAGCTCTGCTACATGTATTCACTCACACATAGCTCTGCTACCTTCATCCACTCACACATAGCACTGCTACATCCATACACTGACACACACATAGCTCTAATAAATAAATGCTCTCACACACAGCTCTGCTACAGCCATACACTCACTCACACATAACTATCTACTACATTCATACAGACACACACAGTTATGTGACATCCGTTGACCCACACACCTCTTGCTACATTTACTCTTTCACTCAGGTCTGCTACATACATTCATTCAAATGAACACACTCAGCACTAGTACATCCATACACACATTCACACAGCTCCTCTTCATACCCAGGCCTTGCAGCTACTTCTTCTATTGCCCCATCCCATGACAGCAGGAGAAGTTTTACGGACCTTGCAGGGATGCAGGAAGCACGTGATCAGTCACATGATTCTGATATCACCAGGGGGTCCTTCAGGTATTAGTCAAGTGGGAGTGGCAGGGGAAGTGAGAAGAGTGGGGGGGGGGGTCCTGCTCTCTCAGAGATCCAGTAAAGCGCTATGTCAGTCAGTGGTCAGGAGGGTCGGCCAACGCTGGATCGTTTTGACCTTTGGACTATAAGACACAGGAAGTTTTTAGCAAGATTTTTTTCTTATAATCCAAAAAATACAGTAATTCAACAAAAAAAATTTTTGGATTAAGGGGAAGATGTCTTGTGAGTAAGTGCTAATCCACAACATGTTTGTTGCTGGATGATTTTGGCATGTTCTCCCTACAGAAGAAACTTCGGGATCGGCCCCCAACTAGGGAACACTTAGCAAAGGAAATTAATACATACGGTAAAAGTACGTAGTAAAAAAAATTAAATTGATATTTACATAAAAACACTTGAAGTCCCACGCCGGGAAAATTAACACAACCCCCGTTTATTGCTTCTCACGCTTTTCCTATCCTGTAGATGTTAATATTTAATCGTCGGCAGAGCGTTGGGTTCTGAGCGCATTAAGGAAACCAAAAATTCAAGAACAACAAAAATTCTAAAACAAAAATATGGAAACCATAGAGCTCAGTCTGATCGGTGGAAACTCCTGGCATAATCTAATTACTTAAGAGAATTATCCGGGGAATATCTAATGAGCTCGAAAAAAAGGAAATTCTTCTGTAACGCGGAATTAGATGTCTTACGTCTTCCAATTAGCCGGCGACCACATGAACGTAATTATATTTATCCAAAATGTGACTTTTGTTTGTGCTGCTTCATTTCATGTCTTGCCCTTCCTTTGGTCACGCAATGAGTTTGTCAATGAAGATGAGGCCGGGCCGGTGGGGTAACGACACCCGCTGGGTCAGATGACTTCACGTTAAACTTGTTTTCCTAGAACGTTGGATTCATAGAAACAACAGACACTTCAGTAATGGACCCAGGAGCCGCCACGTCAAATGTTATCGGAGAAGATAAGCAATAGATTAGGATGTAATTGAGAATTTGTGTTTTTTTTTGTCTCTATTGGATGTTATAGTTTTAAACTTTAATCAGCAGCATGATGGGTGTGAGCTGAGCAGCGTCTGGGGAGGACATCGGGTGGGATGACACCTCGGGGAGAGACGGATAAACTTTAAGGTGCTGGAAACAGGTGGTGGACTCCTAAGCTCCCCTACTCATGGTGGGGAGTGTCACCACTTTACAGGGAACCTGATGGGTTTTTTGGGACAACTAAAGTGCCAATGTGCTCTTAGAGGTTAAGGGGTCCTAACCCATCTATCTCACTAACCAGGATCTGCAGATGATTGAGATCCATAGAAGCAAAGGTCCGTAGTAGTGGCTTCATTGCCCAAGCTCCTGACATTGGCACATGGGCGGCAACTTCCCTCGGCTTCCACAGGTGCAATATGAGTGTATCTCCAGGTCCTGATTGAGTTTAACAAGATTTTACTATCCATTACATATGAACCATATGAACCATGAACCATGAACCAGGTCCCTCTATTGATCTATTCTCCACCCCGATGGGGTCTCTCCTAATGTTGCCACTGAGTACTGTAAGAAAGATGTCTGCTGGTCACAGACACAGCCCCTCCACTGCCCTGAACTGTGACAATGTAGAGGAAGGGCCAGTGACTTACAAGTTTCCCTGAAGAAGTCAGTGGCCATTTAGGAAAGGCTTGAGGAGGAAACTCAAGAAAGGCGCAGTAGAACAGAGGGCACCAGGTATGTTGTCTATGCATTATGTATGGTCAGATTTTGTGTTTGGTTGGTAAAGGGTTACTTTAAAGATTTCTACAAGAATTCTGAAAATCCCAATGGGAGCCGGGACATGGGGTAGCATTGTATCTACCTAATCTGGCACCTGGTTCCGGCATCCCTATGCTACTGTGTCTGGTTGGAACTTCCAATGCGTGGCCTCCTTGGACAATGGGTCTTTCCTTTCTATGATCACATGACGTCACTTCCTTTGGTGTCCATGGTCTAACAAGGCCACTCATTGGTTGATCAGATTCTGTGAGCCCCCAGCACTTCTGGCCAGGGACAGGGCCAAAAAGAAGTGAAAGAATTGGGAACTGGAGTAGAGTACATCATCCCTGTTGCAGCCCCCGCTGAGTTTTCAAGGGTTCTTGGTAAACCCCTTTAACTCTTTGCCTGTACAAAGCATTTGGAGAACTGAAAAATAGGGACTCAAAGCACAGTAATGGGGGTCAGACGCTCAACCACATGTTAAAGGGTCATTGTGTTTCATTGAGCCCCAATTACCAGGTACAGCTCCGCACTTTTGGTGGGGACTGAACATAAGGTTGGCACAATGATCTCCACAACAGGGTTGGCTTAGGGGATCCTTAACCCAGTAGTGATACATAAACAGAAATACTAGTGGGTTATTGGGCTTGTAAAAATGAATTCCAACAACATCCAGGCCGGTAGCATTATAGATAAGGTGACACAAGAGCCGTACTTCATATCGAATGAACAGTGATACCCGCCATCTCCGCTCCTGAAAGTATCTAGACGTATCTGGTAAAGAATGAATGAGTAACGGATTTTGTAGTCCCCTAAAATATTGTTGTATCTAAGAATAGGGGACCCCAGTGTCGGACTGGCCCACCAGAGTACCAGAGGATCCTCGGGTGGGCCCTGCCTCAACCCAAGACTGAACCCCAGAGGTGCATCAGAAAACACCACAATTTGGAGGCTTCTAGAGTATATTTCCTGGGGGATAATGAAGAGTGGGCCCCCCAAATTTTCTCTGGTGGGCGTAAAGAAACCCAGTCTGACGCTGGGTGACCCGCACTGTGAAATGTCTCACAAACTTCACGGCCATGTGGGGTTGTCGTCTGCAGAACCCTGTGTATTATATAGTAAAACCCGAGCTTGGGCCAAACATGTCCTCATTCCATCCCATGGATGATTCACTGGGACCTGGTTGTATGTGAGGACTTAGGCCTATTGGGCACTAGTTTCCGAAGTTTTGGGGCTTGGCTATGACAACATGGCCTGAGCAGAGGACATCTCATTGATGGGAAAACATCTGCCCCTCCACAAATCCAACATTGGAGACGGTCACTAAAAATCGCATGGAAGTTGGTGGCAATTTGTACAATTTTTTAGGAACAATCTGATTCAAATAAAAAAGAATAAAACAATATTTGCCAATTTGGAAAAAGCTTTGTATTGTCTTAGCTTTCAGATTGGGCAAAAATATAAAATTATATTATCATATATTAAAATATCAGCCCATCTCTTGACGACGTTTCTCAATAACGGAACGGTTCCTGAATGATCCAGCTGGAGCCAATGAGCGACGTGATAACCTAATGACACGTAAAACGAATTTTATTCCCTCTCTTTTTTACTTAAATCTTTCGAAATTTTTCGATTCCAGCCCCCAATGCTGAGGTCCCTTTATCCCCTTCCACCTCTTTCGCCCGTAGGGTTATTTTTTTTGTAATCCAATTTATTAAATTCCATTCAATTATATTTTAATCCGTGACCTTCGCTTCCTGTTCCGCTCCTGTCTCCGTAGGAAAAAAAAAAATTCAAAAATTCTAGGTCTCCATGAAAAAGAGCAAAAAAAAAAAAAAAAAATTGGCCACAGTTAAATATTAGGGGGGAAAGGGCTCCTTTGCCTTGACAGAGTGTGTCTTCCCAAAGTCAACAGTTCAGAAAGTCTTTTGTTCCAGTAAAAGACTCTTTAATTTTTCAGGCTCGCCCTCGCTCTCGTATGCATGAGCTTAAGGAAAATTAGCCGACATGTATATAATAGGGTTTAATAGATTATCATCCGCATGTTCCTGACTTGTCAGCCTCGGCCGGCTCTGACGGAGTAGCACTTAATGTAAATTTAATTTGAAGTGATGTATGAGAGGCTGGAGGTGATTCTCTCCGATTCCCTAACTGAGCGGACGAGCCTCCACCGCGCCATCTGCATGGAGATGAGACACATGCCTACCAGCATCTCCTAACTAGGATTAATGAGGTGGCCATCCAAAGGAGGTAAGGTACATTGACTCCCGACAATGCCAGTGGGAGGGACGCGGCCTGCTCTTCCAGGGGACATTGTTGGCGGGGGGGATAGACTCGTTTTATTATGGGCAGGATAAAGAGGCTTCCTATTGACCGGCCTTTTCATTAGGACGATGTAATTGTTAGAATATTGTGTATCCTCGGGTTAATGAAATTAGAAAACGGCCTAAAACACAGATAAAACGCCACATTTCACACGAGGGGTCTCAGGAGGCGGCGTCACCAGGGGGGGGGGTAAAGAAATATAGTATATAAAAGAGGCAACTAAATCAAAGAAAAACACAATTTAAAAGAAAGGAATTACCCACTTTACAAGAATGCACAAAAAAAAGATCGAGATTTTTTAAAAATTTTTTTCATCTCTGTGTGTTGGGTTAGTAAATTTTTGGGAAAAATTGTAGTGTTTTTTGTTTTTTTAAATAGGAGTTGTCCAGAAAAAAAAGCCCAAAACTGTAGTGGGGTTTTATAATAATAATAATAATAATGATTCTTTATTTATATAGTGCCAACAGATTTCACAAATTTGCCAAATTGGTCCCTGTCCCCATGGGGCTCCCAATCTAAACAACCTAACAGTATATTTTGGAGTGTGGGAGGAAACCTGAGGAACCCCACACATGGAAACAGTATATTTTGGAGTGTGGGAAGAAACCGGAGGACCTGGAGGAAACCCACTCAAACACGGAGAGAACATACAAACTCTTTGCAGATCTTGACCTGGGTGGGATTTGAAACCAGGACCCCAGCGCTGCAAGGCTGTAATGCAACCCACTGAGCCACTTA
Organism: Engystomops pustulosus; assembly: GCF_040894005.1. Lineage (NCBI taxonomy): Eukaryota > Metazoa > Chordata > Amphibia > Anura > Leptodactylidae > Engystomops > Engystomops pustulosus. Next base: position 96,786,206 of record NC_092420.1, on the reverse strand, counting down.
GCCCATAGTTTTCAGAAACAGCGCCACCTATGTCCATAGGCTGTTTCTGGTATTACAGTTAAGTCCCAAATTGGGTTGAGTTTTAGACCTTTATTAGCACAGAAGGAACAAAAATTCGTAAAAAGTTTTAATGAGTTTTCTAATGATATAAATTGAAGGGTCACCCCCCCCCCCCCCATAGTTCTGTAGGAGGAGAAGGTATTGTCTATAGATAAAAAGCCAACCTTTTTATAGAAACATTATAATGCGTAGTAATGATGGGGTCAGTGCTATAGGGGGAGGTATAAGATGGGAATACATAGCTAATTTCTTACATAAACACCCCCGCACCTGTCTCCCATCTGCATCTGTCACTTCAGGCATATAAATCAATGGAAACAGCGCCCCCATCTGTCCAATGATTGACATTGACTCCATCAGGGCGGGGCTTCAGAGGCAGATACAACCCATGGACAGAGGTGGCGCTGGTCGGAGAAGAAAGCCGCCATGTTTTATAGTCCTGGACACCATGAATGTTTTGTTACATTGTGTCTCTTCGTGGTGGGAACTGTCTCACTCTGATTATTAGGACTGACCCTCGGTGTGAGGAAACCTGAACGCCATTTTCCTCCCCTATTGGAACAGGAAATGACTTTCTTAAAGGATTTGCCAATATGTTGGGTAATCATTTTGACAGGACGAGGTTCCAAGCAGATGTCATCAATGCGTGCGATCGACAGGCATCATAAATCAATCACAGAAACATCTCACTATTGTTCCATCTCTCTCCATTGTTCATGTGACTCATTGTGTAAGGTCAGACCATCTCATACAAGACCCCAATGTCAGAACCGGCAGATTGTATCAATAATGTGTGACCCCATGTTACACAGACTCAATCCTCCTCTTCTTCTACAGATCTTTCATTCATCACATATTCACATATGTTGGTATATAGAGACAAGAGGTATTGATCCCAAAACAGATTACAATGATGGATTGAACCCAGATCCACTCTGAAGAGACCCCCCCCCCCTGCCAGACAAATATTATTCTAAGATCTGTCAGCTTATATCTATCTATCTATCTCCTATCTATCTATCTATCTATCTATCTATCTATCTATCTATCTATCTCCTATCTATCTATCTATCTATCTATCTATCTATCTATCTATCTCCTATCTATCTATCTCCTATCTATCTATCTATCTATCTATCTATCTCCTATCTATCTATCTATCTATCTATCTATCTATCTATCTATCTATCTATCTATCTATCTCTCTCCTATCTATCATCTATCTATCTATCTATCTATCTCCTATCTATCTATCTATCTATCTATCTATCTCCTATCTATCTATCTATCTATCTCCTATCTATCTATCTATCTATCTATCTATCTCCTATCTATCTATCTATCTATCTCTCTATCTCCTATCTATCTATCTCCTATCTATCTATCTATCTATCTATCTATCTATCTATCTATCTATCTATCTCCTATCTATCTATCTATCTATCTATCTATCTTATACCCATTATCATTTTATCTTCCCATCTAATCTTTTTCTATTCCCCACTAATCCAATTAACTATCCATCTCCCTTTCCTTTCACATTTCTGATTTCTTGGCTGTTTAATTGGCCAATATCCCAAATCCTTCATCTTCTTTCTGGCCGCGGCCCCTCACATCCACACAACCTGACAATATTCCGCTGTCCACTTTGATTTAAGGAACGGACGGCTCGTGTTTGTCCTGCCGTCTCGTCACATCAAAACGGTAAAAAAAAAAAAAAATGGAAAAAAAAAAAATCTCGGCTAATTTCAAATTCCCGTCGCCCTGATGGTTTTGAGCCAATAGGCTGTAATAAATGGCGCGGGGGGGGGGCTGAATGAATAGTGAGCGGTATTCATCAGCTCCAAACCTGGAATCTAGATCCAATTATATGTATTCATTAAGTGATAATGATATCATGGTCTTTAACTAGGAAGAAAAGAGTCTAATTGAATAATAACAGTTGCCTCAATCCCCGAGGACCACACTTCCCATCCCGGCCCCGAGACCCTCGGGGATGAGACACGATTGATGACTTTCTATTAGAGGGTGATAGATTTATTATGAAGGACTGAGTAGATTTGCTTCTACACTTTGTCACTTACTAATCAGGATCGTAAGGCCCCGAGCGCGAGGCCCATTGTATCCCTTTAACAAAGACAAGGTTAGGGGAGGATGACAGACTCTCAGCCCTTTACCAATGAGATGGACCAGATGAGCTCATGGGGGGGGGCGCGGGGACTGAATTTTAATTTGTTTATCAATGGCTCCTATGTGAAGCGCCATACGGGTATTTGTCAGAGGATTCAACAGCGACGGGGAAATTCTTTTGTTTGGCAAGTGCCGCGTAGGAAAAATATTTACTGAACTGTAAAAAGAGAGAGAGGGAAGGAAAGAAAACACCGGGAGAACGTAAAGACTCAGGAGGGTGGGGGAATACTCCTTGTGAAGTATCATGAAAAAAATAGTTGGAAAAAAAAAATCTCATTTTCCAAAAATTTTTCCTAGAATGATCTATAAATGTTTTTTGTTTTCAAAAAAGTTGAGGGCCACGGCTCACGGCCGTACTGTCTCTTTAAAAGGGGGCAAATGTAGATTATACTCAACTTATGCACAGTTTTTGGAAAGTGCTAATATATGGAGAATTCTATGTGGAAATTGTTTGGAAGGAGAAAGTGTGGATTCTCCGGATGGAAAAATTGGGTGGAGAATTCGGGCAAGTTCATGTGAATTTTTGTAAAAAAAAAAAAAAAAAATTCTGTATTCCAGGAAAATGTACCCATTTATGAATTTATAAAAAAATCATTGTAGAAGCATGAAATGACAGCAATAGAGCGGAATCTTACAAAAAAAAGAGATGGGGAATGGAAAAAAGAAATTGTGCATTCCATAGATGGAAAATTGGGTGGAGAATTTGGGCAAGTTCACAAGAATTTTTGTAAAATTTGTAAAATGTTTTTTCACAAATTCCAGCAAAATGTAGCCATTTATGAATTTATAAAAGCTCATTGTAGAAGCATGAAATGACAGCAATAGAGCGGAATCTTAAAAAAAAAGAGATGGGGAATGGAAAAAAGAAATTGTGCATTCCATAGATGGAAAATTGGGTGGAGAATTTGGGCAAGTTCACAAGAATTTTTGTAAAATTTGTAAAATGTTTTTTCACAAATTCCAGGAAAATGTAGCCATTTATGAATCTATAAAAGCTCATTATAGAAGCAGGAAATGACAGCAATAGAGCGGAATCTTAAAAATAAAAGATGGGGAATGGGAAGGAGAAATTGTGCATTCCATAAATGGAACATTGGGTGGAGAATTCGGGCAAGTTTACAAGAATTTTTGTAAAATTTGTAAAAAAAAAGTGTTTTTTCACAAATTCCAGGAAAATGTACCCATTTATGAATTTATAAAAACTCATTATAGAAGCAGGAAATGACAACAATAGAGCGGAATCCTAAGAAAAGATGGAGAATGGGGAACAGTTTAAAAGAATAGAATTTCCGAAAACTTTTTGTAGAGCACATTTGTCTATTTTCATTAAAGGGGAACAGTTACACAGAGACATTTTATAAAATAAAATGTTAAAACATTTCTTTTTTATAAATTTGTTTCCAAAAAGTTGAGGGCCGTCACAGTGTACAATTGCCGATTCCTCCCCTGAGAACATTTTGTGAGTAACTATTTGTGTTAGCGGCAGTGCAGAATCTTGTAAGAAGGCGGAGAATGTCAACTAATTTATAAGAGGAACACAATTTTTTAAATTGCTTCTAAAACTTGTAGTAGAATTTTGTGTATATTTTTTAAAAATTTGTGGGTCATCGTACACCGTACACATTCTCCTCTACAGCCTTAAATATGACTCTAGTGAAACAGTAGGAAATCTATTTTAAAACTAGAATATTAGAAAATTTTTCATAAAATTTTCATAATTTTTTCCCCAAAACATTGAGGGCCATTGGTCACAATTTAAAAAAATGTAATTTTGGAAAATTTCTCATAGAATTTTTTCGGTAAACTATTTCTTTTTTTCGAAATGTTGAAGACCACAGCAGGATAATAGATTGAGCATTTTTCACTTTTTTTTTTCCTTAAATGTACACAGTCCCGGATTATAAAAACAGAATTTTTAAAAACATTTCTTAATGTAAAACTAGGTACGAGAAACCTCAAGAATCGAAAGAAGCCAAAATCTGCTCCATGACGGATCCCAATGATGATGATAACAATGATGACTACTCCTCAAATCCTACAGGATAAGCAGGAGTCAAGTGATGAAAAATTCCAAAAACATTCCCGGATTTTGGTTGCCACTAGATACAGCTCCTTATTCTCAGTTTTTTTTTTCTGCTTCCAGATTTCCATTCCATTTCCAGATGGATAAATGAGGATTTTGCGTCCCTCAATCAGAATGTGTGTGACCCAGGACTCTCTCGGGACCTTCTTGGCCTGATCTCAGACATGATGTAATCGGATTTCCTGCCGGGAGCCCCCTTATCCCCCTTCTGTAATCTTGTTCGGGGGGGGATCCAGCACAGTAGTCGTCTTCTGTGACAATGATTGACTCTAATAAGTACATGGCGTATGTGCATTGTGTATTGTAGATGACATCAATCTCCGTCTTCACCGCTGGGATGGAAATCCTCGAGGCTCGCGAGAGGAAGATGCTGTATGAAAGATTCATATTCATCTACATAATGAGGTAGAAGAGCTTCATAAAGTGAGGAAACCGCGTATTACATCACACCATGTATTTACAGGTCTTGTGATGTCATAGGAGGAGGAGCCTAGGACCGATGACACAGCATAGAAATGGAGAATTGTAACATAATATCAGGATACCATCCACCTTATTGGGTAACCCATAGAAAAATCTGATGCATGTTTCCCTCTATATTCTATCCGAATGACCATAGGCCCCACCTTCCCATCCCCTTGTTTGCTACTAATTAGGTGGTCCCACAAATTATACTTATCCCCTCAACACAGGATAGGTTCTACTGGGACGACAAGTGGTCACAAAAACCATAAGACCATGGCCATTGCCCCATTGACGATGGAACTGTTGGGTTGACTTGTGGTCATTTGGGATCCCAAGTGGCTGGACCTTCATCACTACTGACTATTATCCGCTATGCTGTGGACTATGTCGGAGAAAGTTCCTGGAGAATGGAATCCGGCACAGGGTCAACCAGTAGAAGCCAAGGAGATGGGATCAAGAAGGCACGGGACCTCTGACTCCAAAGAGCCCAAAGAAACCGTAGACCTGAAAAAGGTATTCAATATTATTGAGGGAACCCAATAATATTTGGAAGGGGGGAGTCAACCAAATTGAACCATTCGGGTTGATCAGAAGACTATATGATGTATATGGGGGTCTCCCAACTCTCTCCCCCCAACTTTATCAACAAGGAAGGATCAGGCATGATGAGTCTTATCATACTGGAGGCTTGTGTCCCCCAGGTGACCCCACCAGGGGTGATCTTATTGACCCCATTGAAACTGAATCTGTGTGTGTGTGTGTGTGGGGGGGGTGATGGCTAAATGAACTCCACAATATGGAGAACATAGTTAGGGTACCCCAACCTTCATATTAAGACTCCCTCGAAATGTGAGATGTACTTTCGACCGACCAAGATCTAGAGATCTAAAGAAATTGATTTAATCTGAGATATATATATATACAGGCGGTCCCCTACTTAAGGACACCCGACTTACAGACAACCCATAGTTACAGACGGACCCCTCTGCCCACTGTGACCTCTGGTGAAGCTCTCTGGATGCTTTACTATAGTCCCAGACTGCAATGATCAGCTGTAAGATGTCTGTAATGAAGCTTTATTCATAATTCTTGGTCCAATTACACCAAAAATTTTGAAACTCCAATTGTCAATGGGGCAAAAGAAAAAAAGTTGTCTAGAACTTCCATTATAAAATATACAGTTTCAACTTACATACAAATTCAACTTAAGAACAAACCTCCAGACCCTATCTTGTATGTAACCCGGGGACTGCCTGTATATATATATATATATATATATATATATATATAATGGCTGTTATCAACGATCATCTTGTTAAAGGGTTGGTTTCATCACGTGCAACACCTTTAAGATTGGAAATTCCATGATATTCAGGCTCTTTCCCCCGATCCCTGCAGAAAACTGCTGCTTTTGCTAAGAGGAGACGCTGTCGGCTGCTCATTTTTCCTGCAGTGGCCACTACAGGTGAGACGTGGTATTACAGGAAGCCTTTGAAGCGCAAGGTCCACCACAGTCATGACTCTCTCTCTCTCTGGATCCCTACTCTATAGGACCTAATAATCGTCTATAAATGGGATGTATTGAGATAAGATAACTCAGGGTTGGCTCCAGGTTCCAGTAGGCCCCTGGGCGACAGAGCCGCAGTGGGCCCCTTTGCATTGACCAAATGTGGCAGCAGAAGCTGAAACAGTCTCCTGTTCCCTAAAATATTCCCTCGTTTATCATCTCAAACAGTCCCTAATGGTTATTTTATATACAGCCCCCCTCATGGATTTATTAGATACAACCCCCGTCCTTACGTACAGCTTTATGTGGGCCCCCCAGCAGCTCTGGGCCCCGGGACTTGACCAGGTATGCCCATTGCTAGTGCCGGCCCTGAGATAACCCCCTTAATGTTAACCATTTCATGCCCGTTGCATAGAATATATGAGCGCGCCGATGTCTCCGGATGCATCTCTCCCAGCCCCCCCCCCCCCCCCGCCATGTTTACTCAGCGCTGACCGTCTCAGATGCTCGGTTTACAGAAATCCAGTCTTGCAATAAATAAAAGCAGCGGGATTTTTGGTAAATACTTGGCAGCGCCGGCCAATCAGCGGGAAATATGGCAAATATCTCATGAATAATTAAGTGACACTTATTAGCGCAAATGCAAACAAGGCGCGTGTACACAGCGCGGACGCCCGGGCCATAAACATTAATGGCTTGTATGAAATTTAAAGCCGCCGAGTCGGCGGGTTTACTGGCGGTACCTGTCAGCGGATCGGAGCCGCCTGTCATGTAGCTGCGGGGAGGTGGCGTCCTCACTCGCCTATTAATCTGTTTCAAAATGCCATAACATTTCAATGAGGATCTTCCGAATTTTTTTTTTTTCCGGGAAATTAAATGTCTGTTTAAAGTTCATCGCCTCCCGCCGCCGCCGCTAATTGAAATGAGATTTGGTTTGTCTTTATGACAGGGGAATGGGGATGAGTTTGATAATAATAACAATAATGGCTCGTCCGGATTTTAGGACTAATAATTACAGTAATGGGCCGGGAAGTGGGAATCCGAGAAGAGGAACAACATCGCGGGGCGGGGGGGTAACAGAGGATCCATCCGGGTCACAGTCTATAGAGATGGAGCGGTGACTGTTGTGTATTGGGTAATTGTAGCATTCGGATCAATCTCATCACCCAAAAATTCCATTTTGCGCATTTTGACCCCATTTGTTTGACACTTTTTGGAAACAATAGAATCCTGATACATTTATCTCACCTCTCCGGTCATGTATATTATATTAAATTCTGGAGTCATTTCATTTTGTGGTTAATTTGCCCTGGAAATGTATTAAAAATTGACAACTGGGTGTTAAAGGGAACCTGTCAGCAGGGGTTACCATACAGACTGCAGCCAGTGTTATGTATTGTCCCTGGAGAGATGTGTAATCAGACCTTTTTGTATGTTGTTAGTAGCAGCAGGATTGTGACATATGTATTTATATATATTCCAGGATTGTAGCTTCACCAAGCGCACTGGGGGCATGTTCTCACACTGCTGTACTCTGTGCTCTCTGTATCCAGTGTTAGGTATTGTCCCTGGAGAGATGTGTAATCAGAACTTTTTGTATGTTGTTAGTAGCAGCAGGATGGTGAAATATGGATTTATATATATTCCAAGATTGTAGCTTCACCAAGTGCACTGGGGGCGTGTCCTCACACTGCTGTACTCTGCGCTCTCTACAGCCAGCGTTATATATTGTCCCTGGAGAGATGTGTAGTCATATCTTTATGTATGTTGTAAGTAACAGCAGGACTGTGAAATATGGATTTATATATTCCAGGATTGTAGCTTCACCAAGTGCACTGCGGGCGTGTCCTCACACTGCTGCACTCGGCGTTCTCTACAGCCAGTATTATGCATTGTCCCTGGAGTGATGTGTAATCATACCTTTATGTATGTTGTAAGTAACAGCAGGACTGTGAAATATGGATTTATATATTCCAGGATTGTAGCTTCACCAAGTGCACTGGGGACGTGTCCTCACACTGCTGCACTCGGCGCTCTCTACAGCCAGTATTATGCATTGTCCCTGGAGCGATGTGAAATCATACCTTTATGTATGTTGTAAGTAACAGCAGGACTGTGAAATATGTTAATATATTCCAGGATTGTAGCTTCATCCAGCGCACTGGGGGCGTGTCCTCACACTGCTGTGCTCTTAGTTCTATGTGTAGAGCTTCTCCATGGCCCATCCCCCTGTTATGAGTAACTGCTCTATTATTCAATTAGAGGAGGGGCTGGTTGAGCAGATCAGTGCAGATAGTCCAGAGCACCACAGCATGAAGCCACACCCCCAGTGCACTTGGATATTCTGCTAATGGATGCTAGTTGCATTCTGGTATGTGTGGTATCAGTCATTGCTAGGTGGCTAGTGCTATGGTGGTTGTCATGTACTGTGTGGATGGCATCTTTACATTAATCTCTCATTTCAAGAGCTGAGAAAAAATATTTTATGCAAATTTAGTGCAATATAAGAGAAAAACTCAAATCCTGTAGTCCATAGTTTCATTATTTAAAGGGAAAGTCTACAAACTGTGCACCATCAATGACAGGGAAACCCCAACCACTTTGAGTAAGGGGTCTCTCTAGCACCACCTATGGAAGTGACATGGGAAGAGCGCTAATTTGCATATATCCCAGGGAGCATTGCCAGTAATACTCTCTCCCCAATATCTTCCAGGTACGGATTAGATATAGTATTGGATGACATGGAACTAAAGATACAGCTGAATTATCTTGACAATTAACACAAAAGCCATGAAAAAAGTCAAGTTAAAGCTCGCTGCCTTAAAGGCATCACCTGGCCGGTAAGGAAGGGGTTACCTTATTGTAATCTGTTCTTGTCACCGCGTTGCGTGTTGTGAGAGGAGAATTCATTTCCCACCAGAACGTTTCTCATCTAACTCCTCGGAGCAGATTGTCCTTGTGATTTGTGAAATGACAGCGCCCAGACAGTGCAGCCATTGGAGCCGCGCCCCGTACACATCCAGATGACTCTGTTTAGCAATGCGTGGCCTGGGAACACTCAATGAAATTACATTTACAATCTCCTCTAGTAACGTATGTTGACATTGGGAGAGGAGGGCTCGGGGCTGAGGTAGAGGATAAAAATCGGAAGAAATTCTCTGCGTCTACACCATTTCGAGGGATTGTCCATTATCAAAATCTTCTTCTTCGTCTGCATTTAAAGGGCATTTTCTCCAAAAAATAAAATGAAAAGCATCACCAAGTAACACGTCCTTGAGGAGAACCACTTAGCGATCTTCTACTTCTAGATCTGTTTTCTAGGAACAAGTGACGACCAACATGGCCGCCAATGGAGTTTTCCCTCAAAGCTTCTCAAACTTTCACTTCATCCATGTTCATGGGTGCTTAAGAGTCTGAGATGATGGTGCACAGTGTAGAGATACTTTCACAAGACCTTGTGTTGGTTTTATAGACTGAATGGATCACATATAGACCGGACCCTTGTGGAGTCATCTCGTAGGGTTGAAACTCTACCGACACTTTGCACCACCTTGATTTTTTTAAATCTCTAAGGTCCCTTGACAATGGGCCAAGCAACAGAGAGGACCATATCTAGTGGAAGCCTTGGTCCCCTTCTATGTCGATTTTGACCACAGAGTAGGGGGCACCAAAATACTGATCAATGTGGACCCCACATTTTGGTTATGACTTTAGCCACCAAGCAGAGAAGGACCCGGGATTTGTATGGGCCTTGGGTGAGGTCCATACCACCCATGATTGAGAACAATGCAATAGATGTGACCAAGCAGGACGATTCCAAAGGCCCCATAACAAACACATGAAGTGTAAGTAGGACATGTATCCCATTGGTAAAGGAACGGGGAAGATTAGAATTACCTTATATCTTCAGGATATCTTCTGGTGGGAATAACAACCGATTTAACGTCAGCCAGAAATAAAGCACTTAGGGCCAAGAGAAAGTCTGTCTCTGTAGCTACTGGGCTGGATGAGGGGCCCTAAGCGAAGTTGTGTCTGGGGGGATCCTAATGTCTGGCTTCGAGCTGCATTGAACCCTGCCGTGCCAATGCCATGTTGGTACCTTGAGGGTGACAACAGTAGTGGTTTTCGTGGTAGGCCATTGCTCAAACCTTCTAGAGGATCCATGGCCACCCAAACCACCCACCAAATTTTATACTGAGAAGGACCTTCACCCATGAAATCCTTGTACATCTATTACTGCTCTGAATACACACGTACATAAGAGCCAATTTAGGATATTTGAAGGTCCTACAAAGGTTCCGAAACTGCAGATTGTAAGCAGCAGAAGAGACTCCAATCGGCAAGAACCTTGATGTAGGAAGTGATTGTAAGACTCGTAGGGGTTATATGATTCATACACACCAGGGCCCATGTCAGTCTTAAGCCGCCCCTGGGTGACAAGGTGAGGCCTCCTGATCTGTGGAGCCCAAATCAATTGTTTTGTGTGGAATCCCACCCCTACGTATACAATGTATACATCCATATAGATACAAACAATGTAGAGGCACCATGGCCGTTGGGCTCTTGGGAGTCTGATATCGAAGGCCGAAAGATTGTTAATGGAGCCTTGGTCCATGAATACAAATGACTACTTCACTTAGTCTACAGGATGGATGGAGATAACCACCATAAAAATGAGAAGATTAGATTATTATTCATTTCATCCCTAAGATGAAAGATCAATCTGATCCTACGGAACGTCTCATAATACGACATTGTGTTTAGGTTTGAATGATCCTTTTAGCCCTTTGACATAATAAAGATAGTGTCATTTGGTGGACTCCACAGTGCCACCGCTGGGAGCCTGTCCTCCCACCTCCGTAGGTGGCACCAACTCAAGGAGTCACAATGTCCATGCAGAGCTGTTTACTGCCGAGGCAGCGACTTCAAACATAGCCCATTGAATAGAAGCCATTTGACCCCTGACCACAACCAGCATCTAAACCGGCAGACGTAGAATCAAAGTAATTTGTATCATTTCAATTAGTTACCAGCCGCATAACAGAGGGGTCGTGACTTCTCCAAAGCCATTAATGTCCATAGCAACCGAAGCTCAATGTCCCATCAGTCTCCAAATACTTTCACTTAATAAATGTGTATGTACAAACAAGGCCCAATTGTTGGGCTACAAGGCAGGACTCTATTAGCACTTGCCTGCCGAGCGAGCGGAAGATGACATAAACTTTTGTCAGCACAAAAAAACTTTTATTGAAGATGGAATGATGATCTATGACAATTGGCCAAAGTGTCCTGAATGAATCATATTGATTTGAAGTTATTTTGGATGGCGGGGCCGGGAGGACGGGGGGGGGGATAAGATGGCAAGTTTGTATAAGAGCACTGTTGTGTTACCGTCCAAAGACGCGGCTTTCATCGGCAGTTTGTTCTGTCTGACAAAATTCAAATATTCTAAAATCAATGTTTCCATTGTGGGCCAATAAAAGGAGGCCACGGCCGCCGACAATGCCAAGAATTTTTTGGAAAATACAGTAGATATCTCCATCGTGGACAAAGCGCGCATTGTTTTTGGTTTTTTGTTGTTTTCCAACATAAGAACGAGGCTGTTGACAATTGAATTCAAGTTTTTGAAATTAAAAAATGTTTTAAACGTTTTGGAATTTTCTGGACAAAGATTTCTAGATTGAAACAAAGATTGAAAATCGAGGTCTCCAAACAGCTCGGACTGTGGTTGGGATTTTGTTGGTTTCCAAAAGGAAGACTGTCAACATTTTACAGGAATTAAAATTTTTGAAATGAAAAAAAAAAAAAGAATTTTTTTTGTATTTCCAGTCAACAGCTAGGGCTAGGTGAAGAATTTTTTAGAAATTTCCAATCACTGTTATACTCACAGATCATATTGTATTTGTTATGTCCTGTTTTACGACATTGGGGCTTATTTACTAAGGGTCAGCGGATCGCATTTCTGTCGGACTTCCCAAATTTTTGGGATCTGTGCCACTTTGACAGGTATTTACAAGAGAATTTGGGGGTCATTTACTAAGGGCTCGATTCGCGTTTTCCCGACGTGTTACCCGAATACTTCCAATTTGCGCCGATTTTTCCTGAATTGCGTGGCCGAACAAAAACCCGACGGATTCGGAAAAACCGCCGCATTTAAAAAAAAAAAGTGTTGCGGGACACGCGCTTAACTACACTCAGCCCGGCTTGGTGAACTCCAGCGCATTCAGCGCAGCAGCGACACCTGGTGGACGTCGGAGGAACTGCCATAGTGAAGACCCGAATCCACCGCAGAGAACGCGCCGCTGGATGGCGAATGGACCGGGTAAGTAAATCTACCCCTTTATGTCACACGCGCAGCGGCGGCAGAAGTTGGGGGGCGGCCAGACGATCCGACTGATTCGGTCTGAGCGTGGTATTTAAGAGTAAAATTGTGTCGCAACCAATGAACTTACATGCACCAGGAAGAAGATGGTGAAGCGACACATGCAGGATATTGGGTGCAGGATCTTAGTGACTCCCCGCACAGCACATTATACACGGACAATGCACTTACATGCACCAGGAAGAGGAAGGTGAACTCCGGGGACCTGAGCGGGGAAGCGACACATGCAGGATATTGGGTGCAGGATCTTAGTGACTCCCCGCACAGCGCATTATACACGGACAATGCACTTACATGCACCAGGAAGAAGAAGGTGAACTCCGGGGACCTGAGCGGGGAAGCGACACATGCAGGATATCGGGCGCAGGATCTTAGTGACTCCCCGCACAGCACATTATACACGGACAATGCACTTACATGCACCAGGAAGAGGAAGGTGAACTCCGGGGACCTGAGCGGGGAAGCGACACATGCAGGATATCGGGCGCAGGATCTTAGTGACTCCCCGCACAGCGCATTATACGCGGACAATGCACTTACATGCACCTGGAAGAAGAAGGTGAACTCCGGGGACCTGAGTGGGGAAGCGACACATGCAGGATATCGGACGCACGATCTTAGTGACTCCCCGCACAGCGCATTATACGCGGACAATGCACTTACATGCACCGGGAAGAAGAAGGTGAACTCCGGGGACCTGAGCGGGGAAGCGACACATGCAGGATATCGGACGCAGGATCTTAGTGACTCCCCGCACAGCACATTATACACGGACAATGCACTTACATGCACCAGGAAGAAAAAGGTAAGAAGGTGAACTCCGGGGACCTGAGCGGGGAAGTGACACATGTAGGATATTGGGTGCAGGATCTTAGTGACTCCCCGCACAGCGCATTATACACGGACAATGCACTTACATGCACCAGGAAGAGGAAGGTGAACTCCGGGGACCTGAGCGGGGAAGCGACACATGCAGGATATCGGGCGCAGGATCTTAGTGACTCCCTGCACAGCGCATTATACACGGACAATGCACTTACATGCACCAGGAAGAGGAAGGTGAACTCCGGGGACCTGAGCGGGGAAGCGACACATGCAGGATATCGGGCGCAGGATCGAATCATCGGACAATGGACTGGGTGAATCATCGGACAATGCACTTTCCGAGGGATGGGTAAGTAAATGTGCCCCATTGTCTACATTAAAATTTTGGCTCAATAAAGAAGGCCGAGTACAATGTTTGGCATTTTTGAAAAAAAGATATCATTGCTACTTCCACCCCCTGTCGGTAAAACCCCACCAATCGTCGCTGGTGATCGGCACACGCAGCCATTTTTTAGGTTCGTTGCTCCCCGATGACATCACGGTGAACAACCATCCTCGGGAAAGCGGTGGTGCATCCAAGCCACCGGAGAAGCCTCTGCCCCAGTGGGGGTTAGTGTTCAGGCCTGAACTACAACACAACTTTCAGGTATGGATTCGGCCGAGCTGCTCATCCCTACTGTTACCATTTTACAAGGATTCAGATTTTCAGAAATTAATTAAAAAATTCAAAATTTTATTCGGACTTTTGAGCTAATTAAGAAGTCAGTGGACAACGTGAAGAATTTCTGAAAAATAGGTTGACGCTTCTCATATTGTTTTTGGTCTGAACACAACTCTCAACATTTTAATAGAATTCAGAACCTTTTTGTATTTCGGTTACGTGGTTGGGGGGGGGGATGTTTGGTGAGGGGAAAAAAAAAAAAGTTACTCACGTCCCAAAGTTTTTGCTTTATGGCTTTTGTTTTTTGAATTAAAGTAAAGGTTTCCTTCTCCGGTGTCACAATCTATTAGCGGTCGTCTCGGCCGGCGTGGAAAGCGCGGTCCCGTCAAGGCTGAATGTGCAGCAAAGCTGACGGTGTGTGGAGGCTGCCACAGCCGGGGCTCTAGCACTGCGTCACCTCCAATCAACCCCAACACGTCCCCTGATTAAACATGACACCAGGCAATATTTCCAACATTATTAGAAGGGAAACTTAATATTTTGAGACATCAGGGATCTTTGAGTCGCTGTCGATCAAAACGGGAAGCTTAATTTTCTCTTTTACCGGATGGATAGCTCCCCATATTAACCCCTTCACGCCAACAGCTTTATAGACAAAAATAGTCACATGTTCTTGGCTTTGGTTGTGTCTCTCGTTAAATTTTTGAATCTTTTTTTCTCCTTGTGATTTTATGGACTGTCTGTAGCCCGAACGCTGTGATTTTCATTCCAACCCATTATTTATTAATGAATTCTAAATGACTTGACAGTGGATGAATATTAAATGGAGGACATCATTAATTATGTCTGGAAATGTCTGCTTTATTAAGAAAAAAAAAAATTAGATTGTTAAACAAAATGTTAATGCGCCGAGGAAAATCGTGGTCAAAATGTTTTCTTTTTTTTTTTCTCTACTTTTGCAACTAAAGAGTGAAATAACATTTAGAATTTAGAAATGTTAAATATCGAATTTTGGCCTTAAATTTTTTAAAATATATTTTAAACTAGAAAAATTAGAAAAAAAGATATTTTCTGTAAATTGAAATGTTACATTTCAAACCGGATCATCGTAAAAAATGAAACGCATAGTTCACTTAATTAAGTTAAATTTAATTGTAGAAAATGCAATACTTAAAAAACTATGAAACCGGATGGACTAGAGATGAGCAAACCCCAACTTTAAAGAAAATCTACCACCAGGATTGTACACCAGGTATACTGACATACTGGTGTGTGCCCCCTCTGGCAGGATCCGCTCTTTTTTAAGCTTCTTATGCCCTTGCTTTTAAGAAAATAAAAATAATGCCCTAAGGGGCTCCATTAAAACCTATAGCCCGGAGACCCTCAGACGGCTCATTTGCATAATGTTAAAATTTGTGTTTTGTAAAAACCAGGGCACAAGAAGTTAAGAGAAGAGCAGAGGGGGCACGGCACATACCAGTATGTCAGTGTACTTGGTTTACAATCCTTCGTCCTGGTGGTAGGTGTCCTTTAACTTTAAGCTACTAGTGCCGGTAGCTACTAGCCATAGTTGTGATTGGTCAGGGAACACCCCCCCCCCCACCACCACCACCAATCACAGCCATGGCTTGTTGCTAGGTGCATCAATTATATTTTAACATTCACTCTCACTCTTTCTCTCTGTAATAACCCTACTTTCCCTTTTCTATTAAGCTGACACGACACGTGAGACAGATGCCCCATCATCCAGCTATACAATGGGGCAGATTTACTTACCCGGTCCATTCGCGATCCAGCGGCGCATTCTCTGCGCTGGATTCGGGTCCGGCCGGGATTCACTAAGGTAGTTCCTCCGCCGTCCACCAGGTGGCGCTGCTGCGCTGAAAAGCACCGCAACGCGCTGGAGTTCACCGAGCCGGGCTGAGTGGAGGTAAGTGCAAGCTCCGCGACAGATTTTTTGTTTAAAATGCGGCGGTTTTTCTGAATCCGTCGGGTTTTCGTTCTGCCATGCCCCCCGATTTCCGTCGCGTGCATGCCAGTGCCGATGTGCCACAATCCGATCGCGTGCGCCAAAATCCGGGGGCAATTCAGGGGAAATCGGCGCAAATCGGAAATATTCGGGTAACACGTCGGGAAAATGCGAATCGGGCCCTTAGTAAATGACCCCCAATGTGTCTATAGTCAATTCCAAAAAGATCAACTGGACTTCATGGTGGATCGGGAAAACTCTACGATTCTTCTGAGGATGGCTAACCATCCTCCATGAGGCATGTAAGTCTTAATTCTTATTTCCCCATATTGTCACCCACATTTTATAGGATACATTTTAAATTAAACCCAGGAATGAGCATCCGGCTGCTGTGAGGCTCTTGGAGAAAAAATCCTGGTTGAAAAAGTTCTTGGTGGTAAAAACTATATCAACCCCTGCAACCTGGGCCAGACCATGCAAATGATGGACGGCGGTGGGTCGATAATGATTGAAATAATTCTGGATATGAAGTATCTGTCTGGGGCTCTCTTCTCGAAAGGAACTACGTGAAGGTAAAAAGTTGGGCCAATGGGGTAACAACAAGCGATGAGCAGACCCAATGGGATTCGGGTTCAATAGGATTGAATGAATTTCTGCACTGCCAGCATTTAAAGGGTTAAAACTCTTTAAATGTTGGCAGGGCTGAGTCCGAACTCCAAACTCCTGGTTCTGGAACCCTAGTAATAAGCATCGAGTCCAGTCATCACAGAACCAAGTAATATCACAGGGGCCCTTTGCCGATGTTGTTGGGCTTGTTCTTTTTAAGATGGGACTGATACAAGTTCCATAACGAGGGCACATTTTATTGGCTGTGGGGCTCACAATATTTGGTATAGGCTTAATTTTATAGGAAAAACATCAGAACCTGGCACCCAAGCAAGATTGAAGGTTACAGTCATTGTAGGTGGTGAAAGCTAAGAGTATCTCCAAGGAGGTAAACGTTGGCTCAAGGAAGTTACAACCACAAAGTCCATCTGTCCTAGTGACTCAAACCATGTACTATTTATTAGTTTTTGTGTTAGGGCCATCCCTTTTATCAGTCTTGACCTCCTATCAACTGAAGGAGAAGAACCAGTATGGAAGTTGATCGTAGACTTCATCCGAGATGGGGTTGGGTTGTCGTAGGTGCAGCCACATGACAAATACACAACGCTCATCCCTCTTCTCGTCTTATGGGTAACCAGGCAGTTCAACAATTGCAAAAATTCCCCCAAAAAATCACATGATGGTCACATCCAAGGTCTCTTTACCTTTGGCCGATGTGTAAGCGCTCACCTTCCCTTTAAGCGTCCGTGTCTGTCTCACCCAGGGAACTATCTGTGACACCATCATTGTACGGATTGCTGATTAATTCGTCTACTTTAGGGGAGACAAATGTTCTGTGTGTGTATGAAGAATGGACTGAAATGAGTAATATGGATTTGGGAAGGCTTGATTAATGTGTTGATATTGTAGTGCTAATCTTTGAGCGTAATCTTTCCTAAAATGTCCCTCGTTCTCTCCCGATAGCTGGAGATAGGAGTCTCTTTCATCATCCTGTTAGGTTCCTTGTCTGGTAACATTGTAGCCGCTCCGTCACCTGCCGTGTTGGACACAGACCCTTCTTTTGCATCTGTGGGTCCTGATGGCTACCTCCCTGCTGGTGTTCCTTTTCGTGATCTTTAATTAGATTCGTTACAAAGTGTGCTCCATTATCAGGGCAGGCTCCTCCGTCATTGTCCTGACATTGTCCACCTTTTGACTTTTTTACTACTTTAATTATTCGGTTTGCTTTTTTTAAAAAAATCTAACTAAAAAAAAAGTAACAAAAATTTTTTTATTCAAAATTAAATAATAAAATAGAATTGAGCAAATAATTAACCAAAAAAAATTCCAATTAAAACTTATTACAGAGGTTTTAAAAAATCAATTACCCGATCTAAAGACTTAATGGTTTGGTGGGTTCACATATTTACCCTAGTGAGGGGCTAATAACTGCAATGGTCTCGTCAGCGGTAATGATATAGGTGGCCCACTTTGTACAGGGTGCCCTATCTTGCCAAGGAGACAGAGAGAGAGATGCAATTTTGTAGCTAAAAATTGGGCCCAAATTCAATGTCAGAGCCTATACATTCCCTTATAGAGAGTTCCTTATATACAGAGTGCACCAGTATACAGACTCCCATTTCAGTGTCCTTCATATACATGACCCATATATATGATGCTGGGAAGAAAGTGCCCCTATATACAAGGCCCCATCCTTATAGGACCTCGATATTAAATATCTTAACCATGGAGAGGCCCCCCATAATTAGGGCCCCAATTACAGATTGCCATAATTTACAATGCCCCATTGCCACAGTGCTCAACCCCGAAAGCCCCCCTATTTACAGGACCCCATCCAAAGAGTCTCCTACAGTGTGTATACATAGTGAGGGTGCCGCCATATATAATGCCCCATGCAGAACACCTTTACATGGTCCCATAAACTGGGAATACTTGTGTCTGATTGTGGATAGAGGTTGTTATTTACATAAGTGGAATAATTTATGGAGCCTTGAAGTTCTCTTAGATACATTGCCACATCCATTACCTACTTTAAGTAGGGAGTTCACCAAGTAGAGTACCCCAATATAGAGGCGCCTTAATATACAGTGACCCAGACAGAAAATATGAATGTATACAGTTTGCTATGCAGATACATCTAGAGAGTCCATTCAAAGAGTCTATCTAGAGAGTCCACCTAGAGAGTTCATCTAGCGAGTCCATCCATAGAGTCTACCTAGAGAGTCAATGCAGAGTCTATCCAGAGAGTCCATCTAGAGAGTCCATCCAAAGAGTCTATCTAAAGAGTCCATCCAAAGAGTCTATCTAGAGAGTCAATGCAGAGTCTATCCAGAGAGTCCATCCAAAGAGTCCATCTAGAGAGTCCATCCAAAGAGTCCATCTAGAGTCCACCTAGAGAGTTCATCTAGAGAGTCCATCCATAGAGTCCATCCATAGAGTCCATCCATAGAGTCCATCCAAAGAGTCCATCCAAAGAGTCCATCCATAGAGTCCATCCATAGAGTCCATCCAAAGAGTCCATCCAAAGAGTCTATCTAGAGAGTCCATCTAGAGAGTCCATCCAAAGAGTCCATCTAGAGTCCACCTAGAGAGTTCATCTAGCGAGTCCATCCATAGAGTCTACCTAGAGAGTCAATGCAGAGTCTATCCAGAGAGTCCATCCAAAGAGTCCATCTAGAGAGTCCATCCAAAGAGTCTATCTAGAGAGTCCATCTAGAGAGTCCATCCAAAGAGTCCATCTAGAGAGTTCATCTAGAGAGTCCATCCATAGAGTCCATCCAAAGAGTCCATCCAAAGAGTCCATCCATAGAGTCCATCCATAGAGTCCATCCAAAGAGTCCATCCAAAGAGTCCATCCATAGAGTCCATCCAAAGAGTCCATCCAAAGAGTCCATCCATAGAGTCCATCCAAAGAGTCCATCCATAGAGTCCATCCATAGAGTCCATCCAAAGAGTCCATCCAAAGAGTCCATCCATAGAGTCCATCCAAAGAGTCCATCCAAAGAGTCCATCCATAGAGTCCATCCAAAGAGTCCATCCAAAGAGTCTATCTAGAGAGTCCATCTAGAGAGTCCATCCAAAGAGTCCATCTAGAGTCCACCTAGAGAGTTCATCTAGAGAGTCCATCCATAGAGTCCATCCAAAGAGTCCATCCATAGAGTCCATCCAAAGAGTCCATATAGTGCCCTAGTTTGTGCTCATATAAGGTGCCCTATCCGAATGTGATGCCCAGTATTAGATTATAATATAGGTGGATTGGGCGGTAGCCTGGGGCCCAAGTCTTCTAGGGACCCATGGCCACCCAAACCACCCACCAATTTCAACCTTGAAATCCTCATACATCTGTTCCTGCTGTCACATGACCCCTGTTGGTGACATATAATGTGCCTTAACCAGAGAGTGTCCTCTAGGTGCCATCCTGATGGCTTCCCATGTACAGTCTCCATTTACCCGCATATAATGCCCCATCCTTAGAGCATATACATTGTACAGGTAGAAAGTGTCCCCAACCAGAGACCCCTGACCGATACCTACCTCCACCTTATCCCCAAACCTGTTCGGCGTATGTGATCTCTAATATTTATACCAAATGATGGTCAGAAATTGCCATCACTCCATTGCTGATATTGGGCCAGTAACCATTGGACAGAAAAATCCTAAAGATGATGAGGTCATCGCTGAGGTTCTGTTACATTGTCAATGCGACGACTTATAGGACAACGGATGGAAAAATCTGTAAAATCAATGGAAAAACTGATTCCAATTCACTTCAATGATATTTATATTTTTTATTAGTTACTTTGTATCTGGAGAAGACCCTGAGCAGTGACTTCTGTGAGTTGTGGTCACTTTTGGGGGTCATTATAAGAGCATCAGAGCCTGGATGTGATACATCTCTGATATCCTCGGATATTTCTGCTCCCTCCGGCCTCGGCCATTGTCATGCAGATCGTCTTAAACAATTATTTGATCAGGTCACTGGATTTGGAGCAATTGCCTTTTTGTAGCTCAGAATCACATCATTAAGGGATTAATTGGAAATGCCAATCACCGGCGGAGCTGCTCTCTATTCATTGCAGTATGGATCCGCCATCGAACAGGTAATTACACTCCGTATTGACAGCGGGAATGACGGCGCTAACGACTTGTGACTGGTGAGTAAATACTGCAACCAGACAGGAAACAGGAAACCTGAACCGACAAGAAGAACAAGAACACTAAACGCTGCAAAAATTCATCCGCATCATGTAATATAATGGAAAAGTCATGAGAGTATAATCAGTGGTCAGTCGTCATCCTCCAGAGCTGCACTCACTATTCTGCTGCTGGTGCAGTCACTGTGTACATACATGACATTACTTATCCTGTACTGATCCTGAGTTACATCCTGTATTATACTGCAGAGCTGCACTCACTATTCTGCTGCAGGTGCAGTCACTGTGTACATACATGACATTACTTATCCTGTACTGATCCTGAGTTACATCCTGCATTATACCCCAGAGCTGCACTCACTATTCTGCTGCTGGTGCAGTCACTGTGTACATACATGACATTACTTATCCTGTACTGATCCTGAGTTACATCCTGTATTATACTCCAGAGCTGCACTCACTATTCTGCTGCTGGTGCAGTCACTGTGTACATACATGACATTACTTATCCTGTACTGATCCTGAGTTACATCCTGTATTATACTCCAGAGCTGCACTCACTATTCTGCTGCTGGTGCAGTCACTGTGTACATACATGACATTACTTATCCTGTACTGATCCTGAGTTACATCCTGTATTATACTCCAGTGCTGCACTCACTATTCTGCTGCTGGTGCAGTCACTGTGTACATACATGACATTACTTATCCTGTACTGATCCTGAGTTACATCCTGTATTATACTCCAGAGCTGCACTCACTATTCTGCTGCTGGTGCAGTCACTGTGTACATACATGACATTACTTATCCTGTACTGATCCTGAGTTACATCCTGTATTATACTCCAGAGCTGCACTCACTATTCTGCTGCTGGTGCAGTCACTGTGCACATACATGACATTACTTATCCTGTACTGATCCTGAGTTACATCCTGTATTATACTCCAGAGCTGCACTCACTATTCTGCTGCTGGTGCAGTCACTGTACATACATGACATTACTTATCCTGTACTGATCCTGAGTTACATCCTGTATTATACTGCAGAGCTGCACTCACTATTCTGCTGCAGGTGCAGTCACTGTGTACATACATGACATTACTTATCCTGTACTGATCCTGAGTTACATCCTGCATTATACCCCAGAGCTGCACTCACTATTCTGCTGCTGGTGCAGTCACTGTGTACATACATGACATTACTTATCCTGTACTGATCCTGAGTTACATCCTGTATTATACTCCAGAGCTGCACTCACTATTCTGCTGCTGGTGCAGTCACTGTGTACATACATGACATTACTTATCCTGTACTGATCCTGAGTTACATCCTGTATTATACTCCAGAGCTGCACTCACTATTCTGCTGCTGGTGCAGTCACTGTGTACATACATGACATTACTTATCCTGTACTGATCCTGAGTTACATCCTGTATTATACTCCAGTGCTGCACTCACTATTCTGCTGCTGGTGCAGTCACTGTGTACATACATGACATTACTTATCCTGTACTGATCCTGAGTTACATCCTGTATTATACTCCAGAGCTGCACTCACTATTCTGCTGCTGGTGCAGTCACTGTGTACATACATGACATTACTTATCCTGTACTGATCCTGAGTTACATCCTGTATTATACTCCAGAGCTGCACTCACTATTCTGCTGCTGGTGCAGTCACTGTGCACATACATGACATTACTTATCCTGTACTGATCCTGAGTTACATCCTGTATTATACTCCAGAGCTGCACTCACTATTCTGCTGCTGGTGCAGTCACTGTGCACATACAAGACATTACTTATCCTGTACTGATCCTGAGTTACATCCTGTATTATACCCCAGAGCTGCACTCACTATTCTGCTGCTGGTGCAGTCACTGTGTACATACATGACATTACTTATCCTGTACTGATCCTGAGTTACATCCTGTATTATACCCCAGAGCTGCACTCACTATTCTGCTGCTGGTGCAGTCACTGTGTACATACATGACATTACTTATCCTGTACTGATCCTGAGTTACATCCTGTATTATACCCCAGAGCTGCACTCACTATTCTGCTGCTGGTGCAGTCACTGTGTACATACATGACATTACTTATCCTGTACTGATCCTGAGTTACATCCTGTATTATACTCCAGTGCTGCACTCACTATTCTGCTGCTGGTGCAGTCACTGTGTACATACATGACATTACTTATCCTGTACTGATCCTGAGTTACATTTTATTGTTTAGTATTTTATTGCTTGTCAAAAATAAAGCTGTGTTCAGCCTGTTCTTTCTGATACATGACTATTATGTTACAATGAAAGGACATCTATTATTCCCGGTGCACTCACATTACCACAAGCGATGGAATCTCCTTCTCTTTCAGTACAGGGTCGCTATTCAGAGGCACATGTGCCATTTACCCAAAATAACCGCTGGCCTCGACCCTGCATCAAATATGATAATTTCTGATTAAAAACCATAAAGATTTTTATGCAGCGGCAAACAAAGGCGGCCATATATTGGGGGGTGATCGGCGGAGCCCCGAGCGGACAGCGCGCCATTGTGAGCGCCGGGGCTCTGGGATTTTTTTGCGGGTTGGGGGCTTCATCCAGACATTAGTCAGACGTTGGAAATGTTTGAGGATCTCTCAAAAACCTCTTTGTCGTGGAGCAAAAGAAAAACATTTTTGGTGTTCCTCTCCCTCTGTTGCTTTCTGCTATTACAAGTGCACAGTTAACGAGGCTGTGAATGATCCGTCCGGATATGATCCATATTATATTGTGCTGTGAAAATGGAAAGAATAGGCTAATTCTGTTCTCGGGGGTTAATGTAATTCGCTCCCGTCCAGTATGAAGGGGCAGCACAATGGCGGCTTTGTGGGCAGCCGCGGGCAGCTGTGCCGGACGCTCACCATCTCCAGTCCTTTGTAGGACACATAAATGGGGACTATTGTCGCCTCTTCCCTCCATGTTTTTGGGGCCTGTTCAGACATCTTGAATGTTTTCACAGATAAACAAAGGTATTCCAAACGCGGAGCCTACTTACAGCCCGATGATGAATGCCGCCACAATACGGGGCGCTCAACGCGGCTGGATGTGGGGCGGATTGTGGGAGAACGGGCGCAACGGATCACAGGATTCTGAGTCACATCGATAATCACGGCCCCTTGTCTGATGGATAAACATTTGGATGAACTCAGACCCGGAGCTGTAACAGTAACGGCACCTTAAAAGGTTCTGGTGTTGGTGCTCAATGGAAGAACTGTGAATGCAGCTCTGAAGGGAACCTGTCAGGAGGTGTGACAGTGCAGGCTGCAGCCAGTGTTGTGTATTGTCCCTGGAGAGATGTGTAATGTGTATGTCCTTAGTAGTAGCAAGACTGTGATATATGGATTTATGTTCCAGGATTGCAGCTTCTCCGAAGTGCACTGGAGGCGTGTCCTCACACTGCTGTGCTCTGTACTCTCTGTGGACAGTGTTGTGCATTGACCCTGGAGAGATGTGTAGTCAGACCTTTGTGTATGTTGTTAGCAGCAGCAGGACTGTGATGTATGGATTTATATTGCAGCATTGTGGCTTCTCTAAAGTGCACTGGGGGCGGGTCCTCATACTGTTGTACTCTCTGCAGACAGTGTCAGGTAGTGTCCCTGGAGAGATGTGTATGTTGTTAGTAGCAGCAGGCCTGTGAAATATGTATATTCCAGGATTGTGGCTTTTTCCAAAGGGCACTGGAGGTGTGTCCTCACACTGCTGTGCTCTGTGCTCTCTGCAGACTTTGTTAGGTATTGCTCCTGGAGAGATGTGTAATCAGACCCTTGTGTATGTTGTTAGTAGCAGCAGGACTATGAAATATTGATATATATTCTAGGATTGTATGTTCTCTCCGTTTTTTCGTGGGTTTCGTCTGGGGCCTCCGGTTTCCTCCCACGATCCACATACTGGTAGTTTGATTAGATTGTGAGCCCCATGGGTACAGGGACTGATCTGGGAAGCTCTGTGCAGCGCTGCGTAATCTGTGTACGAGCTATATAAATAAAGGAATTATTATTATTCTCCAAGTGCACTGGGGGTGTGTCCTCACACTGCTGTGCTCTGTGCTCTGTGCAGCCAGTGTTATGTATTGTCTCTGCAGACCCCTATGTTAGGTCTGTGATTCCCTTTTTCTGAGAGACCCAAACACTCCCATATTTCTCAAAAAAATGACCTTGTTATACGGTAACTGATTACTTTATATTAAAATCATTTGACCAAATTATTTTAAATGAATGAAAACTTATCTTGGGGCGGGGGGGGGGGGGATTTATAGATGAGAAAGTCAGTAACTGGGCTTAAGGGAGTCAAAGAGAATATTTGTAGCCTCAAGGGGAGGCTGCAACATTGTTACAACTTTTAGTGTCACTTCTATTTAGCAGAAGGTCCACATTCATTCCAAGTACAGACAGTCCCCGGGTTACATACAAGATAGGGTCTGTGGGTCTGTTCTTAAGTTGAATTGGTATGTAAGTCAGAACTGTATATTTTTTCATTGTAATCCCAGCCAGAACTTTTTTGCTCTCTGTGACAATTGGATTTTAAAAATGTTGGGTTGTCATAAGAACCAGGAGTAACACAAAATCTTCATTACAGACGCCTGTGATAACTGTTACAGCTGATTATTGTAGCCTAGGGCTAAAGTACAATAAATTACCAATATCCAGAGGTCCGTTTGTAACTAGGGGTTGTCTGTAAGTCGAGTGTTCTTAAGTAGGGGACCGCCTGTATTAGATCACAGGGAAATATTTCTGCTTTCTGTCTCTTTGCTGGAATTTTTGGATTCCTGAAATTTCCATAAAGATAACCATCCGATCAAAAACTTTCTTATGGAGGGCAAATTATTTTAAAAAAATGACGTCAACAAAAAAAAAAAAACACGTTGGGAAAATGTGTAGGACGCTGGGAAACTGGACTTCAAGGAATCATTGGGAATATTTTGGATGAAGTGGTGGCTCCAGTAGCTGGAGAACTTGTGATGTCCCCCATATTCGGTATACGTTCTACAAACATCGGGAAAATCATTCCCATAACTGACCGCAAAGTTTTTACAATATCAGAAGTAAATTATTATAAGACAAAAGAAAGACTGACGGACAACATCATCCAAGTGGAGAAGTTCTCCTGATCCCATCAGCGTCTCACCTCCGGAGCTTGCATATTCTCCCCAGAGGGCGCGGTCCCAGGAGGTCCCTTCTACCTGCCCCGGGGGCCTAATCTGAAACTCTTTTATGGTAAACAAATGTTTTTTTGTTTTGGGGTCTGTTTCCCAGATCGTTGTGTGTTGGTTTCTCCGGCACACATGGAGTTGTCTCGGCTTTTGTCTGTCCTGTTACCAGCAATTAGACCAGTGTTTACCCCCAAACAAAAATAACAAGTTGTTATTGTTGGGTTTTCGAGTTCCTCTCGTTCAACTTTAAAAAGGAATAGGAACTTTCTATAGTAATTCGTAAATGAAGATGTGTTACCTTATAGGATACATCCTACCATTGAGTAAGTGGGTGACCCAACTAAACGGCCCTCAAAATGCTAATTGATGGGAGAGAGAGTGACCTTCGCATAAAACCTCTAAGTTGATGAGCTGAGAAGGTCTCATGGAGAGGCTCATATGATCATTCCCACCCAACCAGGGGACTGAAAGAGAGTAATTGTCATCAACATTTACTTACATCTGTTTATAGGTTCTTGGTTAGAACAGAATCCTTAACCGTGCTCTGGATTCACCAATTGGTGACACTCGAGCCGCCCAATGGGCGCATTGGGGCAGATTTACTTACCCGGTCCATTCGCGATCCAGCGGCGCGTTCTCTGCGCTGGACTCGGGTCCGGCCGGGATTTATTAAGGGAGTTCCTCCGCCGTCCACCAGGTGGCGCTGCTGCGCTGAAAAGCATCGGAATGCGCTCAAGTTCACCGGCCTATTCCTAGTGAAGGTAAGTGCAAGCTCCGCGACACATTTTTTGTTTTAAATGCGGCGTTTTTTCCGAATCCGTCGGGTTTTTTCGTTCGGCCACGCCCCCTGATTTACGTCGCGTACATGCCGGCGCCGATGCGCCACAATCCGATCGCGTGCGCCAAAATCCTGGGGCAATTCAGGGGCAATCGGCGGAAATATTCGGGTAGCACGTCGGGAAAACGCGAATCGGGCCCTTAGTAAATGACCCCCATTGACTAATAACAGCTGTCTCTTAGTTTTCCGAAGTTCAATTTTTATTATGTCCAAAGTTCTACAATTTGTGACGAGTCTTCATCAGGGGAAATTTATCATCTATGGGGTTTAGGGGAGAGAGATTTTCTTTATTAACTCAGAATCTATTTTGGGGTTGAAGCTTGACACAGACTTTGAATTTAGGGGAGAGAGTGTCCACCCTATAGATCGCTTACTACATGTATCAGACCTGCATTCCCTTTCTTTGATATATATTTCCATTCATGTTCTTTTCTTGACTGCTCCACTCAAGTTTCAAAAATTTAGCATAAAATGGCCCAAAAGAAGAGACTTTTTTTGAAAGGGTCTTAGGAGATGATCAGTCAGTGTAATAGGTGCCCCAGGATACTTCAGAGAGTAGATCCTGAGGACCATCACTGTAGGTACGGTAAAGTTTTTAACGTCCAGTAGGGTTGGATTAAATCATGTGGAGACCCTCGGGAAAAACATGTGTAGGGGGTCATCAGCCCATTTTTTAAGGTGGAAAAAAAATTGTAGAATATTGCTACTAAAGTAACACCAACCTATAGTCCTCACTAGTGTAATATATAACAACTACACAGCATGACCTATATAAAAGTAGAGAAAATATAAAAGTGCAATATACTAAAAAGAGCCAAAAATCCTATAAATCTGGAACATCAAAACATCAAATACAGTGAACCCATAACTGTTCCATATAGTATCCAACAGGACACTGCAATAATCACGTGTCAAAGGTTTTGACAAGTTGATGAAAAAAGTTTGTGAAAATTTGGGTAAAAATGTAGGTAAAATTTTCAACAATGTTGTCCTATTGCAAATCATTGATACTCAACTGCCTTACTAACTTTTTTCCATTTACATGCACCATTTCTTAAACTATGTCATGGGTCGTGGGCACGCCCGTGTACCTCTCGGTGCCCCCTGCGTTGGAGAACTCACCTCTCCTGGCTCCAGTGGCAGTCTCCGTGGCTCCCGCGGTCTGGCGCGCACGTCTCCATCACCCAGGGCGCGCAAGTGCAGACTCACAAAGATTTAATGGGCTAGTGCGCCAATAATTAGCGCTGGCCTGACGTCTTCCCTGATGAATTCCCAGCCCCTTCCTGGATCCCCGGACAAATCTTTGTGCTTCTAAGAGAAAGCTTTGTTCCATGCCCTCTGTGATTATCCTGATTTCCCGTTGTGACCTCGATTCCGTTCCGGACTCCGATCCCGTGCTGCCTGTCCTGACCTACCGCTACGTCCCTGACTCTGATCCTGTGCTACCTGTCTCGTCCTCCTGCTTGTCCCTGACCACAAGTTTGCCTTATGATTTTGTACTTGGCTGCCACCGCCTGTGGAACGACCTGGTGGTAACACACCGCAGCAAGTCCAATCCGCTTTGCGGCGGGCTCTGGTGAAAACCGGGTATCACTTAGACTCCGGTCCCAGGTGTCGGCTCACGTCATCGTCCATGGTAGTCCAGAGGATCCACTTCCACTGATCCTGACAAACTACAAGACACCAAAGCCAACATCCAACCAAAAACATTCCAAGAATATGCAGAAGGACCTGTAAAATGATCGAATGCACAAGTGACAATGTGTACAATGGGGACGACAGATCTTCTGCCAAATTGGTTGACTATGAGGTTCTCAACATTTATAATTTGTAACCCGTTACTGAGAACCAATCTGGCTTTGGGCCGAGCAGATATTTTTGAAAAAATTACGACTACTTCAGAAAATGTGATCATTTAAAATGTATTTTTCAATAATTCTTAACATTCCAAAGCAAAGATTACAAATCGGATACAATCAGGTCCTGATCTCTGTGGGACATTACCAGGAATGGTCTAAAAATTTACATTTTCTCAAAGAACCAATTAAGTTAAAAGTTAAAGGGCTGAGACACTAGAAATTTTGGCAATTTCAAGATTGTTTTCCTGGATTTCTTTAAATTCCAAACTAATATTACAAATTCTGGTCTTGAATTCTGTGTAGGGGATCACCATGTATGGTCCAAAAAAAAATTACCGTATTTTCCGGGCCATTAGGCGCACCGGAATATAAGGCGCATCAGTCCGATGCGCCTTATATATGTGATAATTCCATATATAAGGCGCATCGGACTATAAGGCGCAGGGTCCCCGCTACCGGAGACAGCAGATCTCCAGCGGGAACTGCAGACCGACGCGGCAGAAGTTGTTCGTGCCGCGTGGTCTGCAGTTCCCGCTGGAGATCTGCTGTCTCCGGTCTCCGGTAGCGGGGACCTATGTAAGTAGGGTCCGCTGCCCTGCGCCATACATAGGGCGCACCGGACTATAAGGCGCACTTTGGATTTCCAAGGAAATCCAAGGCTTTTATGTGCGCCTTATAGTCCGGAAAATACGGTACCATTTTCCCAAAGAACCAATTTCGGTTTTCTGAGGTTTTTCAGTTTTAGTGAAGAACTGTTTTAGGCGAAAAAGAGGCGGCAAAATTTTAGAAAATTTTTCTATATTTGTTCACATTCTGATACAAAGATGATGTTGTAGGAAGGGCATCACCATGAATGGTCCTTAAAATTTCCAAGGACCAATTTCCCATGTTAAAATTTGACCTGAGGAATGTCCTTGTTCTACAAGTGTTGGTGTTTGGTGTCTGTATTGTCGGAGTTGGGTTGTAAAAGTGTCCGTATCGTGATTCACTCGGCCAATTTCACCTTTCCCTGGGAAATTCGTAACTTCCTAAGCTTTGAACTGGCAGCTGGAAGACGGAGGAGCTTTGTGTCTTTTTGAACATATTTCCCAAAAAAAAAACTTCTCATCAAAATATTAGAATACAGTGACAATTGTCCATTGTCCCTAAAGTAATTAGTGGCCCCCTGTTTAATGCTGAAGCCTACATGCTGTCTTGACCTTCCTCTACTTTAGTGTCTAAGGTTGTGTCAGAAGACAGAGGGAAGCACAAAATGCCTCCAGTGCGGCTCGGAGCTCCTCACATTCAAGGACTTCAATTGAGGAGAAGACAATGGCGGCAATGTCCCGGCGGCTGGAAAATGCTGTTTATTAAATCCCCATTACAGGGACACAGTGTATCCAGCAATGTTATGTTAGTGGGGAAAAACATCTGATGGGAACATTTTCAGACTTAATTGAAAATTTCTTCCTAATTACTTCTCCACGTAAAATGTAACAGAACCCAAAAAAATACTTCAAATAAAGGAAAGTAAATTGTTTTGTGGATTCAACTCAGTTTTGTGACTCTTTCTATTGATTGGGTTGAGATAGAAATGGAACATAGTAACATATTGGAAGAAATATGTATAGAATAAAAGATACATTATATATAGGAAGGGAGGGAGATAGACAATATATATAGAAAGATAGAAGATAGATGGATGATACTCTATGTAGGTAGGTAGACAGATAGATAAATGTTAGATAGGTAATAGATACAAAGAAAGCTATATAGATATGAGATAGATAGATAGATAGATAGATAGATAGATAGATAGATAGATAGATAGATAGATAGATAGATAGATAGATAGATAGATAGGAGATAGATAGATAGATAGATAGATAGGAGATAGATAGATAGATAGATAGATAGATAGGAGATAGATAGATAGATAGGAGATAGATAGATAGATAGATATGAGATAGATAGGAGATAGATAGGAGATAGATAGGAGAAAGATAAGATAGATAGATAGATAGATAGATAGATAGATAGATAGGAGATAGATAGATAGGAGAAAGATAAGATAGATAGATAGATAGATAGATAGATAGATAGATAGATAGGAGATAGATAGATAGATAGATAGATAGATAGATAGATAGATAGATAGGAGATAGATAGATAGGAGAAAGATAAGATAGATAGATAGATAGATAGGAGATAGATAGATAGATAGATAGATAGATAGATAGATAGATAGATAGGAGATAGATAGATAGGAGAAAGATAAGATAGATAGATAGGAGATAGATAGATAGGAGATAGATAGATAGATATGAGATAGATAGATAGATAGATAGATAGATAGATATGAGATAGATAGGAGATAGATAGGAGATAGATAGATAGGAGATAGATAGATAGATAGGATATAGATAGATAGATAGATAGATAGGAGATAGATAGATATGAGATAGATAGATAGATAGATAGATAGGAGATAGATAGGAGATAGATAGGAGATAGATAGATAGGAGATAGATAGATAGATAGATAGATATGAGATAGATAGGAGATAAATAGGAGATAGATAGATAGGAGATAGATAGATAGATAGATAGATAGGATATAGATAGATAGATAGATATGAGATAGATAGGAGATAGATAGGAGATAGATAGGAGAAAGATAAGATAGATAGATAGATAGGTAGATAGATAGGAGATAGATAGATATGAGATAGATAGATAGATAGATAGATAGATATGAGATAGATAGGAGATAGATAGGAGATAGATAGGAGATAGATAGATAGATAGGATATAGATAGATAGATAGATAGATAGATAGATAGATAGATAGGAGATAGATAGGAGATAGATAGATATGAGATAGATAGATAGATAGATATGAGATAGATAGGAGATAGATAGGAGATAGATAGATAGGATATAGATAGATAGATAGATAGATAGATAGATAGATAGGAGATAGATAGATAGGAGATAGATATGAGATAGATAGGAGATAGATCGAAAGATAGGAGATAGATAGATAGATAGATAGATAGATAGATAGGAGATAGATAGATAGATATGAGATAGATAGATAGATAGATAGATAGATATGAGATAGATAGGAGATAGATCGATAGGAGATAGATAGATATGAGATAGATAGATAGATAGATAGATAGGAGATAGACAGATAGATACATAGATAGGAGATAGATAGATAGATAGATAGATAGATAGATATGAGATAGATAGGAGATAGATCGATAGGAGATAGATAGATATGAGATAGATAGATAGATAGATAGATATGAGATAGATAGGAGATAGACAGATAGATAGATAGATAGATAGATATGAGATAGATAGGAGATAGATAGGAGATAGATAGGAGATAGATAGATAGATAGGATATAGATAGATAGATAGATAGATAGATAGATAGATAGGAGATAGATAGATAGATAGGAGATAGATAGATATGAGATAGATAGATAGATAGATAGATAGGAGATAGATAGGAGATAGATCGATAGATATGAGATAGATAGATAGATAGATAGTATAAAGAAAGCGGGCAGCACTCCGTTGTAGATAAAAGTAAAAAAGTGTCTTTATTCCATAGTGAGCAACTGTGACAGCGACGTTTCGGCTCTGCAAGAGCCTTTCTCAAGCCATTCAAACAGTGAAATGGTGGCCATATTTAAATACAACAGGTGATCACATGACAAATTGGGATACTCCCTCCATTTTTGTATAACTGTGATATAATGCTTATTACATAGTCAAATTACATATCGTGAACATTAAACATAGTGCACAATGTAAAATACATGTATATGTATGTGATAGACGTTAAAATTGTGTTATATATAACAAACAGCTTTATTAGTGACACAGATTAGTCCAGCCATTGGTCTTGTCTGTGTAAAGGTGCTCAAGTGCTTCTGTGTTGACAGCAATGCTTCCCAGTTGTTTCCACGTGTCGACCTTCCCTGATCAGCAACAATGTTCTCCGATACATATAAAAAAATTTTTTTGAAAAAAGAAAAAAAATTTTTTTTAAAAAAAGGAAGAAAAAAAATTTTTTTTGAAAAAAGGAAGAAAAAAGGAAGAAAAATGCTCCATGGAACGCAAGCTGAGCGCCAAAATGTGCGCATAAAAAATATGTCGCACGGTGGGACACACACTATGCGCCTGGTTCTGCGCATGTGTATTATGCCCCAGCAAGAGCGTCTGGTGCTATGGAAACCAAAAAATGAAAATTTATCAGATACAACATAGATAATTCTGGAATGCAATATTCATGCAATTTACATAAAGGAAAAGTCCACGATGTGTCAGCCATAAATCAGGACCAATTGGCTGTGATAACAACCATGTTGGATGCACGTTGATATTGATTCACCAACGATTGTATAACTCGCAAATATAAGGGACGACCTTGCTGAATATACCCCTAATAATAAACGGGGCAGACGGCATCATCAATCCCCTAAGTTTTTGACTGTACTTGTATAAAAGACAGTGTGGTCCCTGGCTAGACACACCAACCGTAACCTATGAAAGAACAACAATATACAAAATATAAGGGAATGGATGGAAATACGTTTACCATAGCACTTGACAATTGCATGAACGGCGCATCAATTTGCGCTCTTGAAGCACCAAATGACAAAAGAATATTTTGGGAGTTGTGTAGGGAGGCTTCCACGAGGAGACATCTGGGATAGGCTCATATTCTAAAAGAAAAAAAAGACATATAATGTCAAAATTATTATATCACAGAAAGTTACTCATTGCTACTCTGATGATGGACTATACAAAAGGAACTACAGCTGGATCAACAGGATCATAGGGACCAAAGTTTAAAATCCACATTGAGACCCTGTGGTCTCAGTGTGTCAAGGGTATAGATCCAATGTAACTCACGCTTTTTTAGAATAGCTACTCTATCACCACCACGTATAGGAGGTGGCACGTGATCAATGAGACGGAAACTGAGATGTTTCTCTAGATGTCCAGCTTCTGAAAAGTGTTTCGATATCGGGAGATCTTTGCGGTTGGATCGTATCGTATATCTGTGTTGGTTGAGGCGCGTCTTAAATTCAAGTGTCGTTTCTCCCACATATAATAGCCCACATCCATTTATTACGCTTGGTAAGTTCTTGTTCAGATTTGCCAGTTTTCACATGCGTCTGAACCGTAGCAAAAAAACGTTATACTCATCTGTGGTCAAAATCGACTTCAATTGTGTGTCCATCTCAGGAAGATTAGTTTCCAATGCAGTGATCTCCTTAATGTGATGAGATGCAACTGTAAGCTGGTGAGTCTTTTGGATTCATTTTCAAATTTACGTATGAGTTCAGCCGTTCTAGGCGTAGTGAGGAAAGTGGAATCACCTGTTAGGCCATGTAGAATCCTTTCGCCGTCCGCATCAGTGTAAGCAAAACTCTGGAATCCATAGCTGTGGGTAGACTGTTCCATTGTGATGAAACCGAAGAAAACAAAGAAAAAAGTTCTAGGGTGCACGCTTTTAGCAGCCAAAAAATACAAAAAGAAAGTCCAAGCAGCACAAACCTTCAGAGAAAAAGAAAAAGAAAATTGGGTGCAGGCAACCCAGGACCGGGCCTCAGGTCCTCCAGTAATAGTATAAAGAAAGCGGGCAGCACTCCGTTGTAGATAAAAGTAAAAAAGTGTCTTTATTCCATAGTGAGCAACTGTGACAGCGACGTTTCGGCTCTGCAAGAGCCTTTCTCAAGCCATTCAAACAGTGAAATGGTGGCCATATTTAAATACAACAGGTGATCACATGACAAATTGGGATACTCCCACCATTTTTGTATAACTGTGATATAATGCATATTACATAGTCAAATTACATATCGTGAACATTAAACATAGTGCACAATGTAAAATACATGTATATGTATGTGATAGACATTAAAATTGTGTTATATATAACAAACAGCTTTATTAGTGACACAGATTAGTCCAGCCATTGGTCTTGTCTGTGTAAAGGTGCTCAAGTGCTTCTGTGTTGACAGCAATGCTTCCCAGTTGTTTCCACGTGTCGACCTTCCCTGATCAGCAACAATGTACTCCGATACATGTAAAAAAATTTCTTTGAAAAAATTTTTTTGAAAAAAAATTTTTTTTGAAAAAAGGAAAAAAAGGAAGAAAAATGCTACATGGAACGCAAGCTGAGCGCCAAAATGTGCGCATAAAAAATATGTCGCACGGTGGGACACACACTATGCGCCTGGTTCTGCGCATGTGTATTATGCCCCAGCAAGAGCGTCTGGTGCTATGGAAACCAAAAATGAAAATTTATCAGATAAAACATAGATGATTCTGGAATGCAATATTCATGCAATTTACATAAAGGAAAAGTCCACGATGTGTCAGCCATAAATCAGGACCAATTGGCTGTGATAACAACCATGTTGGATGCACGTTGATATTGATTCACCAACGATTGTATAACTCGCAAATATAAGGGACGACCTTGCTGAATATACCCCTAATAATAAACGGGGCAGACGGCATCATCAATCCCCTAAGTTTTTGACTGTACTTGTATAAAAGACAGTGTGGTCCCTGGCTAGACACACCAACCGTAACCTATGAAAGAACAACAATATACAAAATATAAGGGAATGGATGGAAATACGTTTGGAAAAATTTCTTTGAAAAAATTTTTTTGAAAAAAAATTTTTTTTGAAAAAAGGAAAAAAAGGAAGAAAAATGCTACATGGAACGCAAGCTGAGCGCCAAAATGTGCGCATAAAAAATATGTCGCACGGTGGGACACACACTATGCGCCTGGTTCTGCGCATGTGTATTATGCCCCAGCAAGAGCGTATGGTGCTATGGAAACCAAAAATGAAAATTTATCAGATAAAACATAGATGATTCTGAAATGCAATATTCATGCAATTTTTTTTCTTTTAGAATATGAGCCTATCCCAGATGTCTCCTCGTGGAAGCCTCCCTACACAACTCCCAAAATATTCTTTTGTCATTTGGTGCTTCAAGAGCGCAAATTGATGCGCCGTTCATGCAATTGTCAAGTGCTATGGTAAACGTATTTCCATCCATTCCCTTATATTTTGTATATTGTTGTTCTTTCATAGGTTACGGTTGGTGTGTCTAGCCAGGGACCACACTGTCTTTTATACAAGTACAGTCAAAAACTTAGGGGATTGATGATGCCGTCTGCCCCGTTTATTATTAGGGGTATATTCAGCAAGGTCGTCCCTTATATTTGCGAGTTATACAATCGTTGGTGAATCAATATCAACGTGCATCCAACATGGTTGTTATCACAGCCAATTGGTCCTGATTTATGGCTGACACATCGTGGACTTTTCCTTTATGTAAATTGCATGAATATTGCATTTCAGAATCATCTATGTTTTATCTGATAAATTTTCATTTTTGGTTTCCATAGCACCATACGCTCTTGCTGGGGCATAATACACATGCGCAGAACCAGGCGCATAGTGTGTGTCCCACCGTGCGACATATTTTTTATGCGCACATTTTGGCGCTCAGCTTGCGTTCCATGTAGCATTTTTCTTCCTTTTTTTCCTTTTTTCAAAAAAAATTTTTTTTCAAAAAAATTTTTTCAAAGAAAATTTTTTTACATGTATCGGAGTACATTGTTGCTGATCAGGGAAGGTCGACACGTGGAAACAACTGGGAAGCATTGCTGTCAACACAGAAGCACTTGAGCACCTTTACACAGACAAGACCAATGGCTGGACTAATCTGTGTCACTAATAAAGCTGTTTGTTATATATAACACAATTTTAATGTCTATCACATACATATACATGTATTTTACATTGTGCACTATGTTTAATGTTCACGATATGTAATTTGACTATGTAATATGCATTATATCACAGTTATACAAAAATGGTGGGAGTATCCCAATTTGTCATGTGATCACCTGTTGTATTTAAATATGGCCACCATTTCACTGTTTGAATGGCTTGAGAAAGGCTCTTGCAGAGCCGAAACGTCGCTGTCACAGTTGCTCACTATGGAATAAAGACACTTTTTTACTTTTATCTACAACGGAGTGCTGCCCGCTTTCTTTATACTATTACTGGAGGACCTGAGGCCCGGTCCTGGGTTGCCTGCACCCAATTTTCTTTTTCTCTGAAGGTTTGTGCTGCTTGGACTTTCTTTTTGTATTTTTTGGCTGCTAAAAGCGTGCACCCTAGAACTTTTTTCTTTGTTTTCTTCGGTTTCATCACAATGGAACAGTCTACCCACAGCAATGGGTTCCAGAGTTTTGCCTACACTGATGCGGACGGCGAAAGGATCCTACATGGCCTAACAGGTGATTCCACTTTCCTCACTACGCCTGGAACGGCTGAACTCAAACGTAAATTTGAAAATGAATCTAAAAGACTCACCAGCTTACAGTTGCATCTCATCACATTAAGTGAGTATTATAAACATCACATGATACCGAGAGGCATGCGGTCTCGAGTCTCGCCCACACTTTTTGCGCAAGATAAAGAATTTTGCATGAAATTTGCTCAAATTTCCAATAAATATGCCATGGATTTAATTTTACTGAATATTGAATTTCTAAAAAGGGAGATCACTGCATTGGAAACTAATCTTCCTGAGATGGACACACAATTGAAGTCGATTTTGACCACAGATGAGTATAACGATTTTTTGGCTACGGTTCAGACGCATGTGAAAACTGGCAAATCTGAACAAGAACTTACCAAGCGTAATAAATGGATACGTGACATTGAGGATTACAAAAGTGAACATATTTACAATTGGCAATCTGAACACCTCCCTCCCAAACAAAGGGATAACATCAAATATAGAGGAAAAACCGCCCATACCAGATCCACTTCAGGTTCACAGAACAAACAACGCAAGGATCAATCTACCCCTTTTTTAGGGACCCCCAAGACCGCACATACCCAGGACGTACCCGAACAAGACGGGGAGGACGTAAACACCACAGGTCCAAGAAATTCCATCCCACCGAGGTCGAGTCAACCAGCACCCAAAATGGCACTACGCAAAAGGACTTAAATGAACTGGTGGTAAATATTTCTTCCAAAATTCTAACTGTTGACCAAATGAGTGTATTATCTAAGGGATTGTCATACTGCATAACTTCACACCCAGATTGGTTCCAAATTGAGGTTGATATCCAGAAATTTATTCGTAGTATTAAATTGAAACACTTTTTTCACACACAAACTTTCACACCAGGACAGAGGTCGTCTGAACTTAATCTCAGACAGTTCCAATTACGTAACAAAAGTACATTCATTCCTGACATTGAAATGCCACATATTGAGGCTTTTGCTTCTGCTGTTCAAATGGATATAGCAACACTACGTGACACCACTAAAGACATGCCACTGAGTCACCCAAATTTAACCAGTGGTGAGGTCTCTGCTATGTGTGAGCTGGCCCGTGACGGCGACATCACCGTCAAATCGGCTGATAAGGGCGGTGCTGTCGTCGTCATGGATACCAGCTCGTATGTAGCGGAGATCAACCGACAACTGGCTGACTCCAAAGTATACCAAAAAATTTCATGTGATCCCAAATTCTCTCTCATAAGGAAACTCAGATCCATTTTAGATGAAGCATTAGCACATCAGATTATTGATGATGATATGCATAGATTTCTGCTTATTGAAAACCCTGTCACACCGGTGTTATATACATTACCAAAAATTCATAAAGATCTACTACATCCACCGGGTAGACCAATTGTCTCCGGCACCAATTCTATTTTCTCTAATGTTGCAACTTTTTTGGACAGGGCACTCAATGACCTATCAACCTCAGGCGCTTCATTCATACGAGACACCACTGATTTTATCAATAAGCTGAATAGTGTTGATATTACTTCTTTTGATAACATCCTACTTGTTTCCTTTGATGTGGTATCTCTATATACTTCTATTGATCATCAGAGAGGTTTGAATGCAGTTGACAAATTATTGAAGACTAAGATGTTTACCCCTAACGCGCAAGATTTTGTTCTCAGATTGTTGGAATTTGTCCTTACGAACAATTATTTTCTCTTTGGAGATGATTTCTTTGTACAACGCATGGGGGTTGCCATGGGTGCCAACATGGCACCAACCTATGCAAACATTGTAATGAGGGTACTGGAGGAAGATGTCGTCTATGCCTCCCCACTTTTTCGGTTTTGCCTAAGGTGGTGGAGGTACATAGACGACGTCTTCCTCCTGTGGACAGGCACTAAACAACAACTAGAATTGTTTCATGATTTTGTGAACACCATTGATGAGTCAATTAAATTCACGGTAGTTTCCTCTGAAACGCAACTACAGTTCTTGGATGTCACAGTATCCATCAGTAACAACACACTCGAGACTGATATATTCACGAAGCCAACGGACAGGAATACTCTGGTCCGCTACGAGAGTAGCCATCCCCGCAAAACTATCAACTCGTTGCCCTATAGTCAATTGTTAAGAGTAATAAGAATTACCAGTGAACCACAAAAACTTCAGACAAACTTACAGACAATGACTGACAAATTCAGGAAACGAGGTTACCCTAAGCACATCATTGAGATGAACCTACATAAAGCAAACACCAAGAATAGGGGGGAGCTACTTTCTACAAATAGCACACAAAAACGACAAGATAGAATACCTTTTGTTACCACCTATAATACCCAGAGCCATAACATCGCTAGAATAATCAATAAACATTGGTCTAAACTAACAGGTTGCAATAAAATTGCGCCTGAATTCCAAGTTCCACCATTAATGTCCTACAGGAATGCTCAAAAGGTCAAGGATAGAATAGTTAGAGCAGACATTGGTCCACGCAGAAGCAGCATACAACCAGGCATACTGGGCAAACTTAAGAAGGGTTGTTTTCCATGTTGCAAGTGTATCAATTGCAAATATATGACTAAAGGTTCCTTTTTCGAACATAAAGGCAAACGTTATGACATTAAACATTACCTGACATGTGATAGCTCTTTTGTGATCTATATTTTAAGTTGCCCATGTGGGCTATTATATGTGGGAGAAACGACACTTGAATTTAAGACGCGCCTCAACCAACACAGATACACGATACGATCCAACCGCAAAGATCTCCCGGTACCGAAACACTTTTCAGAAGCTGGACATCTAGAGAAACATCTCAGTTTCCGTCTCATCGATCACGTGCCACTTCCTAGACGTGGTGGTGATAGAGTAGCTATTCTAAAAAAGCGTGAGTTACATTGGATCTATACCCTTGACACACTGAGACCACAGGGTCTCAATGTGGATTTTAAACTTTGGTCCCTATGATCCTGTTGATCCAGCTGTAGTTCCTTTTCTATAGTCCATCATCAGAGTAGCAATGAGTAACTTTCTGTGATATAACAATTTTGACATTATATGTCTTTTTTTTCTTCTTTTAGAATATGAGCCTATCCCAGATGTCTCCTCGTGGAAGCCTCCCTACACAACTCCTAAAATATTCTTTTGTCATTTGGTGCTTCAAGAGCGCAAATCGATGCGCCGTTCATGCAATTGTCAAGTGCTATGGTAAACGTATTTCCATCCATTTCCCTATATTTTGTATATTGTTGTTCTTTCATAGGTTACGGTTGGTGTGTCTAGCCAGGGACCACACTGTCTTTTATACAAGTACAGTCAAAAACTTAGGGGATTGATGATGCCGTCTGCCCCGTTTATTATTAGGGGTATATTCAGCAAGGTCGTCCCTTATATTTGCGAGTTATACAATCGTTGGTGAATCAATATCAACGTGCATCCAACATGGTTGTTATCACAGCCAATTGGTCCTGATTTATGGCTGACACATCGTGGACTTTTCCTTTATGTAAATTGCATGAATATTGCATTCCAGAATTATCTATGTTGTATCTGATAATTTTTCATTTTTTGGTTTCCATAGCACCAGACGCTCTTGCTGGGGCATAATACACATGCGCAGAACCAGGCGCATAGTGTGTGTCCCACCGTGCGACATATTTTTTATGCGCACATTTTGGCGCTCAGCTTGCGTTCCATGGAGCATTTTTCTTCCTTTTTTCTTCCTTTTTTCAAAAAAAATTTTTTTTCTTCCTTTTTTTAAAAAAAATTTTTTTTCTTTTTTCAAAAAAATTTTTTTATATGTATCGGAGAACATTGTTGCTGATCAGGGAAGGTCGACACGTGGAAACAGCTGGGAAGCATTGCTGTCAACACAGAAGCACTTGAGCACCTTTACACAGACAAGACCAATGGCTGGACTAATCTGTGTCACTAATAAAGCTGTTTGTTATATATAACACAATTTTAACGTCTATCACATACATATACATGTATTTTACATTGTGCACTATGTTTAATGTTCACGATATGTAATTTGACTATGTAATAAGCATTATATCACAGTTATACAAAAATGGTGGGAGTATCCCAATTTGTCATGTGATCACCTGTTGTATTTAAATATGGCCACCATTTCACTGTTTGAATGGCTTGAGAAAGGCTCTTGCAGAGCCGAAACGTCGCTGTCACAGTTGCTCACTATGGAATAAAGACACTTTTTTACTTTTATCTACAACGGAGTGCTGCCCGCTTTCTTTATACTATTACTGGAGGACCTGAGGCCCGGTCCTGGGTTGCCTGCACCCAATTTTCTTTTTCTCTGAAGGTTTGTGCTGCTTGGACTTTCTTTTTGTAGATAGATAGATAGATATGAGATAGATAGGAGATAGATCGATAGATAGGAGATAGATAGATAGATAGGAGATAGATAGATAGATAGATAGGAGATAGATAGATAGATAGGAGATAGATAGATAGGAGATAGATAGATAGATAGATAGATAGATAGATAGATAGGAGATAGATAGATAGATAGATAGATAGGAGATAGATAGATAGATAGGAGATAGATAGATAGATAGATAGGAGATAGATAGATAGATAGATAGGAGATAGATAGGAGATAGATAGATAGATAGATAGGAGATAGATAGATAGGAGATAGATAGATAGATAGATAGATAGATAGATAGATAGGAGATAGATAGGAGATAGATAGATAGATAGATAGATATATAGGAGATAGATAGATAGATAGATAGATAGGAGATAGATAGATAGGAGATAGATAGATAGGAGATAGATAGATAGATAGGAGATAGATAGATAGATAGATATGAGATAGATAGATAGATAATTTATCGCTTGCACTGAAGTTTTCGCTGTCTTCTCACTTTGCATATTAATAACTTCCCATCAGGGTCGTATTAACTTTCCAGCCATTTTCCAGTGACAGGGAACCTTTGAGGGTCCGCGCTGGCCCGGGGCGATGTGTTAGTAGCCAATAATTCCGTGTTATTTTGCCCATCGTAAAAGAGAAAGGGAGATTGCGCCCGTGTCCGGAGGCGGATTGTATTTTATGTGGCTGTATAGGGGCCCCGGGGGACGGATTCTTACACCGTCAGATGATGGGCCGGGAAGTTCTGCTGAGTTCAGGACGGGGCCGGTACCCAGGTGCTCCACCGCCCCCCCCTGCACTATTTTTAGGCTTTCCTGTTAGTTTAACCCCTTTGTTGTCTATGGGGGGCTGTAATTCTCTCTGACCCTCAGGTTCACAATGTTTTTTTAATTAGCTTGAAGTTGTAAATCTGGAAGGTTAATAGGTTATTCAGGGAGACATAGACGGGTATAGGACATCTATAGGATACAGAGCGTATAGTATATAGGACATCTATAGGACACAGAGCGTATAGTATATAGGACATCTATAGGACACAGAGCGTATAGTATATAGGACATCTATAGGATACAGAGCGTATAGTATATAGGACATCTATAGGATACAGAGCGTATAGTATATAGGACATCTATAGGATGTAGAGCGTATAGTATATAGGACATCTATAGGATGCAGAGCGTATAGTATATAGGACATCTATAGGATACAGAGCGTACAGTATATAGGACATCTATAGGATACAGAGCGTATAGTATATAGGACATCTATAGGATGCACAGCGTATAGTATACAGGACATCTATAGGATGCAGAGCGTATAGTATATAGGACATCTATAGGATACAGAGCGTATAGTATATAGGACATCTATAGGATACAGAGTGTATAGTATATAGGACATCTATAGGATGCACAGCGTATAGTATACAGGACATCTATAGGATGCAGAGCGTATAGTATATAGGACATCTATAGGATACAGAGCGTATAGTATATAGGACATCTATAGGATACAGAGCGTATAGTATATAGGACATCTATAGGATGCAGAGCGTATAGTATATAGGACATCTATAGGACACAGAGCGTATAGTATATAGGACATCTATAGGATGTAGAGCATATAGTATATAGGACATCTATAGGATGCAGAGCGTATAGTATATAGGACATCTATAGGATACAGAGCGTACAGTATATAGGACATCTATAGGATGCAGAGCGTATAGTATATAGGACATCTATAGGACACAGAGCGTATAGTATATAGGACAGCTATAGGATGCAGAGCGTATAGTATATAGGACATTTATAGAATGCAGAGCGTATAGTATATAGGACATCTATAGGATGCAGAGCGTATAGTATACAGGACATCTATAGGATACAGAGCGTATAGTATACAGGACATCTATAGGATGCAGAGCGTATAGTATATAGGACATCTATAGGATGCAGAGCGT
Source organism: Engystomops pustulosus (assembly GCF_040894005.1). Lineage (NCBI taxonomy): Eukaryota > Metazoa > Chordata > Amphibia > Anura > Leptodactylidae > Engystomops > Engystomops pustulosus. The sequence continues at coordinate 96,742,698 of NC_092420.1, read as the reverse complement.
ATAGTATATAGGACATCTATAGGATACAGAGCGTATAGTATATAGGACATCTATAGGATACAGAGAGTACAGTATATAGGACATCTATAGGATGCACAGTGTATAGTATAAAGGACATCTATAGGATACAGAGCGTATAGTATATAGGACATCTATAGAACGCAGAGCATATAGTATATAGGACATCTATAGGACGCAGAGCATATAATATATAGGACATCTATAGGACGCAGAGCATATAGTATATAGGACATCTATAGGATGCAGAGCGTACAGTATATAGGACATCTATAGGATGCAGAGCATATAGTATATAGGACATCTATAGGATGCAGAGCGTATAGTATACAGGACATCTATAGGATGCAGAGCATATAGTATATATGACATCTATAGGATACAGAGCGTATAGTATGTGGGGCATCTATAGAATACAGAGCGTATAGTATATAGGACATATATAGGATGCAGAGCGTATAGTATATAGGACATCTATAGGATGCACAGCGTATAGTATATAGGACATCTATAGGATGCAGAGCATATAGTATATAGGACATCTATAGGACGCAGAGCATATAGTATATAGGACATCTTTAGGATACAGAGCATATAGTATATAGGACATCTATAGGACGCAGAGCGTATAGTATATAGGACATCTATAGGACGCAGAGCATATAGTATATAGGACATCTATAGGATGCAGAGCGTATAGTATATAGGACATCTATAGGACACAGAGTGTATAGTACATAGGACAGCTATAGGATGCAGAGCGTATAGTACATAGGACATCTATAGGACGCAGAGCATATAGTATATAGGACATCTATAGGATGCAGAGCGTATAGTATATAGGACATCTATAGGACACAGAGCGTATAGTATATAGGACAGCTATAGGATGCAGAGCGTATAGTATATAGGACATCTATAGGACGCAGAGCATATAGTATATAGGACATCTATAGGATGCAGAGCGTATAGTATATAGGACATCTATAGGACGCAGAGCGTATAGTATACAGGACATCTATAGGATGCAGAGCGTATAGTATACAGGACATCTATAGGACGCAGAGAGTATAGTATATAGGACATCTATAGGACACAGAGCGTATAATATATAGGACAGCTATAGGACGCAGAGCGTATAGTATACAGGACATCTATAGGATACAGAGCGTATAGTATATAGGACATCTATAGGATACAGAGCGTATAGTATATAGGACATCTATAGGATACAGAGCGTATAGTATATAGGACATCTATAGGATACAGAGCGTATAGTATATAGGACATCTATAGGATACAGAGCGTATAGTATATAGGACATCTATAGGATACAGAGCGTATAGTATATAGGACATCTATAGGACACAGAGCGTATAGTATATAGGACAGCTATAGGACGCAGAGCATATAGTATACAGGACATCTATAGGATGCACAGCGTATAGTATATAGGACATCTATAGGATACAGAGCGTATAGTATATAGGACATCTATAGGATGCAGAGCGTATAGTACATAGGACATCTTTAGGATACAGAGCGTATAGTATATAGGACATCTATAGGACGCAGAGCGTATAGTATATAGGACAGCTATAGGACGCAGAACGGATAGTATATAGGACATCTATAGGATGCACAGCGTATAGTATATAGGACATCTTTAGGATACAGAGCGTATAGTATACAGGACATCTATAGGATACAGAGCGTATAGTATATAGGACATCTATAGGATACAGAGCGTATAGTATATAGGACATCTATAGGATGTAGAGCATATAGTATATAGGACATCTATAGGATGCAGAGCGTATAGTATATAGGACATCTATAGGATACAGAGCGTACAGTATATAGGACATCTATAGGATACAGAGTGTATAGTATATAGGACATCTATAGGATGCACAGCGTATAGTATATAGGACATCTATAGGATACAGAGCGTATAGTATATAGGACATCTATAGGATACAGAGCGTATAGTATATAGGACATCTATAGGATGCAGAGCGTATAGTATATAGGACATCTATAGGACACAGAGCGTATAGTATATAGGACAGCTATAGGACGCAGAGCGTATAGTATATAGGACATTTATAGAATGCAGAGCGTATAGTATATAGGACATCTATAGGATGCAGAGCGTATAGTATATAGGACATCTATAGGATACAGAGCGTATAGTATACAGGACATCTATAGGATACAGAGCGTATAGTATATAGGACATCTATAGGATGCAGAGCGTATAGTATATAGGACATCTATAGGATGCAGAGCGTATAGTATATAGGACATCTATAGGATGCAGAGCGTATAGTATATAGGACATCTATAGGATACAGAGAGTACAGTATATAGGACATCTATAGGATGCACAGTGTATAGTATAAAGGACATCTATAGGATACAGAGCGTATAGTATATAGGACATCTATAGAACGCAGAGCATATAGTATATAGGACATCTATAGGACGCAGAGCATATAATATATAGGACATCTATAGGACGCAGAGCATATAGTATACAGGACATCTATAGGATGCAGAGCGTATAGTATACAGGACATCTATACAATGCAGAGCATATAGTATATATGACATCTATAGGATACAGAGCGTATAGTATGTGGGGCATCTATAGAATACAGAGCATATAGTATATAGGACATCTATAGGATGCAGAGCGTATAGTATATAGGACATCTATAGGATGCACAGCGTATAGTATATAGGACATCTATAGGATGCAGAGCATATAGTATATAGGACATCTATAGGATGCAGAGCATATAGTATATAGGACATCTTTAGGATACAGAGCATATAGTATATAGGACATCTATAGGACGCAGAGCGTATAGTATATAGGACAGCTATAGGACGCAGAGCGTATAGTATATAGGACATCTATAGGACGCAGAGCATATAGTATATAGGACATCTATAGGATGCAGAGCGTATAGTATATAGGACATCTATAGGACACAGAGCGTATAGTATATAGGACAGCTATAGGATGCAGAGCGTATAGTATATAGGACATCTATAGGACGCAGAGCATATAGTATATAGGACATCTATAGGATGCAGAGCGTATAGTATATAGGACATCTATAGGACGCAGAGCGTATAGTATACAGGACATCTATAGGATGCAGAGCGTATAGTATACAGGACATCTATAGGACGCAGAGCGTATAGTATATAGGACATCTATAGGACACAGAGCGTATAATATATAGGACAGCTATAGGACGCAGAGCGTATAGTATACAGGACATCTATAGGATACAGAGCGTATAGTATATAGGACATCTATAGGATACAGAGCGTATAGTATATAGGACATCTATAGGATACAGAGCGTATAGTATATAGGACATCTATAGGATACAGAGCGTATAGTATATAGGACATCTATAGGATACAGAGCGTATAGTATATAGGACATCTATAGGACACAGAGCGTATAGTATATAGGACAGCTATAGAACGCAGAGCGTATAGTATACAGGACATCTATAGGATGCACAGCGTATAGTATATAGGACATCTATAGGATACAGAGCGTATAGTATATAGGACATCTATAGGATGCAGAGCGTATAGTACATAGGACATCTTTAGGATACAGAGCGTATAGTATATAGGACATCTATAGGATGCAGAGCGTATAGTATATAGGACAGCTATAGGACGCAGAACGTATAGTATATAGGACATCTATAGGATGCACAGCGTATAGTATATAGGACATCTTTAGGATACAGAGCGTATAGTATACAGGACATCTATAGGATACAGAGCGTATAGTATACAGGACATCTATAGGATGCAGAGCGTATAGTATATAGGACATCTATAGGATACAGAGCGTATAGTATATAGGACATCTATAGGATGCAGAGCGTATAGTATATAGAACATCTGTAGGATGCAGAGCGTATATATTATATAGGACATCTATACAATGCAGAGCATATAGTATATAGGACATCTATACAATGCAGAGTGTGTAGTATATAGGGCATCTATAGGATACAGAGCGTATAGTATATAGGACATCTATAGGATGCAGAGCGTATAGTATATAGGACATCTATAGGACACAGAGCGTATAGTATATAGGACAGCTATAGGACGCAGAGCGTATAGTATATAGGACATTTATAGAATGCAGAGCGTATAGTATATAGGACATCTATAGGATGCAGAGCGTATAGTATATAGGACATCTATAGGTTGCACAGCGTTTAGTATATAGGACATCTATAGGATGCACAGCTTATAGTATATAGGACATCTATAGGACACAGAGCGTATAGTATATAGGACAGCTATAGGACGCAGAGCGTATAGTATATAGGACATTTATAGAATGCAGAGCGTATAGTATATAGGACATCTTTAGGATACAGAGCGTATAGTATATAGGACATCTATACAATGCAGAGCGTATATATTATATAGGACATCTATAGGATACAGAGCGTATAGTATATAGGACATCTTTAGGATACAGAGCATATAGTATATAGGACATCTTTAGGATACAGAGCGTATAGTATATAGGACATCTTTAGGATACAGAGCGTATAGTATATAGGACATCTATAGGATGCAGAGCATATAGTATATTGGACATCTATAGGATACAGAGCGTATAGTATATAGGACATTTATAGGATACAGAGCGTATAGTATATAGGACATCTATAGGATACAGAGCGTATAGTATATAGTACATCTATAGGATACAGAGCGTATAGTATATAGGACATCTATAGGATGCACAGCGTATAGTATATTGAACATCAATAGGATGCAGAGCGTATAGTATATAGGACATCTATAGGATGCAGAGCTTGTAGTATATAGGACATCTATAGGATACAGAGCGTATAGTATATAGGACATTTATCGGATACAGAGCGTATAGTATATAGGACATCTATAGGATGCAGAGCGTATAGTATATAGGACATCTATAGGATGCAGAGCGTATAGTATATAGGACATCTATAGGATACAGAGCGTATAGTATACAGGACATCTATAGGATGCAGAGCGTATAGTATATAGAACATCTATAGGACGCAGAGCGTATAGTATATAGGACATCTATAGGATGCACAGCGTATAGTATATAGGACATCTATAGGATACAGAGCGTATAGTATATAGGACATTTATAGGATACAGAGCGTATAGTATATAGGACATCTATAGATTGCAGAGCATATAGTATATAGGACATCTATAGGATGCAGAGGATATAATATATAGGACATCTATAGGACACAGAGCGTATAGTATATAGGACATCTATAGGATGCAGAGCATATAGTATATAGGACATCTATAGGATACAAAGCGTACAGTATATAGGACATATATAGATTGCAGAGCATATAGTATATAGGACATCTATAGGATGCAGAGCATATAGTATATAGGACATCTATAGAATACAGAGCGTATAGTATATAGGACATCTATAGATTGCAGAGCATATAGTATATAGGAAATCTATAGGATACAGAGCGTATAGTATATAGGAAATCTATAGGATACAGAGCGTATAGTATATAGGACATCTATAGGATACAGAGCGTATAGTATATAGGACATCTATAGGATGCAGAGCGTATAGTATATAGGACATCTATAGGATGCAGAGCGTATAGTATATAGGACAGCTATAGGATACAGAGCGTATAGTATATAAGACATCTAAAGGATACAGAGCGTATAGTATATAGGACATCTATAGGATGCAGAGCGTATAGTATATAGGACATCTATAGGATGCAGAGCGTATAGTATATAGGACATCTAAAGGATACAGAGCGTATAGTATATAGGACATCTATAGGATACAGAGCGTATAGTATATAGGACATCTATAGGATGCAGAGCGTATAGTATATAGGACATCTATAGGATGCAGAGCGTATAGTATATAGGACATCTATAGGATGCAGAGCGTATAGTATATAGGACATCTATAGGATGCAGAGCGTATAGTATATAGGACATCTATAGGATGCAGAGCGATAGTATATAGGACATCTAAAGGATACAGAGCGTATAGTATACAGGACATCTATAGGACACAGAGCGTATAGTATATAGGACATCTATAGGATACAGAGCGTATAGTATATAGGACATCTATAGGATGCAGAGCGTATAGTATATAGGACATCTATAGGATGCAGAGCGTATAGTATATAGGACATCTATAGGATACAGAGCGTATAGTATATAGGACATCTATAGGATGCAGAGTGTATAGTATATAGGACATCTATAGGATACAGAGCGTATAGTATATAGGACATCTATAGGATACAGAGCGTATAGTATATAGGACATCTATAGGATACAGAGCGTATAGTATATAGGACATCTATAGGATACAGAGCGTATAGTATATAGGACATCTATAGGATGCAGAGCGTATAGTATTGCTGTTTTAGGGCTAATTCTTTTGTGACTTACAACTTTTAGAAATTTTAATCCACCCAACATTCAAATTTTCTAAAGAGGCTACTGGGGTGTGGAGTAGGCGGAGCTGAGGCTACACGGTTCAGCTACTCCACGCCCCAGTAGCCTCTTGCATTCCACCTATCTTGATATCTTGAGGAGCTGCGCGCACTCGTCTGACAAGCTGGGTTCTACGCATGCGCAGAACGCAGCCCACCGGCTCCGCAGTCTCGGCTCTGAAGCCGGTTCTGCAGTTCAAGATGTCAGGATAGTTGGACGCAAGAGGCTACTGGGCCGTGGAGTAGCCGCATGGTGAAGCCTCAGCTCCGGCTACACCACACCCCAGTAGCCTCTTTAGAAAATTTGAATATTGGGGGAATTAAAATTTATAAAAGTTATGGGTCACAAAAGAATTAGCCCTAAAAAGGGCAATACTACTCTACATTATAGGAACCTGCCACCGGATCTACCTTAATCGGTATATCCGTGGTGGTAGGTTTCCTTTAAGGATTTTGCTAGTCTTCTTTTTCGTGTTTTTTATCATTCTTTTTCTTTTTGTTCATTTATCTCTAATATTATTGTCCTGTCCTCTCTGTCTGTGAATGTCCCGACTGTGGGACTAATAAAGGATTTTCTTATCTCGAAGTGATCTATTTAGTGATTTTTTTGCCCCATTGTTTTGTGTCATTTTGGTTTTATCATAAGAGTTTGGGGGGGGGGGGGGGGAGCTGTTTTATTACTGTCTATGGGAATGAAGTGGTGAAAAGTGGTACTGCGGGTGATATACATAGCAATATATCAATCTTATAATATAAAAAATGATGCGCATGCGCGGGGTTCACTATGTATCAAAGGGGTTCTGCTACTTTGTACACAGGATGATCCATCAATGTCTTATTGATGAGGATTTGGGAAATGCTGGGGCGGAAGGGTTCAGTTCTGTGCACCCTCAGCTGTGATTGGCTCAGCTCACCTCTCTCCGCAGGGGTGGGGTCAGATGAAGGCGGGCTCATTCATATGTTTTATTTTAAAAACCCATCTCCCCAAACAGAGCAGGAACAAGCCAAAGGGGCAGAGTCCACAGGTGATGTCCCTTGGAGCCAGTGATCTTTGGGCCTCTTGTTACCCAAATTCCCAACAATCAAGACTTTTGACATGACAATAGTTTAATGAAAGGGGCAGAACTTGTGCTGTAGCTTATTCTGTAACATCTGCTGTAGTTTTTAGGAACAGAACTGATGGAGAACAAGTGACAATAAGTTGTAAGATTCAGAAAAGTCTATAGAGAGGGAAGAGGGATGGGGGAGAGGGAGCGGCGCGAGAGAGGTCAGTACTTCTCTATAAGGAGTGATAGAGGAGAGACACAGCCACAGAAAAAAGTCTGTTGTAGCTAATATTCAGCTTCTATCTCACCCCAAGTACTTTTTTTCTCATCAGTACATGTCTCTGCTTCTCTTTAATGTCCTATTTGACTGTGCTGATGCTTCTGTGTGATAGAGGAAAGATACATACACAATCGAAATCTGTCACAGCTAATATTAAGCTTCTATCTTACCCCAAGTGCTTTATTAACATGAGTACAGGTCAGTACTTCTCTGTAATGTCCTATATGACCCTGCTGACACTTCCGACTGATAGAAGAGAGACACAGGGACAGACAAAGGCTGCTGGAGAGAAGAGAAAACTACTATCTCACCCCAAGTGCTTTATTCCCATCAGTACAGGTCAATGCTTCTCTTTATTATCTTATTTGACCCTGCTTATGCTTCCGAGTGATAGATGAGAGATACATACACAATCGAAATCTGTCACAGCTAATATTAAGCTTCTATTTTACCCCAAGTGCTTTATTAACATGAGTACAGTTCAGTACTTCTCTGTAATGTCCTATATGACCCTGCTGACACTTTTGACTGATAGTGGAGAGACACAGAGGGACAGAGAGAGGCTGCTGGAGATAAGAGAAAACTACTATTTCACCCCAAGTGCTTTATTAACATGATTACAGGTCAGTACTCCTCTGTAATGTCCTATATGACCCTGCTGACGCTTCTGAGTGATAGAGGAGAGACACAATGAAAGACTGAGGCTGCTGGAGATAAGAGAAAGCTACTATCTCACCCCAAGTGCTTTATTCCCATCAGTACCACTCAGTACTTCAATAATTTCCCCTTTGGGATTATTAAAGTCTTATCTTACATCCCTATTATGTTCGATATGATACTGGAGGTAATACAAAGTTTTCTATCTCACCCCAAGTGGTTTAATTAAATCAGTTCAGGTCAATACTTCATGATAAAGTATAATTCTGCTGATCCTGCTGAATGAGTGATTTATGGAGCAGATTCTCCTCTACTTTCTGTGTGCAGTGTATGGGAGACATCATAGTAGCCGGTCTCCGGCCTCCGGCTCTGAGACACCTGAGAATTACAGACAGCGCCTGCGGAGGGGAAAAGCTACACACTGCAGAGTACAAGTCATATAATGGATGTAGTGTTGCCCCTCATGGTCACACGATGGATTAGGGATCTTTGTACGATGTGTCAGAGGTTATGCCGATTGCCCTTAGTGGTGGTAAGAGGCAGAGCCAGTGATTGGTGGAGTGTAGCGGCACAGTGAGCGCAGCCCTGTCCTGCTCTTGTTGTGTGAGAGTTATGATCGATGGTCTCCCGGCAGTTAGTTTTAAGATCATTAAATGCGCCTCATTCCCATATATTTGCAGAAGATTACGGCATCATCTAAATTGACCCTGAAGGAAGATTTCATTAATGTCTCGAGCTCGCGAGTAAAACTGCAAAAATCCATCTCCTCAATTCTTAATGGATCCGGGATGTTTCTAACTTTCTGGTTAATTACAAAGCAAAATGACTCTGAAGTCCTAGGAAAAATGTCCTGCGCCATCCATCATCCAGCACCGGAGACTCTCACGGGCCGCTGCGTTACAGGAACGGGAAAAATATGTGCCCCCCCCCCCATTCACATCCGTACGGACAGCGGTCATCAGCGCCAAAGTCATTGATTGTCATCAGCAGAGTCCAGGAGAAGGATTCCACGGAAATAATGTTATTCCAGTGATCCCACCAGTCACGCCCCCTTCATAACGTGGAGGTGACGTATGGGGGAAATAAGCCTGAACGGTCGCAGACTATGGGTAGTGCGCATGCGCGGGGCAGGAACACCCCACACCGACCCACTCCTCTACCAGCTGCAGTGACGGATTAAAATATAAAAAATGTCAACAGCAGATGCCACTTTTTAATGAAATGTCAGCAGTAGATGCCCCTTATATAAAATTTCCACAGCAGGTGCCCCCCTTTAGATAAATGTTCCCCCCCCCCCTTTTTAAAGGGGGTTTCCCATGAATGAAAGTTAGGCCCTGTCTATAGGATGGGGCCTAACTTGCTTATCAGTGGAGGTCTCAGTGATGAGACCCCCACAGATCACAAAAATGTGGGTTCTGATGTGGTTTTCAGTCAGACCCTTTGTTGCTCCGGGAGAGTAATGGAGCAGACGGCCGCGCATGACTCTATGGAGCTGACAGAGATCGGTGATCACGGCACTCGCCAATTTCCGTCGGCTCCATAGAGATGAATGGAGCAGAATGTTCATGCGCAGCCGTCTGCTCCATTACTCTCCCCAAGTGACAAGGGGTCAGACTGAGGTACGTGGGACCCTCATCACTGAGACCCCCATTGATTAGTAAGTTAGGCCCTAATCTGTGGAAAGGGTCTAACTTCAATTCGTGGGCAAATCCCTTTAATAGAGATAGATAGATAGATAGGAGAACTGTATCTATCTATCTATCTATCTATCTATCTCCTATCTATCTATCTATCTATCTATCTCCTATCTATCTATCTATCTATCTATCTCCTATCTATCTATCTATCTATCTCCTATCTATCTATCTATCTATCTATCTATCTATCTAACTATCTCCTATCTATCTATCTATCTATCTATCTATCTCCTATCTATCTATCTATCTATCTCCTATCTATCTCCTATCTATCTATCTAACTATCTCCTATCTATCTCCTATCTATCTCCTATCTATCTATCTATTTATCTATCTCCTATCTATCTATCTATCTATCTATCTATCTCCTATCTATCTATCTCCTATCTATCTCCTATCTATCTCTCTATCTATCTCCTATCTATCTCTCTATCTATCTCCTATCTATCTCTCTATCCATCTCCTATCTATCTCTCTATCCATCTCCTATCTATCTATCTATCTATCTCCTATCTATCTATCTATCTATCTATCTCCTATCTATCTATCTCCTATCTATCTATCTATCTATCTATCTATCTCCTATCTATCTATCTATCTCCTATCTATCTATCTATCTCCTATCTATCTATCTATCTATCTAACTCCTATCTATCTCATATCTATCTATCTCATATCTATCTATCTCTTATCTATCTCATATCTATCTATCTCATATGTATCTATCTATCTATCTATCTCCTATCTATCTATCTCCTATCTATCTATCTATCTATCTATCTATCTATCTCCTATCTATCTATCTATCTATCTCCTATCTATCTCATATCTATCTATCTATCTATCTATCTATCTCCTATCTATCTATCTATCTCCTATCTATCTCATATCTATCTATCTATCTATCTATCTATCTATCTCCTATCTATCTATCTATCTATCTATCTCCTATCTATCTATCTATCTATCTCCTATCTATCTATCTATCTATCTATCTATCTATCTATCTATCTATCTATCTCCTATCTATCTATCTATCTATCTATCTCCTATCTATCTCATATCTATCTATCTATCTATCTATCTATCTATCTATCTATCTCCTATCTATCTATCTATCTCCTATCTATCTCCTATCTATCTATCTATCTATCTATCTCCTATCTATCTCCTATCTATCTATCTATCTCCTATCTATCTATCTATCTATCTCCTATCTATCTATCTATCTATCTCCTATCTATCTATCTATCTATCTCATATCTATCTATCTATCTATCTATCTCCTATCTATCTCCTATCTATCTATCTCCTATCTATCTCCTATCTATCTATCTCCTATCTATCTATCATGCGTTTATAATCCCCATCATCTATTATATAAAATGTTCTAGTAAACACATCTTAGATCTCGTAACTTCTCGAATTTTTGCCGTTCAATGAAGTTTTATCTGAGATATTTCCCTCTCCCTCCATCCCGTGGCGTCTCCCTCCTGCAGTCCGGGGGGCGTCCAGTGCTACTTATAGGGATTGAGTTAAAATGTTAAAATTAAATTGCGTTTCTTGGTAAGTTAAATCTGTAAATGTAATGAACCTTAGAAGGGGAATGTTGCCTGCGGGCGTCCGCTGCTCCTCATCTCCCTGATATATGGCTTTACACTACAAGGTAGCATTGTCCTGCGCGCTAACCCTTTCTATGCCGGGGTCCTGCAGCCCTGCCCCCCATACCCTGTGGTCCTGTTCTACTCAAAGACATCATTTGCAGAGTCAGACATTGCAGCCACCGCTGGGCAGGGGTGTGGGGGGGTCTGCATCATACACAGCAATTCTGTGCAAGGGTCTTGGATTGGGAAAGGTGTAAAATGTCGGCACCGCAGGCGCTAAGCTCCATATATAACCCTGTGTTTTACGACCGTGTGTAGGAACGCGAAATAAACAGAGATGATACATTATATTGTGGAGATGAAATCGCTTGTATATGCACAATGCCCCCCCCCCCCCCCGGCCCGGAGGCAGGAAGCGGCTTCTCCGCCATAAACTCAAAGCTCACAATCCCAGATTCAAAACATCATCATTTGGGTTTCCGGAAAAAAAAAAAAAAGTTGCCCTGTGGATTTTCGTATTAAGGTCATAAAATCCTTATCGTCTTCTTTAGGTCACAAAAATGAGAAGGAAATATCTTATCTACTCGTCCAAACTAAGAAAACGGAAAAAAAAAATCCTTTAAAGGGGCTGGAAATGTTTTTTTGATATTTTACATTCCGTATTTTATCCACAATCATTTTATCATTTGACAAAAACTTTTAGATTTCAAAAAAATAGGGGAAAAAATTGCCAAAAAGTGACACCAAAAAATGTGACCACTTGTAATTCTTGCTTTAAGAAGTCATTGGGGCACATTTACTTACCCGGTCCATTCGCGATCCAGCGGCGCGTTCTCAGTCGAGGATTCGCGTCTTCCGGCGATTCACTAAGGTAGTGTGCCCGATGTCCACCCGGTGTCGCTGCTGCGCCGAGGTCCGCCGGAGTTCACCATCCTGTCCTGGGTGCAGGTAAGCGCGTGTCCAGCGACACATTTTTTAAAAAATTCTGCGGTTTTTCCGAATCCATCAGATTTTCCGATGGCTATGCCCCACGATTTCTGTCGCATACATGCCGGCGCCGATTCGCCACAATCCGATTGCGTGCACCAAAAACCCGGGGCAATTCTGGGAAAAATGGTGCAAATCGGTAAAATTCGGGAAACCCGACGAAAAATAGCGATTCGGGCCCTTAGTAAATGACCCCCATTATTTTATCTGGATTTCTGTATATGTACAGGTGGTCCCCTACTTAAGAACACTCGACTTACATACAACCCCTAGTTACAAACGGACCTCTGGATATTGGTAATTTCTTGTACTTTAGTCCTAGGCTACAATAATCAGCTGTAACAGTTATCACAGGCGTCTGTAATGAAGATTTATTATTAATTCTGGTTCTTATGACAACCCAACATTTATAAAATCCAATTGTCACAGAGACCTAAACATTTTTGTCTGGGGTTACAATGATAAAATATACAGTTCCGACTTACATACAAATTCAACTTAAGAACAAACCTATGGAACCGAGCCGGTTCATAACCCGGGGACTGCCTGTATATATAGAAAAATATATATACAAATCCCCGCTGTCCATTAAAGGCAACAAAAATGAGATGGAAATTTCTATTCTTGTCCAGAATAAGAAATCTGCATAAAAAAAATCAACACAATTAAGTTTCAGAAAGTTTATAAATATTTTTCCCTCTATTTTTAATCAGTGGTAACCATAGTGACAACAAAAACAGGATAACTGCAGCGCGGCAACTTCTGACCAGGTGTAGAATTGCGCCATAGGCTCCGCCTACACAGCTCGGCACCGCCCCTTCCCCGCCCATCAGCTGTAGTAGGGGGCGGAGAACTTGCAAATCTCAGCTCACGGCTTGTATGTCTGTTTTTCAGGGGTACAAGTCATGATGAATCCCCCATAAGGCCAAAGAAGCGTAGAGTTACTCATGGGCGGGGCCTGGAATGCTATCATCATGTATGTTATGAATGGAGGAAGCTCCAGCACCCATCAGATTCAATTCCACAAGTCTTTAGTTTCATCCAGGCATTAAAAATATACAATGTTTCCCTTCCTCATGAATCTTTATCTTGTGAGGAATCGAAACATTGTATATTTTTAATGCCTGGATGAAACTAAAGACTTGTGGAATTGAATCTGATGGGTGCTGGGTCTTCCTCCATTCATAATATTTGACTTTGGGTTCGAGCACCAGAGCCCTCAGCTCCGAGCATTGGCCGTACAAATAGGTCATATTCAAATTCAAAGAAGCTTTATTGGCAGGACCAACTACAAGTTAGCATTACCAAAGCAGTTATAAAATATTTGATTGTGGGGAATAAGGTGGGGTGCAGAGTCCTGGGGAACAGGGCAATGGGGGACATGGGGTGTGGGGAGTTATTATTAAATTGTGCACCCATTGTGGTCTCCTCTCCCCCAGCAGGATGGAGATCTTCCTCCTCCATGGAGCTGCAATCCATGAGGAGATCACTGCTGAGTGTTTGGAGCAGTGTAGTAGGAGGTGGACCTCATCCTCGGTGGCCTCCTGGTCCTGGCACGGTTGGCACAGTCTGCTTTCCATGGGTGCGTACGTCTGTCCGTGCCGCCCGGACCCCATGGCCAGGAGATTGTGGGCGCTCATTCTGTATCGGCTCAGGATCTGGTGGTCTCCTGGTCCTGGCACGGTTGGCACAGTCTGCTCTCCCTGGGCAGGTAAGTCTGTCTGTGCCGCCCGGACCCCATGGCCAGGAGATTGTGGGCGCTCAGTCTGTAGCGGCTCAGCATCTGGTGGTCTCCTGGTCCTGGCACTGTTGGCACAGTCTGTTCTCCCTGGGCAGGTACGTCTGTCTGTGCCGCCCGGACTCCATGGTCAGGAAATTGTGGGCGCTCAGTCTGTAGCGGCTCAGCATCTGGTAGTCTCCTGGTCCTGGCACTGTTGGCACAGTCTGTTCTCCCTGGGCAGGTACGTCTGTCTGTGCCGCCCGGACCCCATGGCCAGGAGATTGTGGGCGCTCAGGGTTCATTCACACTGCCGTCTGCGGGGACGTACATGCGGCCACATATACGTCTCCATAGACGGCAATGGTGGCGGTACGGTGTCGAACATGTGTGGCACCGTTCCGCACCGCACACCAGGAAAAGATAGAACATGCTCTATCTTATGCCTGGTGTGCGGCCGTGCGCCGTTATTTCCTATGGAGGGAGGAGGGGTCACCTCTCCAGCACACGGCGGTATGCTCGCGTGTGAATGCAGCCTCAGTCTGTAGCGGCTCAGGATCTGGTGGTCTCCTGGCCCTGGCACTGTTGGCG